>NW_016803673.1:1180830-1187193 GCF_001698545.2 Rhinopithecus bieti | reverse complement strand
AGGGGGGGGGGGGGGGGGGGGTGTATTTAATAAAAAATGGGGGGGGGGGGGTGGGGTGTAGTTTATAGATAATATGGCGGCGGGGTGGGGGTGTAGTTTATAGATAATATGGGGGGTGAGGAGGGGATACAGTTTATAGATAATATGGGGGGTAAGGGCTGTGGAACCTCCCTCTGTATTCAGTTCCTAGGAGCTTCTCCAGATGAGTTTCCTTTGCCCAGGGGTGCCAGGCCTGACGGGGAAGGGCAGGGGATGGGACAGGACATGCCTGGACTCTTAGAGAGGACCCTGATGTCTTCTGGGGAGGGTACACAGAGTCAGTGGCCTGGCTTACGACCCTGGGGCCGTTTTGCAGATGAATAAGCTCAGACTTAGAGGGTATGGGTTTCTGGTGTCACAGGCTGGTGAGAAGTGGGGAGACCAGGCCTGGGAGTCCTGGCCTGTTGGGTAGGCTTCATTGGTGAGGGATGGGCCGGGCACGGAGATGCTGCCTGCTGTGGTGGACTGCATCCGGAGTCCTGTTGCTGAGGAAAGCAACCCTGCCCGTCTCTTGCCACCGTCAGGGGATGGTGTTCAAAACTGGGTCTTTTCTCAGCCTTGGTGGGCTGGAGTGGGTCCCAGGCTTTCTAATGCAGGGGCTTTCTGCCCAGGGGAGGCTCTGAGGACCAATGTTCACCCTACACCATGGTGGTGGGCAGCTCACCCCTCTGCGGGCAGGCGGCACCCACACTGGGAGGTTCTGGACCCCGGCCTCCGCAGCCCATAGGTTTCATCATGACCCTGAAAATCTGCTTGCTCACCAGGGATAAAGGAAAGCAGCTCCGAAGTGCAGACACCCGTTTCCTCTTTCTTTCCTTTTCTGGCTGCCCGGGTCTCCAGTTCTGCTGGGACAGCCCTGGGAGGGACAGCCCAAGCCGGGCCTGCATGTCCCCCTGCCCCTGCACATCACCCCGCCCCTGCTGAGCCTGTCCTTGCACGCCCTGGGCCCCTCCACGTGCACACGCTCCTGCCTCCCCTTCCTGCAGCCAGGGCCTGGCCGATAACACACAGCTGCCTGGCCCTCGAGCAGGATTTGCAGGCTCTGGGGAGGGGCTATAGTCCGAGGGCAGTGTGGGCCTAAAGGCATATCGGGGGTCTTAATGGAAGCCGATGCCCCTCTTGTACCCTGCCTGGCTTCTGTCCCCTGGAGGGTGGGGGTGCAGGCACCCTGTGGTTGTGTGGAGAGCAGCTGGGAGGGTCAGTCTCCAGGCCTGGAGGGGAGGGGCTGCCGGGCTCCAGGTGGGCTCTGGAGTCCTGGCCCTCTTGAAGGTCTCTCTGGAGCCTGGTAACTGAAATGTCAGTTAAGGTAGAAATTCACATGAGACATACGAGGGAGGGGTTTGCTTGAGACTTTTCTCTGCAGGTGAAGAATAGGGTTCTTTGGGACTTTTCTTCTTCTGACCTGACCCTAAATGCCTTTACACTGTGTTTTATCCCGATGACCTCTGTCTGAGGCAGGAGATATCATCCCATTTTACAGGTGAGAAGCAGGCTCAGAGGCCCTGCAGCTAGGAAGTGGCAGAGTTAGGCCTTTAAAATAGGCTTTGAGGCCGGGCACAGTGGCTCAGGCCTGTAATCCCAGCACTTTGGAAGGCCGAGATGGGTGGATCACAAGGTCAGGAATTTGAGACTGGCCAATATGGTGAAACCCCGTCTCTACTAAAAATACAAAAAAAATTAGTCAGTCGTGATGGTGCATGCCTGTGATCCCGGCTACTTGGGAGACTGAGGCAGGAGAATTGCTTGAACCTGGGAGGCAGAGGTTGCAGTGAGCCGAGATTGCGCCATTGCACTCCCAGCCTGGGCAACAGAGACTCCATCTCAAAAAAATAAAAAATTTAAAAAAAGCCTTTGAACTGTGGACATTTGATTCTGTCCAGCTGCTTGGGAACATGCCTGATATGAGTCCAGGTCTTCCGAGAGTGCCGAGTGCCGAGTAGCCAAGTAAAGTGGGATTTTTGGCCCCATCCGAGGGATGGTTGCAGTTTTTTTCTTTGGGGACTTCATCCCTGCAGTAGGCACTGAGAGAGAGGAGCAGGAGGAACCTGAAGCCCGGTGATCCCTGTGAACAACCCTCTGTCCTCCCTGCCCTCCTGTATCACCGTGGCCTGGGTGGTGGGTCTCAGGAGGGAGCAGGGCCTTTTGGATCCTGTCACTCAGCAGCCTCTTCCAAAGCCCACCGAGCCGTGGGCTCTACAGGCACCCCGAGTACCGTCCTAGATGAGATCTGCAGCTTAGATCTGGAGCCTGTGCCCAGCTGTGCGTGCACTGTTTGCTTAAGGGGGTGGGCCGTTCTGGTCTGAGTCATTTTTTCCATCTTAGCAGGAAGGAAAGAGTGATAGGGGAGGATTATTGCCAGGTAGGTGCTGCCTGTTTAGTATCAGCGGACACGCGGCCAAGGAGAAGTGGGGCCCAGCAAGCCAGATGCTATAGCAGATAAGCTGCAGGCAGGCCAGGGGCAGAAATGGACCAGATGTTTCAGGAGCTGAGCTGGGATAACATCACAGAACTCCTCCTGGGTCAGGGACCTGGGCCACGATCCACATCTTTAAACCATCAGCATTTCAGAAAAGAAAAATGCAAACTCTGAGAGAAGCAGTGCCCCAGGCCTGATTTCCAAGTCTACCCTTTATTCTATTAGCAGAACGATGTGTTCTATGTGCCATAAGAGTCCTCAGGTTTGCCAAGGACCAGGCTTGAAAGAGTTTTACTCTTGGTTTTCCCTTAAAATGGACCATGAGTCCTAAAGAATTGTCAAAGCCCTCTGCAGATTTGCTACCTGAGTAACCCACCTACCCCCTACTGTATGCCCCAGACCGATTTTATTAGGAAAAGTTAGGAAGTTTCAATTTATTAGAAACCAGTGGAATAGAGATGATGCTTCATATATGGTCTTAGGCATTTCTAGTTTCTGGTCACCTCAGTAGCCAGAATTCACTAAACAGTGGTAACCCAAAGCCCTAGTTCATGCTCATGACATCAAAGCCTCAAACTTCAGTGTCTGGCTAGAGACCAATGGTGGGAGTGGTGCCCCTGGAGGCCAAGGAGGGTATTGCATCCCAGCTCTACTAGACATTGTGAAAATCTAGACTTGGCCTGGGTTGTGCTAGAGTATTCATGGTGTGACCTCAAAACCATTACCTTTCTTCTGTGCCTCAGTTTCTTCATGTGTAAAATGGAGCTGATGATGTCTCTCTACCTCATAGGTTTGTGGTGAGCATCTAAGGAGGCACAGTTGAGATCTCCATAGAAACAGGCAAGGTCTCTTTGAGTTCCTCCTGCATCTCACAGTGCCTACCACTGTGAGGTGCTCAGTGAATGGTTATTGGGTTGAATTGTAAGTGCTTTGTAAACTCAGAGGGTGCTGACCGGCCCAGAGAATCGCTATGTTTTGAACTAGCTCTCTGAAGTGGGGTGGAGAGCAGATATTAGAAGCTGTGAACCACACGCCTGGGCTCTTTTGGGGGAGGATGGAAGGTACCGGAAGAGTAATCTCAGCTTACCACACCCACCACTGGCTGGCAGAGGTGGGGTATGCTGGGCCTGCTGACCCCAAAGAGGCTGGGTGGGAGAGGAAACTGAGAGTTGCCTAGGGTGGCCTGGGGAGTTTGGTTGGGGAAGTGTCGGGGACACTTTTCCCAGTGCTCCGTCTGGGGAAGCTGCCTATCAGTTTTGCTTGGACTGGGATCTTTGGGATCAGGGATTCACTAATTATCCCACATCTGACATTAATCTGGGCTCAGCCATGTGTCGCTGAGCTTCACACAGCTGTTTGCACCACCCTGGATCTTTCAAGGGGTTCCCAAGCAGATGACCAGTTTGCAGCAGGGTGTGTGCATGATGTGCAGGAACCTCCAGTCCTGTGGGCAGATGGTGACAGATGGGCTGATGGCTCCCAGCACCGACTGCTTTCTGTCGGTGACTTTCACTCCACCCAACAGTCCTGCAAGGTCAGTACAGTTCTCCTGACTCTGTGAGGACATGTCCAGGTGACTTGGCCAACAGGGAGCAGAGCTGACTTGGTGGCTCTCTTAGACGCCAGTGTCCCCTCCGCACCACACCCATAACCGCCTTCCCATGCAACCCTGCCCAGCCCACCACATCTTCCTGACAGTTTTCCCAGATGTCACCCAGCACCTTCTTAGCTGTAATCTCCCCAGGCCCTTTCAACCTAAATGTCTTTAATTCTGGGATCAATCATCTCACCCTATAAATAACTCCCAGGAGCTCTTCCAGCTGTGCTCCGGAATTCCTTAAGCAGTGCCAACCTCGCTGTTCCTCAGACCGCTTCTCCCTTTCCAGCCCTTCCCTCCAGCGGCTTCTGTTCTCTAGGATGCTAAGGCGGGTCCCAGGATGGCATTCACCTGGACACACACACCAGTGCTGCGAGTGCTCCATGCTGAAAGCCGCCTTCTCTGGGGCAGTTACTCACGCAGAGGCGGGAACCTGACTCTGTGCCTATCTGTTGGCTTCCGTAATCCATCCCTCCCTGTGCTGAGTTTAAGCCCAAATGAAATCACTGGGCTCCAAGTATGTGCCTTTCTCCATAAAATGTGACCCTGGTCAATATCTTGGCAAAAAAAAAAAAAAAAAAAGAAAAGAAAATTCCTCTGAAGGGGGGTAGTCTGGTCTCTTTCTAGTCACTTGTGAAAATATTTCTTGATCTCATCTCTGCAGTCGTGTATGCGGCCAGCACATAACTGCCCCCAGGCAGGGCCCTGACTTCCAGGCCACTCGGGGCAGCTGCCCTCCCTGGGATATGTCAAACTGAGGGCTTCGCACATTCTTCTCTGACAACTCAGCTGGTTTCCAGCCCAGTCCGGCTGCCTCCTTCTTTTCCACTTTGACTTTCCTAACAGTCTGGGAAGCTCTGAAGCCCGTGATTTCAGGCCTACCAGTGCCAGTGGAGCTGACCTAGGCCTCCCCAGCACCATTCCTGACCCCTGCGTCGATGCCCAGTGCTGCCTACAAAGGACTTTGAACCTCTCCAGTGGGGATATTCCGTGCTCCTTGGGTGATGGGAGGCGGAGGGTAGAAGTGAGGGTTGATTCGAGAGAGCCGCCCAGATGGAAGGGCCTCTGGGCGTTGTTCTCCACCCTCATGCTCTGCAGCCCGTATCTCTCCTCTGATCTCTCTCCCGGCCTCAGCTTTTACAGCTCTAGAGTGAGGTGGGGACGTGGACAGCTGCCAGCTTGGACGGGGACGGGCTAACTCGCATGAAACCCTCTGGGCTGCAAAGCAATGCTCTGAATCTGTTGTTAATTACATCTTCCTCGGGCCACAAGTTCTGCACCAGAGTCGGTCACTCTAAACCCGGGGCTGTTAACCGTAGAAGAACCTCGTCTGCCTTGTTAGCAGAGAATGATGAGTGTTCGCTGCACAGCTACTGCCTGCACTGTGAGCCTCCATGTTTGGAAATTTACTAAACATACTGCCTCCGCATTCAACCCGCCACACACTTTTGTGGGTATGCACAATGTCAAAGGCCCTGTGCATGGCTTTGCTGAGGGGGTGGTTGAAGAGACCACGTTCCCAAAATGAAATTCGATGTTTCCTGAACTGCCGTCTGCATGTTGCTGTGCTGGGTGCATCCATCGGATGCAGCCCCTGTCTGGAACGAGGGCTATGTGGGCCAAGAAAGAAGAGAGGATGCCTGGCCTGACCTGGGCTGGCCCTGAGGCTTTGAACACCTGGGCTCCTCATCCTGGAGTCGGTGTGTGGTGGCCGGGGACCCTTCCCAGAACGTAGCACACCTTTCCTCTCTGCTGTCCCCACACTGTCCTGTTAGCCTAAGAGGGTGAAGGGCTGGGGCTGGGGAGGGAGTGTGGCCCAGGTGCTCAGAGGCCTCGGGAGTCTGCTGAAGAGGTGCAAGGAGGCTGCCCTGGCCAGCCTGGCAGGGCTGGGAGGCCATGGCTGCCCGAGGGGGGTGGATAAATGTCACTTGAGCATTTTCCTCCTCTTCCACTTCCTTCTTTAATATCTATTTTTAATGAAAATAATACATTTCATTATAGTCATTTTAGAAAACACCAAAAAGTATCAAGAAGAAAATAAAAATGACTGTAAACCCAGATTCTCCCAAACCCAGATTATGAATACAGGGAGGAAAGTACGGAGGGAATCCCAGCACTTTGGGAGGCTGAGACGGGCGGATCACGAGGTCAGGAGATCGAGACCATCCTGGCTAACCCGGTAAAACCCTGTCTCTACTAAAAAATACAAAAAAACTAGCCGGGCGAGGTGGCGGGCGCCTGTAGTCCCAGCTACTCAGGAGGCTGAGGCAGGAGAATGGCGTGAACCCGGGAGGCGGAGCTTGCAGTGAGC
>NW_016803673.1:1173141-1177575 GCF_001698545.2 Rhinopithecus bieti | reverse complement strand
GTGGGCGGAGCTTGCAGTGAGCTGAGATCCGGCCACTGCACTCCAGCCTGGGCGACAGAGTGAGACTCCGTCTCAAAAAAAAGAGAAAGTACGGAGGGAAACACGTTGTGGTGGCGGATGGGGAACACCTGGACCGTCCCCAGGCCTCTGCCCCGAGGGCCCCTCCCTGAAGGGGAAGGCCTTGGAGTCTGAATACAGTGGACTTGGACTTTCTCATGTCACATTATAGTGCAGGCGCTCTCTTTCATTTATGACCGCTGTCAAAAGTCTACTTTAAAGCGTCTCCTATTGGATACTGGGGTGGCTCCCCCTTTTTTGATACTGCAAAGGCAGGAGTGTTGAGGAAGCTTGCTGTGGTGGATCACCAGAGCCGCCACCACCGGGGGGTGCTAGAGGCCTTCTTGGGCACTCCAGGGAGAAGGGAACATCTTGGGGGTGCTGGACAAGCAGCAGACCCCCGCCCATCCTCAGGAATCAGTCAGCTGGTAGGAAGGCAGAACTTTTGCCCTATAAAGCCAGGGCACTGGCAGAGATGTAGGGTTTGGTAAAGACAGCCTGTCATGTTGGCTGGCAAAGACGGGATTCATCATTGAACTGGGCTGGAATGTTGCAGAAGCCGTCTGGGAAAAAAAGATTGGATCCTGCTCTACTCTTCTACCAAAATGCATTCCAGATGGATCTGAGATGCACACTTTAAAAATGAAACCATAAAACTACTAGAAGAAAACATGGGAGGCCAGGTTTTACAGTCTCTGGATGGGAAGCCTTTCCGAGTATGACGTAAACCCCAGCAGTTATAAAAGAAAACAGTTTGACCCCATAAAAGTCAAGATTTTCTGTCTGGCCAAAAGAAAAGCAAAAAAAAAAGAAAAAAAACAACAACTGGTCACTGTAAGAAGAGAATCTGCACATATCTGACAGAAAGAGGGTCGACCTGCAAGGACCTCCCGCTGATCAGCCAGAAAAGTCCAGCAAGCAAACACCAAGATGGCCGAAACACACGGCGAGTTCTCAGGAAGGAAAATGCAGGTAACTTTTAAACATGTGAGACGATGTTAGACCTTACTCACAAGGAGAGAATGGAGGTGAATCCGTAGGGAGAGGCACTGCTCCCTCGGCCAGATGGACAGAGAACAGAAGCTGAGAGTCTGTGACACTGGCTTCTGTGAGGGGCAGTGGGTGTTCCTGTGGTGCCTTCTCTGAAAGGCATTTGGCAATATTTATCTAAGCATTAAAACACACATACTCGGCCAGTCGCGGTGGCTCACGCCTATAATTCTAGCACTTTGAGAGGCCAAAGAGGGTGGATCAACTGAGCCCAGGAGTTTGAGACCAGCCTGGCCAACATGGTGAAACCCCATCTCTACTAAAAATACAAAAACTAGAGCTGGGCGTGGTGGCTCACACTTGTAATTCCAGCACTTTGGGAGGCTGAGGCAGACAGATCACCTGAAGTCAGGAGTTCGAGACCAGCCTGGCCAACATGGTGAAACCCCATCTCTACTAAAAATACAAAAACTAGAGCTGGGCATGGTGGCTCACGCGTGTAATTCCAGCACTTTGGGAGGCTGAGGCAGACAGATCACTTGAAGTCAGGAGTTCGAGACCAGCCTGGCCAACATGGTGAAACCCCATCTCTGCTAAAAATACAAAAATTAGCCAGGCGTGGGGACGAGCGTCTGTAATCCCAGCTGCTCAAGAGGCTGAGGCAGGAGAATTGCATGAACCCTGGAGACAGAGGTTGCAGTGAGCCAAGATCACACCACTGCACTCCAGCCTGGGTGACAGAGAGAAACTCTGTGTCAAAACACACACACACACACACACACACACACACACATACACACACACACACACACACACTCTTTGACCAGCATCTCCGGTTCTCAGAATGTTTCCTGCAGATACATGTGTGTGTGGAGAACCATTGTGTAGCACAGTCTGGAAGGGCGAAGGGGCCAAACAACCAAACGCCCGTCAAGGAGAACCGTTTAGATGGGTTACCATGCATCTGCAGAACAAAACAAGCGCAGCAGCTAAGAGGATGAAGTTTTCATTTGCTGAGATACACCAGTCTCCAAGATACGTTAACTAAGGCAAAGCAGAATGAAGAATGTTCGTCGTAATGGATCCATCTCTACTCAAAGAAAAGGCACACAAATCTAGGCTTGTTTATAATTATTGAAAAGGGATACATACAAATTGGGACTTGTGTGTAGTTTCTGTAGAGTGGACAGCTGGATGCACAGGGTGCAGGTCTCTCCTGAATTTTTTGAAAGGGGTTGAATGCGTTGTTGTTCAGCAGGTGGGTCATTGGAAGGTGGACAGGTGTGTGCACAACACAGAGCAGGGACAGGGAGGTGGGGCTGGCGGTTCTGGGAGCTGCAAACCTTTCCAGATGGCAAGCGGCTGGCGTTTAGCTTAAATGACTTAGTCAATTAAAACAAGTTGTGATCTTAAAAAATAAAAAGGCCAGGCGCGGTGGTTCACACCGGTAATCCCAGCACTTTGGGAGGCCAAGGCAGGTGGATCACCTGAGGTCAGGAGTTCGAGAGCAGCCTGACCAATATGGTGAAACCGTGTCTCTACTAAAAATACAAAAACTAGCTGGCATGGTGGCACATGCTTGTACTCCCAGTTACTCGGGAGGCTGAGACAGGAGAATCGCTTGAACCCGGGAGGCGGAGGTTGCAGTGAATTGAGATCGCACCACTGCAATCCAGCCTGAATGATAGAGTGAGACTCCATCTCAAAATAAAATAAAATAAAATAAAATTAAAAAAGAACGAAGACAGGAAATGAGATCAACCCAGGCAGAGGCTTAATTGACTGTATGTGATCACTCAGTAATGCTTCGAAAATAGTAGTGTGCTCCTGTAGATGCTCAGAACTGAAACTGTCTTTGGCAACCTTCATCCACTCATTTTACAGGTGGCGAAACTGAGGATGGTACCTACCTCTCCTGGTGTCACTTAGTAAACTGGGGACAGAGAAACTGCAACTGGGTCCCTGGGCTCAGCACAGGCTCCTGGGGTCATTCTGCTCAGGACAATGGCCCTCTTCTCTGGAGAGTGGCTTTTGGCCTCAGGCGAGTCTGTCCAGGAAGGAGAATTCTCTTCTTGGGGAGGCTCTGGGCCTTGGGTGTCACTGGGCATGAGCAGGCTTCAGGGGACTCATCCTCAAAGGCACACAGGTGGCCGGGTGCGGTGGCTCAAGCCTGTAATCCCAGCACTTTGGGAGGCCGAGACGGGTGGATCACGAGGTCAGGAGATCGAGACCATCCTGGCTAACACAGTGAAACCCCATCTCTACTAAAATGCAAAACTAGCCGGGCGAGGTGGCGGGCGCCTGTAGTCCCAGCTACTCGGGAGGCTGAGGCGGGAGAATGGCGCAAACCCGGGAGGCGGAGCTTGCAGTGAGCTGAGATCTGGCCACTGCACTCCAGTCCGGGCGACAGAGCGAGACTCCGCCTCAAAAAAAAAAAAAAAAAGGCACACAGGTTGGACTGGTCAGGGACAGTCCCAGCCTGGCATGCTCCTTCCTCTCCTCTCTCCAGGATGACTGAGAGCTCGTCAAGGTCAAGGTCTTTGCCTCTCTTATTTGGCCTCAGGGTGGGGTAAGCTAGTTTGTCCTTTCTCTACAAGGGGGTTCCCTCACTGGGGGTGCCTGGAGGATGGAGTGTGGCCAGCCCATCATGACCCTTTTCTTCTGCCAGCGGGTGTGGGGACACAAACCTGGGCTGGCCTTGATTCAGCACTGACCCTGTGAGATTTGGGGGAGTCGACTCTTTGGGACTCAGTTTCATCATCTGTGCAATGGGGTAAAACATTTTGGTCCCCCATTAAATTCACTATTTTCTCCTTTCATGGTATACCTGTTGAGTTACCTTTGCAAAATAACTCACATATCCTCGAGGGTGGGGACGACGTGACCCCAATGCTGATGACAGGGTGATGACACGTAACCCTTTTTTGAGGACTTCCTGTGGGTCTGGCACTGATCTCTAGACATTATGTTTCAGTCGTCAGGCATAACGATGAGCTCGTTTTAGAAAAGAGGAACATGGATGTGGAGAAATAGGAACACTTTTACACTGTTGGTGGGATTTGTAAACTAGTTCAAACCATCATGGAAAACAGTATGGCAATTCCTCAAGGATCTAGAACTAGAAATACCATTTGACCCAGCCATCCCATTACTGGGTATATACCCAAAGGATTATAAATCATGCTGCTATAAAGACACATGCACACGTATGTTTATTGTGGCACTATTCACAATAGCAAAGACTTGGAATCAACCCAAATGTCCATCAGTGACAGACTGGATTAAGAAAATGTGGCACATATACACCATGGAATACTATGCAGCCATAAAAAAGGATGAGTTTGCGTCCTTTGTAGGGACATGGATGCAGCTGGAAACCATCATTCT
>NW_016803673.1:1166355-1173053 GCF_001698545.2 Rhinopithecus bieti | reverse complement strand
CGCAAGAACAGAAAACCAAACACCGCATGTTCTCACTCATAGGTGGGAACTGAACAATGAGATCACTTGGACTTGGGAAGGGGAACATCACACACCGGGGCCTATTATGGGGAGGGAGGAGGGGGGAGAGATGGCATTGGGAGTTATACCTGATGTAAATGAAGAGTTGATGGGTGCTGACGAGTTGATGGGTGCAGCACACCAACATGGCACAAGTATACGTATGTAACAAACCTGCGCGTTATGCACATGTACCCTAGAACTTAAAGTATAATAATAAAAAAAGAAAAAAAGAAAAGAGGAACATGAAGGAAATTGCCAGGAACCACACAACTGAGAGCTGGGACCTTGGATCTAGCTGCTTATGGTGACTTCCCCAGCACAGAACTTCTATGGGCTCAGTGCCTGTCCTGTTATTTGACGCTCACCCGTGGAATGGACGCACACACATTGTACCTTATGCACCACTGGCAGCATCCTGGCCGTGCATGGCATCTGTCCCCAGCCTATCTGGTGGGCACTGGAGGTTTGGAAACGCCTCCAGGCCCTCTCAGGATCAGCGGCTGTGGAATTCTGACCACCGGAGACCTCCTCGGGGAGTCAGTGGGACAGAGGATGTGATGGCGTTTGCAGTGGAAAGGGCTCTGTGTGATCACTGCACTGGTGTTCAGCAGTTGATGGCATGGAGGTGGTGTGGCCGGTGACCTCCAGCCCTGCCAGCACCACCCCCCACTCCCTGGCTCACTTGTCACTCATAACTGCACCATCTCTATGTACTGTCCCACTAGGGCCTCACCTTGATGTCCAGCAGCAGGGCCACCTGCTCCCACTAGGCTTGTCTCTTTCCACATCACAGGCATCCTTGCAGTCTTCCTCTCTGGCTGATTCTCTGCTCAGAGGTGCCGTACCTCCCAGGAAACCAGCCCAGACACAAGATTTGAAGGTCCTTCACCTGGAAGTCCTCAGGCACAGACAGTCATGGGAGGGGGTGACCAGTGCCTGACTCTAGGACAGGGGGCTCTGTGGAGCAACAGGGATCCGTTCATCCTAGAAAAGGAGCTAAAATCCCTCACTTCCTAGGGCCCTTTGCGTCTTGTTTCTATGCAGTCCCTGCTGGAACACGACATTTCCCCCAAACTTCAGCAACTGTTGTTCCTACCAGGAGAGCCTGAGCTGGTCTGTTCTGTTGGAACACAGAGCTGCGGGGGGCGGGTGGGGGGGGGGGGCAGTGGGAAGGAGTTGAGACCTGCTCATCCACCTTTTCAGCTGACAGTGTTGTGGATGTACCAGGCACTTTGGGTCGGTCATAGCACCAAATGTCAGAAGCAAAAAGGTGGGATGTGGTCCCTGCCCTCGAGTCCTGTGTCCTCCCGGGATTGGACAATCAGAGGATCTTGTGATCCATGTGAAATTGCCATCCTGTCGGCCAAACTGATCAAGCATAGGCCATTTCACGTGGTTCAATCTAATGCTATAAGAATAAACGCATAGGATGGCCACTGATCCAGCATGAGGCCTAAGGAGCCATTCCAGAGGTAGTAATGTGTCAGCTGAGGTCTATGAGATGAAGAGGAATTCATCAGGAGTGGGAGTTGGGGAAATATGAGGATTCCAGGTCTGAGGAACAGAATGTGCAAACGCCTTGGCAATGTGTGATCTTGGTCTTTGTGTGAGGCGTTTAGCTTGGCTATCACTCACCATGAGATAGGGTAGGAGTAGAGAGAGAACAGCAAGAAATTGGGTGCCTTAAATTTAGTTTAAATTAGCAAAGGTGTATTGGTATCTTTACCCACCCATTCATCCATCCATGCATCCACCCACCTATCTGTGTACTTGTCCATCCATACCATTAATCTACCCACACATCCATTTATATACCAACCCATCCATCTAAACTATAAATCTATCCAGTCAGACACCCACTCACCCATCCATCCAACCGTTCTTCCATCTGTTCACCTGTGCATCCATACCATTAATCTACCCATCCATCTGTCCACCCATTTGTCCATACTCCATGTGTCCACACACTCATGTACCCATTCACTGTTCATCCACCTGTCTACCCATCTGTTCATTCAACCAACCATCCAACTATCCATCCATCTATGTACCCATTCATCCAGCCATCTACCCACTCATCCATCAATCCATCCATCCATCCTTCCACCCATCCAATCATCCATCCATCCATCCATCCATCCATCCATCCATCCATCCATCCACTCACCCACTCACCCAACCATCCATCCCATTTATCCATTTACCCACCTATCCATTCATCTACTCATCCATCCATCCATCCATCCTTTTACCCATTGATCCAGACCATATATATCTATTCAATCACCCACCCATCCACCCTCCCTTCTACCTACTCTTCCTCCCTTCCCTTCCCTTCCTTTCCCTTTCTCTTTCCCTTTCCCTTCCCCTTCCCCCTCCCCCTTCTTCCTTCCTTCCTTCCTTCCTTCCTTCCTTCCTTCCTTGCTTCCTTCCTTCCCTTCTCCTTCATCCATTCACCTACCCATCCATTCATCCATCTATCCACTTATCCACCCATCCATTCATCTGTCCATGATTTTGTCATGGCTTCCGTAATCCAGCCCTCCCTGTGCTGAGTTTAAGCCCAAATGAAAACTAAATCCCTGGGCTCCAAGTATGTGTGGCTGCCTCCACTACCATAGCAATTGGCATTTTTGTGTTAGGGTGGTTTATGACCATCTCAGACTTCCGCTCTCTACACTAGGAGGCCGGGAGTGGCTAACCTACCAGTTTCTGCAGAGCTTTGAATGGTACCAGATACAACTAGATTCTCAAGCTGTTTTGTTGGCTTGAACTGAGAGACAAGAGAAATCCAGTTGCAGCAGCAGCTGACGGTACAGTCAAAATCATCATGAGGTGCTGAGTTCTTTTTAAGAGTTATGAGAGGAGGCAGCCCACCGTGCCGGAGGAGGTGGGGATGTGGAAGTAACCCTGGTTCTCGGCAGAGGTGGGGTGTGGACGGGGGGGGGGGAGAAGTGAGGAGAGCATTCCTGTTGACAGTAAGATATGACACAACTCTGTGGTGGGAACTGAGAACTGGGAGGTGGAAAGTGCACATGTTCCTGGATCTTTGCTTGTAGATTCAGAGACCCAACTCATTCTCCAAATAACTTTGTTAACTTTTCTTGACTCTAAAAGGAATGCATATTCATTATAGTACATTTGGGAAATATCAAAATGACTTTTTATTTTCCTTTCCTCACATGTTTTCTTTACATGATTGAACTCCTGGGCAGAAACCGTGTTGTGCCCTGCGCTTAGACACAGAGATTTTCTGATGTCATTATCAGCTCTTTGTAAATATCTCGACGGCTGCTGAACACTCCACCGCGTGCTTGTATCATAGTTTTCTTAACTGTTCCTCTCATGTTGGGGTTGGGTTGCTTCCAATCATTTGCTGTTATAAACGACACTTGGATGAACATCTTTCTGATAAATCCTTTCTGCCTCTCTGATTCTTTCCTTAGGGCGGATTCTTAGACATTGACTCACTGCATCCACGCAGAGGGACATTTTAAAACCTTTT
This sequence comes from Rhinopithecus bieti, assembly GCF_001698545.2. Classification (NCBI taxonomy): domain Eukaryota; kingdom Metazoa; phylum Chordata; class Mammalia; order Primates; family Cercopithecidae; genus Rhinopithecus; species Rhinopithecus bieti. Next base: position 1,169,485 of record NW_016803673.1, on the reverse strand, counting down.
TGTTGCAGAATTACATTCCAACCAACAGGCAATTGTCACCTGAGCAACCATGCCCCGGGTAGCGTTATCCTCAGGTGTTAAACCCAGGTGGACCCCAAGTCCCAGAACTGAGGGTGCTCACCCTTGCTAAGCCAGTCACTTCCCCCTCTCTGCTCCTAGAGATGCAGTGGGGAGGTGTGATTTAACGCTTGGGTCCTGGTGTGGTTGTTTCCTGGGCCTGCGGCACGTCTTGGGGACCCCTTTAGGCGAGCCCGCGGGTCCTTGTCTGGAGGATGGAGCAGCACTTCCTGCTCCACAGGCTGTCCCGAGAAGCTGAATTATTCTTAGGAGTGGAAACTCACATGCACGCAGAGCTTTAGACCTCTGCTCCCATCGAGTCAGAAAAAATGTAAGGGAATCTTCTAGAACCCAGCAGACATTCACTAGATGCTCATTACTTTCCCCTCTTTCCTTCCTTTTCTCTGGCCATCTGTGTGCTGAGTCCCTGCCGTGGCGATGGAGTGGACGGCACTGTCCACGTGGGGTTTCTGCTGATTCGCACGTCTTCTCCCCACCCGCTGTCCTGTACTGAATGTGTGTGCCTGGGCCTGCCTTCCACACTGGAGCACCACGAGGCCGGGGTGGGGCTGATGTCTGGAGGTGGCTGGTAGAGGGACGGAGTTGGGCTGCTGTGGGGAGATGTGAAGGCGGGGCCTGCTGCAGCTTTGGGGTCACAGCCTGACTCAGTCGTCTGGGGCAGCAGCTTGGATTCTTGCAGATGGATTTTTCAGTGTGAAAATGAGCTCCATGTGGCCCCACACGCTGGTGCTTCACCCACTTCTGGGAGGGCCGACGGGGCTGTCTGAGCCTGTGCATGAGATACCTGGAGAGCCCCCAGCTGCCCACCCCAGGGGGGACCTTGAAACTTGGCTCCGTTAACCCACTGGGTGTGCAGACTCATGGGGGAACGTCGGCTCCGAGTCCTGCCCCCAGTGCACCAATGTGTGGTTGCGTCTCTGGGATCTTGCACAGTACAGTTATGTGTTCATTCAGGACCCACGTAGCTGGTTTTGAGTCCATTTCGAGTGTTTTGAAAACTCACAGAGCTCTCGTAATTGAAAAATGCCTCTGGTCGTGGGGGAAGTCATGTAAAAGATTCCTCTCAGAGGTCAGAGTGACCCACCACAATGTTCCTTTACTTGCATCAAAGAATTGAATAAAATAATTTCAGAGCTGAGTCAACAGAGACAGGGGAAGCCCATTGGGCTCACCCGCAGCTCTAAAGCTGCTCCCCTGGGATGGTTGTGAGGAGCCGCACACCTGGACAAGTGTGTGAAGGGTCGAGTGGAAGACAGCGGCTTTCTTTTGTAACTGGAGGTGTATTCTTTCTAGCTTCCTCTCTCACGTTGTCTGTTTTGCAGCATTTAAGAGGTGCTAAACCATCTCCCGGGGCCAATTTCCTTGTATTTCTAAATCTGCCCATTATAATGAAAATGTAAAGGCAAGTGCCGTCCGATGCCAGGGCTGGGGAAGAACAATGAGCCGACAGGCACATTCGTCTTTTGTCCACATTCCACATTTTTGTCTGAAAGGGCAAGTGCGTGCTGCACTCGGGCCTGACCACGGGCCCTGTGAGGACACGTGGTGTGGGGGCACCCACTTCAAATGTCACACTCCTGGGAAGTGGAGACCTTCCTGAGAAGTGCAAATGCAGTTTTGTTTTATAAAGGCCAGTTAAAAATTGCCCATTATCAAGGCAAATGCCAAAGATCCGTGACTATCTTGCAGCTTCAGTTAGATATGGAGAGAAGCTGTTAAATATCTATGTATTTAATTATGTAATGCAATTTCCTGCTAGATGCCAATTGGCATTTATTCTTCCATTCATTTGTTAAAAAGCAATATGTGTCCATGATAGAAGTGTTCAAAGCTACAAACAAAAAGTCTAAAGAAGAAGATGAAAATGAGTCATAATGTTTTATTTGTTGAAACCGTTATGATGGTGATGGTGATGATTATGATGATGATAATGATGTTGGTTTCTATTAAGTACAGCCAAACACATTACTAAAGGAACATTTGGATGTATTTATTTTCTGCTATTTGTTCTGTGCCTGTATTTACAAAATTGGGATTACATACTACTACTTTGTAGTAGTTTTAAATTTAAAACATGATGAGCAAATCTCAATAAATTAGGAATAAAAGAGAATTCCCTCAATTTGATAAAGGACATTCACGTAAAATCTATATACTAAATGCTTTCACCCTAAGATCAGGAACAAGGCAGGGACGTCTGCTCTTATCACACCTATTAACACTGTATGGAGATCCTAGCTGGTGAAATAAGGTAAGAAAATAAAATAAAAGGCATATTGATTGGAAAGGATGAAGTAAAACTGTCTTTATTTGTAGGGCACATTCGTGACTATATAAAAAAAATTCTAAGGAATCTACAAAATAACTTCTAGAACTAAAAAGTTTAGCATGGCAACAGAATACAAAGTCAATATACAAAAATTCATTGTGTTTCTAGATACTAGCAATGAACTGTTAGAAATAGGAATTTTAAAAGCTGTCACAATAGCATGAAAAAATGAAATACTTAGAGATATATCTAATGAAAATATACATGACCTATTCACTGATGATTACAAAATATTGCTCAGAGAAAACAAGGAAGATCTTAGGATTTAAATACAGAGACATACCATTCTCATGGACCAGAAGCCTCAATATTGTTAAGATATTATTCCACCTCAACTTGATCTACAGATTCAATGCAATGCCAATTAAAATCCCAGCAAGCTTTTTAAAAATAGAGATTGATGATTGATTCTGAAATTTATATGGGAATGCAAAGGACCTAATATAACAAAACATTTTGAAAAGAAGAACATTGGAGGGCTTATGCTTTGTGATTTTGAGACTTACTCTAAAGCTATAGTGATGAAGGCAGTGTAGTGTTGACAGAAAGACATATAGACCAATGGAATAGAATCAAGTCCAGAAGTAGACTCACACGTAGATAATCATTTGGTTTTCCATAAAAGTGCTAGGATGCTGTAGTGAGCCGAGATTACGCCACTGCACTCTAGCCTGGGCAACAGAGTGAGGCTCCATCTCAAAAACAAAAGGGGGGGGGGGGGGG
>NW_016803673.1:1155791-1166088 GCF_001698545.2 Rhinopithecus bieti | reverse complement strand
GCTAGGATGCAATGGTGCTGAAACAACTGGATATCTATTTGCAATAGAAAAAACCCTGACCCTTACCTCAAATAATATACAAAAATTAATATGGGTCATAGATTTAAATGTAAGATTTAAAACTTTTATAAAGCATAAGACAGAAAAGAAAATCTTGAGCTTTTTGACCTTGAGTTAGGCAAAAATTTCTTAGAAGGAAACAAAACTATGAGCCATTAAAAGATTCAAAAGCTGATAAATCAGACTTTATTAAAACAGCACCTTTTACTTTTCAAAAGACACTGTTGGAAATGGAAAGGTAATAAGATTGGAATAAAATGTCTGTAAAACACATATCTGATAAAGAACTTACATCTAAAATGCATAAAACATGGTCACAACTCCACAGCATGGAGGCAAATGACCCCACTTAAAACTGGGCGGAAGATTCAGACACATGTTCCACAAAAGAAGACAGAGGCATGCCAACGTGCATCTGAAGAGATGTTTGTCGGGGTTAGTCGTTGGAGAAATACAAATTAAAACCATAGGGAGATACTGCAAAAGTGTGAGTGAAGATGTGGAAAAACTATCACCCATTCTTGGTGGAGATGCAAAGGGGTGCAACCACTTTGGAAAACAGTTTGGCTGTGTTTTATAAGATTAGCCCTTCCTTTACCACAGGATACAGCAATTCCGTGTATAGGTATTCATCCAAGAGAAATGAAACATGCGTCCATACAGAGACACGTATGTGAACACTCTTGTGCTGTGTTATTGCAATAGCCTCAAGCAGGGAGCAGTCCAAGTGCCCACCTGCTAGGGGGACAAACAAGTGGGAATACTGCTTGGCACCAGAAGGCCTGGGCACCTGAATAGGGTGGCACAAAAGCACTGTGCTAAGTGAGAGAAGCAGACATGAAAGACGCAGAGTACATGGTTCCACTTATACGACATTTGAGAAAAGGCAGAACTGCAGGGACAGGAAAAAGATGAGTGAGGAGAGAGACATGAGGGAACTCCTAGGGGTGACGGACATGTTGTGTATCTTGATAGTGTGTGTGTGTGTGTGTGTGTGTCAGATGGGGGTGTGGAGGGTACAGGACTATCCATTTGTCCAAACTCATTCAACTGCACACTTAAAAAGAATGAATTTGGCTGGGCACGATGACTCACGCCTGTAATCCCAGCACTTTGGGAGGCTGAGGTGGGTGGATCACCTGAGGTCAGGAGTTCGAGACCAGCCTGGCCAACATGGCAAAACCCTGTCTCTACTAAACATACAAAAGTTAGCTGGGTATAGTTGCACGTGCCTGTAATCCCAGCTACTTGGGAAGCTGAGGCAGGAGAATCACTTGAACCTGGGAGGTGGAGGTTGCAGTGAGCCTAGATGGCACCACTGCATTCCAGCCTGAGTAACAGAGTGAGACTCCATCTCAAAAAAAAAAAGAAAAAGAATGAATTTTACTGCATATAAATCACACTTCCATGAACCTCACTTAAACCACAAAGGCCATGAGCATTTCCTCACATGTTTAAATATTCCCTTCTTAATACTAATAATTATTAATAAATGAAATAAATGATAATATTAATGTAACATTAAGACACGAATGAATGGCTATGGTATTCTGTTGGTTGTACAGAGTGTACCGTGATATGTTCAATCCTCTCCAGTTGGGACATTTGCTTTCTTTCAATGTATTGCATGTAATTGTTGGGTGAGCGTCTTTGATTAATCATTTGTATTTATCTCGAATTCAGTGTTATATTTATATTTATCTCGAATTCAGTGTTAAACTCCCATAGGAACGTGAAGAGAATGAATGTCCTTAAGACTTCCAGTACTAAGTGTCAAACTGTTTCCTGAGAGGTGTCATTGTAGGCTTCTGTGGGTACTCAGTGAGAATTTGCATCCTTGCCACACATTGGTCCCTTAAAAAAATTTTTGCCAGTTTGATCGGAGACAAAGGCCTCTTGATTTAATTTGTATTTAGCTACTAGTAGCATTGAACACTATTTGTCCCCCCCCCCGCTTTTTCTAGTTGTGTATTTCTGTTATACGCATCTTGTTTTTTATTGCCTGTTTTTGTTGTTGTTGTGGTTGTCTCTTGCTGCAGAATGATCACCCCAAAACCTGGTGTTTTAACAACATCCTCTTATTTTGTGTGTGAATCTGCGTTTTGGGCACGGTTCGTTGAGGTCCCTTTGTGTGCTCCACATGACTTCAGGTTGAGTGGCTTGTCCGAGGCTGGGGGCATCCATTTATTTCTAGATGGCTTTTCCACACATGTGGTGTTGATCCTGGCTGTTGGCTGAAGGCCTGGGGTTATCTTCCCATGGGGACCTCCAAGGGGCTGCTTGGGCTTCCCCACAGCATGGTGTCTTGGTCCTAAGGAGCATTCTGAGAGACATGGGAGTAGAGTCTCCCAGTTTCTTAAAGCCTAGACCTGCATGCCAGCAGTGTTGCTTCAGTCACGTTCTATCAGTCAGGTGGCCACAAAGCCCACCTTGATTAAAGGGAAGGGGACATAGACACCACCCCTTGATGGGCTGTTACGTTAGATAATTTGTGGCCATTTTGAAACTTCCACACTTTAAAATTTCGTTTTAGCATTTTTTTGTTGTTGTTGTTAACAAAATTATGCCAGTTTTATGTGGCTAAGTATTTACACAATTTTTATGAAGTAGAGGGATATAGAGAATGATAAGCAGACCTCCTTCCCTGCTCCACCAAACCTCAGCCCCTTCCCAGAAGTAACCCCTCAACTCTTTGATTGGTATCGTTCTGGACTTATTGGTGTGTGCATTTGCATGATGTGTTATCAGATGACGTCGCCATCTTTTACTTATTTTAACATAAAAGGGATCATGCTTTATAAGGATTTCCATGGCTTAAGGACATGTCGGGCCATCTCTCCTTCTCAGGCCGTCTGCACGAACCCCTTCCTGTCTGGCCTCTGCAGCATATTTGGCAGATGCAGCTTTGTTGATTTAACCAGTTCCCGATTGATGGGCATGTGCCTTGTTTTCAGTTCTTTGCTGCTGTGAGCAAGCCTTGGATGTCCTGGCACAGAACAAGCCTTTCTGTAGGACTCAGCCCTAAAGGAGGGTATGCCAGGTCAGTGCATGTGCACATCCACATTGAGATCCTGCAAAATTGCTGCTCCCGAAAGCCTTCTTCTTCCACTGGCATTCGTCATGGAGCCACGAATGCACAGTTCCTTCGTTTGTTCATTGGTTGATTTGTTCATTTAGTCCCTCCTTTATTTGCTGGTGGGGGTGGTGCTTCATTGTTCACTTACTGGTTTGTTCACTTGTCCCTCAGTTGGTTGGTCTGTCTGTTCTTTGCTTGGGTCATTCCTGCATTTGTTCATTGGTTGGTTTGACCATCTGTTGATTGGTTCCTTTGGTTGTTTGTTCCTTTGCCTGCTCATTGGCTGGCTTCCTCCTTCCTTCTTCCTTCCTTGGATCATGGTACCAAGCATCTGCTCTGAGCTCAGCTCTCTTCTCCACTGTGGATTAAGGGCAAGACTTGTCCCTTCCCTAAAGGAGCTCATGGTCTGGAAAATAGCAAGTCCCTTGGAGCACCTGCTGCCAGTCCTGGGCTAGGGGAGGCCATGGAGTGTACTGGTTGTGGTTTGCTGGGGAGACACAGAAGAGGCAGGGAAACCAGGAAGCGGCGGTCCATCCCATCGTGATTGGTGGCGGGGCCTCTCACCTTCCTTGAGCTTCATGAAGGAACACTGTCTCTGCTGGATGCTGCCTTGAATATTCAGAATAACTCCTGAGGGTGGGAAGCCTGAAAGTCCAGCCTTAATATCGCTCCAGATCTCAGCTGCCAGTCATGGCTTCTCGGGGAAGGCAGGCCCTGGTATTACACCTCCTTTCCTGCAGGGAATAAGGCTCAGAGCGGTGGAGCTGCCCTTGGTTCTCAGGTACATCCTTGTGCTGGGTTCCATTGAGCATTTCAGGACAGCAGGAGAGGTTTCTCACTGCCTTCTAAGTCCTGAATCTGCCCACACAGGCAGGAATCCAGTGCATCTGGTAGAAAGAGGCCATGTGCAAATGCTCAGGTTCGTGGAGCCAGGCCCTTGCCTCTGACTCTGAAATGATACGAGGGTGAGGTTTATCAACGGGATCTTCAAGGTGATGACATTCCTTCCCCCATCACTCCCTGGTGCTGCCACCCTTCATCCAGCTGTCCCTGGGGCCATTCTTCAAGCACCTCTTTCCATCCTGTTGTGAGCCGTTTGTCTGTATCCATCCTTCCATCCTTTCTTAGTCTGGCCATCTTACTCCCTGTGCCTCCACGTGCCTGTGTGTCCGTCCTTGAGTGAGTGCCCAGCTGTGGTGCGTGGTTGATTCAGTGGATACGGGAGGACTGTGAAGAGGCTGCTTTCTCCACCGCTGCCTGGAACGCCCCATGGCATGGTTTCACGGGAGGGACGTCTTCTGCCCGGCCCTTGTTCCGTCGCTGGGGGTCTCAAGTTTCTCTGTTGCCCCATAGCTTGGATATGGAGGGTCTCCTCTCCATGCAAGGCCTCCCATGGTCCTGAGCATCCTGTGAAGAACAATTCCGCTCTTCCCCAGAGTGAGCCTCGCTCTGCCCTCATCACAGCCCCAGAGTTCTCCCCAGGGTCACTGCCTCTGCAGCAGGGTGTCTGCGGGGGTCTTGGAGGCATTCTCCCAGCTTGCAGCCCCACGGTGCAGAGGAAAGAAGATTTTGGACCCAAATGGATGCTTTCTGAAACTCAGGTGGACTGTGTCTCTGGGGTCAGTGGCTCTGAGACTGTGGGCAGCTTACCCTACCTCTCTCAGGCTGTTTCCTCATGTACCAGTGAAGGGGCTGACGCTGTGGGCCAAGCTGATGAATAAGGGAAGTGTGGCAACTGGGCGCAGAGCGCATAATGGGTGCACGGTCCTTAGCCACCCCTCCCCCAGGGTGTTCAGCTGCATGGAGGGCGCCCAGTGTCCAGTCCCCCAACGACAGGCTCATTGCAGTGGCCTGCTGCCCCGGCGTGCATCCCTGACTCAGGGGTCCCATCAGCAGGTGGGTTGACTGGTGCCAGCCCTGGGAAGCTGTCTGCACCCCTGCAGGGCAGACACCTGCTTCTCACCACCTGCTGCTCCCCCGTGGTCTCTTCAGAGCCTGTTTTCATCCTGGCTGCTGTCATCCCTGAACTGATGTGCACTCTCGCAGTGAGTGACAGAGACCCCCATTTCCTGCCCTGTGGCTGGGCAGCTGGACCACCCAGGATGACAGCCCAAGCGATCCGCCAAGACTCTCGCCCGCCAGGGCAAAGAGAAGCGCAGTGCAGATAAAATGAAACTGGCCCTTGCTGGAGGAACCGGTGGGCCGGGCCCTGGGTGAAGGGGCTGGAGCTAAATGCCGTTGGAACTGGATGGCCCCTAAAGTGTCTGCTTTTTGCCAAGGCAGAGCCTGGGAAGAGGGAGCAGGGATCAGGCTGGTTGGTGTTACCCCCCACTGGGGGGCAGGCATTAGATCTGTGCAGGGCGAGGCTCCAGGGCTTGCTGGGTCAGTGCCATTCAGTGGCCCTGTGTTGGGGTCACGTGGTCTCTGCCCTCTGTTATCCGAGATGCCTTTCAGGCCTTCAGTTCTCATCAATTCTCAGTTCATTTGGAGCCTCCTCTTCACTACTCGACACCCTTAAAACGATACCCTGCCATTGGCGCTGGGAGCCTGATCATCCTTTTCTTCCTTTTGCTCTCTGGGCCTCCTTGTCTTGTGTCTTGTGTGGCAAGAACAGTCTCCGAGGCCCTAACCTACCACCCCGCAGTCCTTCCCCGCTCTGTCCCCTGCACTGTGGGGCTGGTTAGGGGGCACTGCGGAGGTGTCCTGGTGCTCTCCGGTGGTCAGATCTCAGGCTCCTGCCAGCCACTCCCCTTGCGAGGCTCCACTGTGTCCCTCTTACAGATAATGACAGGCAGCATCCGGGACGGGACACGTTTTGCCCAGGACCATGGGGCTTGTACATGGGGGATTCGGGATCCAAGTCAGTCCACCCCAGGAGTGGGGTGGTGCCGGGTCAGGCAGGCCTGTGCCTGTGGGGAGGGTGGTCTAGTGTTGGACGCAGATGAGCCACAGATCCTGTGCACAGAGAATCTCATAGTAGCTAATGCAGTGAGAGCAGCGACACTGTCTCCTTCAGGAAGAACTCCCCCGAGGCCCTTTGGACGGGCCCTTCATTCTTCAGCAAGGAATGATGAGCTGGGCGTCATGAACAAGCACAGTGCCTCTGGGCACGTCAGAGTCCACTCAGGGCAGCCATCCAGGCGAAGGTTGACATAGACCCTCCAGGCCTGGCTACAGGCCGTTTTCTCACCCTGTGAAACACTGCGGGTCAGTGCACAGGTGTCTGGATGCGGGTCAGTGCACAGGTGTCTGGAGGTGGACTTAGCTCGGCCCTGAAGGCTCTGGTGACAGACAAGCTGGGCAGGTGGTCAGAGTCATTTTTGCAAAGGCTGGTGGCATGGAGGGGTGGGGACAGCAGGCCCCTTCCAGGTGCAAACTCCCTGCCCAGCACACCCCTATCTGTTCCTCCATGACCCATGGCCGAGGACACCAACCACAGTCCCCGCTCTGGAGGGCGGAGCTGGCGTCCTGACTAGCCCTGGTCAGTTCCAAACTGCTGCTCTCTGCTGTGCCATGCCCAGTGAGGTCCTGAGGTGCAGAAGGTCTTGAGGTGGGGCCCCAGGGGCTTGGGGAGGGTGGCCGTGCTGTGCACTGCACACTCCCAAGGGGACGCTGTTCCTTTTTTTTTTTTTTTTTTCGCTCTGTCGCCCAGGCTGGAGTGCAGTGGCCGGATCTCAGCTCACTGCAAGCTCCGCCTCCTGGGTTTATGCCATTCTCCTGCCTCAGCCTCCCGAGTAGCTGGGACTACAGGCGCCCGCCACCTCGCCCAGCTAGTTTTTTGTATTTTTTTAGTAGAGACGGGGGTTTCACCGTGTTTGCCAGGATGGTCTCGATCTCCTGACCTCGTGATCCGCCTGTCTCGGCCTCCCAAAGTGCTGGGATTACAGGCTTGTGCCACCGCGCCCGGCCCAGGGGGCGCTGTTCTAATGCACCATGATGGGGTCCTGCAGGGCTGTGACACTGGTGAGGAGATGGACCCATGAGATCCAGGGTCTCCTGGGAAAATCCCACAGGGGCAGAGGGGTGGGTGAGGGCCGGGACTTTGACATCATGACATCAGGCAGAGGAGTTGGATGTTGATGGGAGCTTTTAGGTGGGTGCATGGAGCCTGCTTTCGTGATGTGGCAGTGAGCATGGGGACAGGCTGGCAGTTTGGGCTCAGGTCTCCAGGTCTCCACCTGGCACTGCAGCCCTGGGGGGCAGCGGGAGAGGCCGGGCCATCTGCCATCCTCCCAGGGTGGTGTCCTCGGCCTGCCCTGCACTCCCCAGGCCCTCTGTGCATTTTCCACCCCTGCCCCTTCGCGTTGCTGCCTGGTTTAGTCATTGAGGAAGAATTTCAGTGGGAGCCTCCAGAACGCCTCTGTTTGTTTTTCAACCTGCTGGGTTGACCTCACTGATGAGGCCGCCTGCCTTGCAGGGAGGGCTGGGGTGGGGGAGGGGGGGGCCTCAGCCCTGGGCCAGACCCTCCCTTGTGGCTCGATGGCTCAGCCCTCAGCTCGGGCCTTCAAGAGCTGTTGCTTTCTGGCTTCCAGGAAATACAGGAAGGGAACTAGGAGGGACAGCTGCCCTTACCCGGCTCCGCAGGGCCCTTTATAAACAGAGCAAATTGATGGCTTTGTGAGCAATTTCTGTGAGCATCCGCGGGTGCTGGGCTGTGCGGGGCCCCTGCCCTCCTGCAGTTCACAGCCCGTGGAGGAGACACACGCTGCCCAGGGAATGCACATAGCAGTGATATGGTTCCAGTGATGGGGCCACGGGCGGGACCGGAATGGAGGCTGCCAGCTGTGTCCGGAGAGGCCAGCGTGTGCCTGTGGTTTCGGGAGCCTGTCACTGGCTCCAGAGTGGAACAGCGCTTGGGACTGGGATGGACTGGGTGCTGAGGGTAGCTCCCTAGCGGCCCCAGCACGGCACCAGCCTGCGAGTGACCATGCTCGCCTACGCTGCACCTCGATTCCTCTTTCCCAATGAAGACTCTTAGCCCAGATGCTATTTATGACTCCTGGCTCTAAAATTAGAGTTCTAGCCCGAGAACTGTGAAGACCTCAAGCTTCGGGTTATTTAGAGACTCTTGTTTTCTCTTGAAGATAAGGATATATCGACTTTGGGACCCGCAGAAACCTCCCCTCTCTCCCTCGCTCTTCCTCTTTCTCTCTCTGTCTTTCCCTCTGTCTCTGTCTCTGTGTCTCTATCTCTGTCTCTCTCTCTCTCTCTTCCCCGCTCCCCCCACCCGGCTCTCTGTCTGTCCCCACAGCTGCCTCCCTGAACCCCTGATCCCCAGCTCATTCTATCAAGTCCATCCATCCTGGTCCCTTGGCTGTGCAGGCCACAGACATTTGGCAGGACGCGGCCTGGGACCGTGGTGCTGAGTGTTTGACGGTGACCTCTGGAGGACAGGCTGGGGAGCTTTAAGGACCAGGCAGAAATGCTGCTCTGTTTGGGCTGGGGGCCGGACTGGGTGTCCACAGAGCCGATAGCACCATTCTGCTGGGTGCTGGGGACCCGGCCAAGTGCCTTGCCTTCCCCTAGCCATGCTGCCTGGAGGCCGGGTCCTGAGCGGAGCACTCTGTACCTGTGTCACCTGAGAGCTGCGGCTTCCTTTAGCCACCACAGCGGGCATGTGGAGGGGATGGTATGGGTGAACATGGGGCAGAGAGACCGGGCTGGGCCAGCACACTTCCCCAGAGACCCCCGACCCCAGGACCGATGGAGCCAGCCCAGTGCCGGGGACAGAGTTGGAAATAACCTTCTAATGAGATAAGGAGATAAAGATAATACTAGAATCCTACCACACCGCCTGGTGGGATTAGGGGAAAGCCTGGTGCCCCAGGAAGGGCACAGGAATCCCGGAGGTCAGGCAGGTGGGCGAATCAGCACTGAGGGGCACTCCTTGACTGGAAAGTAGCAGTGGGCACTTCTCTGGCTCAGGGGGGCACCGGGACGGGAGACCTGAGGAAAAGTTACCCCCGAGTGACCCAAGTGACCAGGTGGAATCTGCTGGTGTGTTGTGATTCTGGGGCCGCGGGAGCACCCCTGTGCATTTGCTGGCCAAAAGGAGCAGGCTCTGATGGTTCACAAATGCCCAGCCTTTGGGAGGGGGGACCGTGGCCAGCACATCATCTGGTGGGGACAGACGGCCTGGGCTTCAAAGGCAGCCCAACCATAGCCAGTGCTTAAAGATACTGAACTTGTTTAGCGGAAAAAAAAAGGAATTAGAGAAAAAGATCCAATGCAGACCCCAGCAGCCCTCGTAGGAGCATGTCATCCCATGGCCTCAGACCCAGCCTCCTTCCTGGGCAGGGGAGGCACCCTCGCCTCTGTTCACAGCTTGTTACTGCTCTGTGAGGGCCACCATGAGATGGTGACAGCAGAGCGGCACACCAGGCCAAAGTAGGCTTTTATTTAGAAAAGTAGAACGGCTCTAAGGTGGTCAGGGGTCACCTCCTCCCACAGCAGTGCTGAGGCTCCAGGTGCCCCAGGCTGCAGGACTCCTCGAAAACCAACAGAGAGGAAGCCTGTGCTGGCCATCCCGTCTCAGCTCCAAACCCTCCACCCTTGTGAAAAAAGTGGGACTTTCCCCTTGAGCCCGTCCCAGGCTTGTCATCATTCCTCCCTGGGGAGGAGGGCCAGGGAGGGGAGAACTGATAGCTAAGGAGGCCCACACCGCTGCACCTGGAGATGGGCACTGTTTAGTAGCAGATGTTGGGATCTCACTCCGGTTGGCATTAGCATAAAGATGGATACACCAGTTTCTGTAGATGATCCTTGTTCAGGCACAGCTTGATCCAGCTACTCAAACAGTGTGGGCAGAGTCCATCTCTGCGTCCTCTTACACCCTCTCCCAGGCTGTTGTGTGTAGGAGCTGTGGGTCCGCTCACTCAGTCATTCAGCAGACACAACTGAGTGCCCAGTGTGTGGGGGCCCCTGCGCAGACCCCGGCCCTGCCCTGCACTCAAGGGCTCCGTTCCTGCTGCCCTGTGGTGCTCCCTCTCCATCACGCGAGGGCTCTGTTCCTGCCGCCCCGTGGTGCTCCCTCTCCGTCACGCGAGGGCTCTGTTCCTGCCGCCCCGTGGTGCTCCCTCTCCGTCACGCGAGGGCTCTGTTCCTGCCGCCCCGTGGTGCTCCCTCTCCGTCACGCGAGGGCTCTGTTCCTGCCGCCCCGTG
>NW_016803673.1:1053291-1150791 GCF_001698545.2 Rhinopithecus bieti | reverse complement strand
TGATCCGGTCATGGTGAGGGTTCCATGGAAGCAACAAAGTTTTTGTTTCATGAAGCTTTTGGAGCTGACCTTCTGTGCATCAAATGGTCGGTCTCAGGAACCTCTGGGCACATCCGCATGGTCCCTCATTAAAGAGTGGGCACCAGGCTGGGTGTGGAGACCACACGGGTGATGCCATCTCCATCTTCACTGAGCACCTGGGCTGCTTGGTGTGTCCTATGGGAACTGCTGGTGATGGGCCCCTGCCTGGCTGTCTAGGAGAAAAGGGCAAAAGAGAGGGGTTCTTGTTTGCTGAGCCGGGCAGTGCACGGACCAGTGTGTGGTGGCCACCATTGATTCTGCAGCTTCTCTCACTGGCCTTGACCCACTGGGATCCACCCTCTGGTGGGGGGTGACACTGGCTTCAAACCCACATCCACCTGTCCCCAAAGCTCGTGCTGTGTCCAACTGGAGTTTCCATCCTGATGGAGACTGGAAGAAGAGCTCCTGAAAGGCTGTGCTGCCAGTCTCCTCCCAGGCTCTCCCCAACCTTTTCTTTTTAAAAAAATACTTAATGTTTTCCTCTGCTCTGGCAAAGAAAGCCCCGGCCGGCAGGAGGGGTGGCACTGGGCCTGGGAAAGGTCTGGTGGCCTCTTAAACTTGTTGCAACAGAGATCTGTGAACATGTCCACCAAGTCTGCTGGAAAACAGCTCTCGCCTTCAGCAATGGAGAAAACAGGCTTCCGAGCCTGAGCCTGGGAAGAGCATCACAGGCTTATTACGGTGTGAGTCCAGGAAGCCCCAGCTGGGATCCTTGCTCCCCTGCCCTGGCCGTTGCCAATGCTGGAATTGAGACTTAGGGATGACCCAGGGCTCGGCGCTGTGTCGTCCTCAGCAGGTGGGCCAGCAGCTGGCGCGTCCTCTCTTCCCACGGGCTGCATCCAGGCCGAGGGCTGTGCGGTGCAGCCTCACCAGGCACCTGCACTCAGCATTGCTTCTGAAGTCAAAGGCAAAAGCCCACCAAAGCCTTTTTTGCGGGGGCCAGGTGGGAGGTGCCATACATGCCCAAGGAAGTGACAGAGCTGGGTGGACTGTGCCCTGCTTGGCAGCCGAAAGCCACTCAGGAAATCAGAGAGGTCATGAGAGGCCAGCCTGGACGCAGGGTGTTCTGAGTCCCTGGGCCACCCCTCCCCTTTGTAACTGTTCCCACGCCGTGGTGGGAAATCCTCAGCTTCCCCATGTTTCTGGCTTCTCGATTTGATTGGCAGAGGACTGCAGCAAATACAGGCTGTAGAAATGACACCATCGGAGGCAGGGACTTCAGAACCCTAGGACCTGGGATACTGTGGAACCTTCCAGAGAACTGTGGATGGAGAGGTACTTCATGATTGAGAAGTGCAGCTTCAATTTCCCTCCACCCTGGTCTCCTTCAGAGCCCCACCCCCAGGCTGCTGTCTTCCCTGCACCGTCAGCTGGTCATGGCGGGGGTAGGGGCGGCACAGGGCCCTGTCTGTACCTCCTTGTGGCCTGCGCACCAAGCACAGTGCCCGTGCTGAATCCCCTGGAGGGACAGGGAGTGCTGGGGGGACAGAACCTCCGTCTGGGTGTCCCTCTTGCTGAGGGCCTGCTGGGACAAGCAGTGATGCTGCACTGTCGTCTCTGGCGGCCACCTCCTCCCATGGCAGTGCTGAGGCTCCAGGTGCCCCTGGCTGCAGGAGTCCTCGAAAACCAGCAGAGAGGAAGCCTGTGTTGGCCATCCCGTCTCACCTCCAAACCTTCTGCCCTTGTGAAAAAAGTGGGACTTTCCTCTTGAGCCTGTCCCAGGCTTGTCATCATTCCTCCCTGGGGAGGAGGGCCAGGGAGCGGGGAACTGATAGCTAAGGAGGGCCACATCGCTGCACCCAGAGATAGGCACTGTTTAGTAGCAGATGTTGGGATCTAACTCCAGTTGGCATTAGCATAAAGATGGATACACCGGTTTCTGTAGGTGATTCTTGTTCAGGCACAGCTTGTTCCAGCTACCCAAACAGTGTGGCCAGAGTCTGTCTCTGTGTCCTCAGGCAGGCATTCTCCGCCTGCTCAGAAGACAGTTGCCAGCAGTTCCAGGTTCCTGTTCTGTGTTTGGAGCCGGCAGAGCAGGGAGGATTCCTTGTTCCCAAAGGAAAAAAGCCCCAGGGCGGGGCTTCCTTATCCTGGCTGGTCTCATGTCCCTCCCTGAGCTGATGGTCTGGGACATGGCGGTGTCATGCTCTGATTGGCCAGCAGAGGGGGCCCGGCCCAACCCGATTCACACCTACTGGGCAGGCGGTTGGTGGCTGCTGGGTTCCTCCAACCCCCAGGCCGCCCCAGCACAAACTGTTCTGTCGCTGCAACGCCAACTTCGAGTTTATTTTCTCTGCCGAGACTCCCAGGAAGCCTCTTGTTTGTAGGTATAGGAGCGGTGCTTTCCCCATGAAGCTGACCTTGTTCAGGGTGGGTACCTGGATTCGTGTCTTGCGGTGGATGCAGGTCTGGGGTCCTCGTGGTGTGGGGGACGGAGGCTCTGGCAGATGGGGCTGTCTTCTGTGTTGGAGGGTGACCATTGAGCTCCCTGGTAACGATCATGGCTTCAGCTGGCCAGAGGTCAGCTTATCCCCTGTCCTTCCCTGAGAGCCCCCGAATTGAGGGTCCGGAACCTTCTGGAAGGGATGTGGGGGCTGTCCCTCCCTTGTTCTTGGCTCTGCATGGTCTGGTGATGTGGGCAGGGGTCTTCCGGGGCAATGGAAACTGCACACCCGCTGTAAATGGTCATGGGAAGGGGACAGACAGTCCAGGTGGATAACGAGGGAGGATAAACTAGGCCCGTGACATCCCCGTGACCTCCGGAGGAGTCTCAGGCGGGATGAAGGTTCTCAGAGCTGCAGGGCAGATGTTGTGACCCTCCGGTGCTTCCGTGTCATTGCACAGCACCCCATAAGGAGGCCAGCTCCGCAGTGGGCCTTCTGCGGCCTTCCAGCGTCGGCCTGGGCTGCTGTCCTTACGTGGCCAATGAGAAGAGGTGTCTGGGAGGCTGGGTGTGTGGCCCCTGCCAGCCTCAGGAGCCATGGGAGCACAGTGAGGAAGGCGGGCATTGTCAGAGCTGGGCAAGCCTGGGTCTGCGCCTGGTGTGTGGTTCCTGGTGGGGACCGGGATGGAACCCTCCTCCACAGCGTGGGGCCCTGCCTCACCCAGCGCACTGCTCTGAGCCAGTCCTGGGGCTCTTCCGAGTGCCCGGGACTCACAGGGGTGGGGGGTGGAGGTGCTTCCCGCCACCGCAGCTTCCGGGTGCTCCCAGGTGCTCCTTTCCTCTCCGTGGCTAACCCCGCTCCTCCTCTGTCATTTCAGCTCAGCCAGCAGATCTCCTGAAGGTTCTAGATTTTCACAACTTGCCTGATGGAATAACAAAGACAACAGGCTTTTGCGCCACGCGGCGATCTTCCAAAGGCCCGGATGTCGCTTACAGAGTCACCAAAGACGCGCAGCTCAGCGCACCCACCAAGCAGTTGTACCCTGGTAAGTGCCGCACCCTTCTGTTTGGGGTGGCGGGTCCCGTTGGCCCTCTGGTCTCCAGCCAGGAGCAGCGCGCAAGCCTGTGTGGTGGCAGAGACACAGGCTCAGTTTTCCAGGAAGCCCCTTTCACGAGCCCGGTTTCGTTTCACTGTCGTGAAAACGCAGTTGCAACGGTGGGACTTTGTCCTTCTGGACTGAACTGGGCTTTGCCACTGTCCTCCTCTGATGGATGTGGGTGGGTGGGTGAGGCCCGGTGCCCTCGACCTTCTATCGGCCGTGTCTCCGGTGGTAGCTGGGCCGCCAGGACTCCAAGTGCAGAAGGAGTTGGATGGGTCCTGAGGGATGAGTCGAGAGAAACCTCGGGGTCGTGGGAAAGGAAGCACTTCCAGACAAAGCTTAACTGGGGGCAGTGACATTAAGAGACGATGAATCAAACGTCGTGACTCTTAGCAAGAGCACGCGAGGCTTCTAATGAGAATCAGCTGCCAAATGCTAGGTCTCTGCTTTTAATTACATACCCGGAGCAAGAAGCAGCATTAGCTCTAAGATGCAGCATTCAAGTTGTCCCTGTCACCCAGTCGTGGGGTGGCACCTGTCACAGTTAATTAAACCCTCTGGGTTTATCTGGACGTGATGAATGAGCTGGCGATGGAGAACCTCATCGCCTTGCCCGAGCTGGGTGCTCATGGCCTGGACTAAAATGAGCTCCTCTTTCTGATTCAGAGAAGACAGGGACGGGGCATGTAGGGCAGGTGAGTTCAGTTTATGAGAAGCTCTGTAATTATTAGAAGACAGCGTAGCATCTTTTTGGTGGACCTGGAGGTGAGTCTGGCATTGAACCCACGATCAGGGCAGTCTGTGAACGCGCCGTGGGGTTTCTGATGATCCTATCTCTGTGGGGCCCCTGAAGGACATCCTCTTTTGAGGGGCTGTTTCTGCTTCCACAGACTTACTCTCTGTGCACTCATCCCCAGCCATTGTCCAGCCCTCCTTTACATCCGTGTGACTTTGAAGAGCTTGTCTCTGAGAGAATCTGGGTGGTTCTTTTCAAGAATGTCTTTGAGAACGAGTTATTTCAAGAAATACCTCCGAGGCGCCGAGTCCCTGCCTTGCAGCTCGGTGGAGGTGAGGCGAGGTGGCCTGGGACCCCTGGCAGCCCACATTCTCTTAAACAGCCCACCTTTGGGTGCCTGAGTGGCCCTGGGCTGTGGATCCCCAGCCTTAAGTGTGTGGAACTCATCGGCACAGACAGCCTGTCCTCGCGAAGGACCACAGCAGTTTCGTTTCTCCTGGCCTCTGGAGGAGCGTTCCTCAGCTTTTGGGAGAACATCTCCTTTGGAATTAGTCACGGAATGCTCACCTGCATCTTGGCCCAGAAGTTGCACCCTTTTCTGCCCCATGACCCCAGGTTTAGAATTCGTGACCTAGAGAACCTGGGAGGGCTGGTCCAGGGAAGGGCTTAGAGAGCTGATTGCCAAGGACCCCGTGGACTCTGGGTGTGTGATAGGCTGAGGGGCACACTGGGGAAGTAAGTGCTCCTGCTTTCCAAGGATCTTCAGCCGCTGTGGGTTTTTTTGTTTTTTTGAGAGGGAGGCTCGCTGTGTCGCCCAGGCTGGAGTGTAGCAGCGCAATCTCGGCTCACTGCAACCTCTGCCTCCTGGGTTCAAGCCATTCTCCTGCTTCAGCCTCACAAGTGGCTGGGATTACAGGTGCCCGCCACCACGCCTGGCTAATTTTTGTATTTTAGTAGAGACGGGGTTTCACTATGTAGGTCAAGCTGGTCTCGAACTCCTGACCTCAAATGATCCACCTGCCTCAGCCTCCCAAAGTGCTGGGATTACAGGCGTGAGCCACCATGCCCGGCTCAGCCACTGTGTTTAATCTTATCTGTGTCACCCAATTCTGGGGCACTGGCACCACACACTCACTGGACTTCATCCTTCTCTGCTGGATTATCCTGTGGCCAGAAATATTATAGTATCTCAGGAATACAGGCTAATTATTGGATAAATAATCTAGGATCAGCCGGGTGCAGTGGCTCACCCTGTAATCCCAGCACTTTGGGAGGCTGAGGCAGGTGGATCACTTGAGGTCAGGAGTTTGAGACCAGCCTGGCCAACATAGCGAAACCCCATCTCTACTAAAAATACAAAAATTAGCCAGGCATGGTGGTGCACGTCTGTAATCCCAGCTACTCGGGAGGCTGAGACAGAAGAATCGCTTGAACCTAGGAGGCGGAGGTTGCAGTGAGCCAAGATGGCTCCACTGCACTCCAGCCCAAGTGAGAGTGAGACTATGTCCAAAAAAAAAATAAAAAGAGAGAGAGAGAGAAAAGAAAGAAATGGCTTGGCCTTCCAGCAGTTTCTGCATAGCAGGCTCTCTCTGCCTCCCTCTCAGCAGGGACCCCTGTCCCTGAGCAGGGTTCTTATCTACAGATCGATTGGTTTCCATGTCTGTTTTGGGCTTTTTACCAGATGCTAGGTGAGTGAGGTTATCGTGACACAGTGAAGCGGTGAGCCGAGATCGCGTCATCGCACTCCAGCCTGGGCAACGGAGTGAGTGAGACTGTCTCAAACAAAACAAACCAAACCAAAAAAACGACACATAATCTAGGGTAAATTTCTGAGTAGTATGTGGGATGTTTTTTTAAGTCCATGTTTTTTCCAAGTTTTCCAAAGTGCTGCCCTTCCTCTTCCAGGGCCTTCTGTGAATTAGCTTAGAGAGTAGAGTGGGTCCATATAAGCCAGTTGCCCCATTCATGGCAGATGAAGCTGGAGGTTGCTTGGGAAGTATTTAAGCAGGGATGTCTGTGGAGTCCCTTCTGCAGGTCCCAAAGTGTTGGGTTGGGAAAGCCATTCAAGGGACACTGTTGGAGACCAGTGTCATAGGACGGCATTTGCCTTTGATCTGACGCCGTAGCCCACTTCTCCCTTCTGCCCGGCCCTCCGAGCAAACTCGCTACCTGTCCTCTGTTGCTCTGACTCCCTCCACCCCAGTTGGCCTGTGGGTCCTTCAGTGAAGAGACCCAGAAGCTCACTTCAGGTTTTCTGTTTAAGAAGTGCTCAGCGTGTAGGGGCCACACATAGGAAAGGGCTGTTTGCTTGGGACTGATGTGGCCTCGCGTCAGCCACTCGTGTGGGTAGGCCTAAGCGCTAGGGGAGCCGGAGCTGTACCGTGCCCTGTCTCGGGGAGCAGCAGCATCTGCGGGATTCTAGAGACCTGACCTGCCTGGCAGCTGCAGAGGAAGAAGAGATGGTGCAGCCCAGGTGGCCACGGCAAGGCCTGGGCTGTGGGGAACTGAGTGGAGCAAAAACAGTATCTGTAAGTGTCTCTCGGGGAGAGGGGGAGGCCGCATCCAGGCAGCTGTTTCCCTGGCATCCAATCCCCTGACAGAATCCCTGAGCAGGCTCTCCATATTCCCTGAAGAGCCCACACACCTCTCGGCAACCCAGCAGCCAAGTGGCCCTGGATCACCGGGGTGGGGGTTTGGAGGCTGAGCTGAGCAGGTGACTGGGAGCCTCCACCTGGGTGCAGTGCCGCTCCCTACCCAGGCTGCACAGGCGTCGACCTCTGCCCTCCACCCACTTTGGCACCAGCTGGTCCTGTATCCCGCACTGGGCACGAACTGGCAGAGTGATCTGGGTGCCAGGGAGACACAGCCATGAACAGAACAGACGGAGCCCAGCGTCCTCTGGCCTGGGAGAGCGAGGTTCCCTAGGCCGCCCTCTTCAGGGGCACCACCCTCCCTTCTGTGCAGGTGAAGAAGCCTGTTAGCATTTTCTGCACTTGGGGGCAGGACAGAGGCTAGAATTCCCCCCTCATTCGAAGAGGGTTTTCTAGTCTTGCTCAGACCCAGCGGTCTGGGTTCTGGGATCTGTCAGACCAGGGAGCTCCACCCCGAGCCACGGTTTCTGACCGATCGTGGGTGCTGGGGTGTCCTGGCATCAGGGAGATGAGGCTGCAGGGACTGAAGCCCAGGACTGTGACGCGGGGGCCGCCAGTGAAGTGGGGAGGGTTGGGACTTCCTTCCTTCCCTGTGGGGTCCCAGGCCTCGGCCCCCTGTGTCAGCAGTGCAGACATCGCCTCACGGTAAGGTGGCCTGAGACCCTGAAGGCAGCAGGCCTGGCTTCCTCACTGGGTGGCCTGAGCTCTGGGATCCACATCCCCACTGGGGGCCTGGGATCGGGCACTCCCTGCCTTGTTGACCCAGCATGACTTGTTTGTAATGACCCAGATCTGAGCTGTCCCCTCTGAGGATGACCAGGCGAGGCAGTGTCCCCCATGGTCACCTGACTCAGGGACCAGCCCCACCTGAGCCCACTTCCTGGATCAGCACGCAGCCTCCTCCTCGGCTCTGGTGCTGTGGGTGGGGTCCTCTCCATTTTGTCCTTTGTAGGTACCTTTTCCTCCATACCCCTCCTCTGCCCAGGCCTCTGAGACTTGCCTCCTACTCAGGGTCCCAGGCAGGGTTAGGTGGAGGCCATGGCTCTGCCCACGCCCCCCTGCCTCCTGGCTGATACCCTGTCCTCACCTGTGGCTCTCCTGCACCCCAGGGCCTGGGCTCCAGAATCAGCCTCCTCAGGCAGAATGTCCTGCTGCTCCTCGCTGCTCCCGCCAGTACCCTCCTGCCAGAAAGTGAGGGAGCAGCCAGTCGCGCTGGGCCCCAGGATCCTCCATAGGACTGTGCTGAGTGCTGGACGAGGGTCGCGGGGATGGCTGAGGACAGGGTGCCGGCTGCAGGGGCAGGCTGATGTGAGGGGAAGATGGAGGCAGCAGTAGGAGGGTAGTGTCCTCAGCCTGGGGGTTTTGCAGACCCTCTACTCACTGAGCAGACGCTCCCCACTCCCCTGCACCCCCGCAGAGCAGGATGGAGTTTCTCTCATGGCTGAGACGAGGGGCTCCCATGAAGTAAGGTGTGAGGTTCCCACCTGGGTATGTGCACAGCCTCCCCTTGAGACTGGAGACTGTCTCTTTCTCACTCCATCTTCGACCCCATGGGTTGGTCCAGCCCAGGGAATAGGAACCTCACTTCTGGCCATGACAAATGCAGTAAGTTTGGGTCTAGGCTGGAAGGTTCCAGAACTAAGTTCTCCCTGCAGGGGCTGCCAGATGACAGCTTCCTCTCTAGGGCCCCTCACCTGTCCCACCCCAGTCTGGGACTGAGAGCCCTTCCGGTCAGGACTGAGGATGGCTGGTGAAGTTTCTTCTGCAGGGCTGCCTCGGTGCCCCTGGATCCTAGGCCTCTACCCTGGGCCTGCCATGCTCCCCTCAGCCCTCCAGGGGCCAGCTGAAACCTCACCCGTCCCCCAGGTTCCTGGCCCCCTTTCCAAAGTTAGCCACACCCCACATTCATTTCCTATCCTCTGGCCTCTTTCTGCCACCCTGCCCCACTGCCTCCTGCATTATTTGCACTTTTATTATTGAGACAAAGTCTCACTCTGTCACCCAGGCTGGAGTGCAGTGGTGTGATCTTGGCTCACTGCAACCTCTGCCTCCCAGCCAGGTGCATGGCACCACACCTGGCTACTTTTTTTATATTTTTGGCAGAGACGGGGATTCACCACGTTGGCCAGGCTGGTGTGGAACTCCTGACCTCAAGTTATCCTCCGGCCTTGGCCTCCCAAAGTGCAGGGATTACAGGCGTGAGCCACCTCACCCAGCCTGCAATGATTTAACTAACTTGTTGGATGATTTCTGTTTGTATTGTGGGAGTATCACTTTCTGAGGCCAGGGGCCATATATGTCCCTTGACTGTGTCACCCCAGAACCTGGCACCAATCACTGTTTATTAGGGGACCAGTCACCGTTTATTGATGACATGATCCACTGTAGTGAGCAATCAGTGTGCTTAGTAACTTCGGCTCAGTGTGACGCTGTTTCAACACAAATGCATTTATTGTACTCCTACTGCATACCTAAAATGCTCTAGTGCCTTTGGACTTTGGCAAAAGTAAAAATGAAAAGCTCTGGCCGGGCGCGGTGGCTCACGCCTGTAATCCCAGCACTCTGGGAGGCTGAGGCAGGCGGATCACAGGGTCAGGAGATCGAGACCATCCTGACTAACATGGTGAAACCCCGTCTCTACTAAAAAATATACAAATAATTAGCCCGGCATGGTGGCGGGCGCCTGTAGTCCCAGCTACTTGGGAGGCTGAGGCAGAAGAATCGCTTGGACCCAGGAGGCGGAGCTTGCAGTGAGCTGAGATTGCGCCACTGCACTCCAGCCTGGGTGACAGAACGAGACGGAAGTCCAGAGCCCACCCCCCTCAACTGTGACTTTTCCTGGAGAAATGAAACATGAAGTGTTCGACAGCTGACTCCGTCCTCCCAGAGTGCCCGGACAGCGTAGATTATAAAGTGTCAACGTCCCAGCTCATGTCATGACTTGAATGGGCCATCTCGCAGTGACAATGAATCCATTGTTATTTTGCCAGGAGAGAGATTAATGTTAAACATAATTTATCCTTTCGGGTTTTATCTGAGCTGAGAAAATTTGTTACCATAGAGATTTCAAAACTTGAGAAACGGCATTTTAATGAGCTGCAGGAGGTGGGGGTTCGTGGGCCTTGTGGTGCCTCGTGCCGGAGAGATGGGCATGCTCAACTCATTCTTTGATCTTTTAAGATGGAGGAATGACTCTGGCACACAAGGTGGCGGTGGGGTAGGGATGGGAGCCAGGTGACCCTTTGCAATGAGAGTGAGGGAGTGGACTCAGATGGTGACTGTGCCATCTGCCCTGGGTGCTTCAGGTGAGATCCCACCTGGCCCTCAGTGCCCCATGCCACCGTGGTCCTGCTGGAAGCCTTGCCATCTGGGGCCCCCATGGTGGGTGGGCATGGCAGGTCCCACTCCCTCGACATAGGTGGAACCAGCTAAGGCCATCATCTCCAGGGTCCCGTGCCCACATGCCCACATGTGGAGGGATGATGCAAAGCCATAATCCCAGCACTTTGGGAGGCCGAGGTGGGCGGATCACCTGAGGTCAGGAGTTCGATACCATCCTGATCAACATGGTGAAACCTCATCTTTACCAAAAATACAAAAATTAACCAGACGTAGTGGCATGGACCTGTAGTCCCAACTACTTGGGAGGCTGAGGCAGGAGAACTGCTTGAACCTTGGAAGTGGAGGTTGCAGTGAGCTGAGATCTCACCACTGCACTCCAACCTGGGCGACAGAATGAGACTCTATTTCAAAAAGCCCCCATAAAAAACAAAAAACAAAGCTGATGGCTTGTGTCTAGACGTGGGAGTCCTGAGCCAGTTCTTCTGTGAAACCTGCCTTTCCCAGATGGCCACACTGACTGTCGTCACCCCCACCTGGGGCTGTCCCCAGCTTTGGGGGCAGGGGCCTTGGCCAGGCCCACCCAGGGCCCAGTCTCCTGTGGGAACAGTTGAGTCATGACTTGGAGCTGGCCAACACAGGGTGCCTGCCCACAGCTGTTCCCTGCCGTTCCCTGTCAGCGCCTTAGTGAGAGATTCGTGACCCGCAGGATGAGCCTGCTGCTGTGGCAGCTTCCAGCGCTTACACAGGCTCTGGGTTGGCCTGTGGGGGCTTGGAGGGTCTGCCCGGACCCTTGGGAGATCTCCCTGCAGCACCTTACAGAGGACGCAGAGGCTGCTACAGGCGGCATTCTCCTCCCGCTGGGAAGCCTCAGGATGCTGTGGGACGAGGTGTCTTCAGCGTCCCCTTCTCCACAGTGTGGCCCCTGTAGGTGTGCTGGAGTGGCCAGGGGCAGAGGCGGTGAGGCTGCTGCCTGCCTTGCCACGATTTTGCCAGCAGAGGGTGCTCACGGATAGCCGCCGTGCAGGCACTGCTGCCGCAGATCCAGACTCTGCCGCCCCATGGGGTCAGGGGCCTCTGGCCCACCTGGTTAACCTTTGTCCGCACTTCTAAAGAAGGGGTGGGTCTGATAATGGATTCCTGATGGCTCAAGTCCCCTCACCAGATCCCAGCCCTCCGTAGCGGTGCTGCTTGTGGGGCCGCTCCAGCAGCAGGTCCTGGGCCCCTTCCCTGGCACGTCCCTGTGACACTCTGCTGGGGTGCTCCTTCTGGCTGGTTCTGAGGAGCCCACAGCCTTAGGCCCAGCACTTTTGGCTGGCCCAGCGGCATCAGTTAGCCACAGGCCCTCCCTCATCCCCAGGCTTTTGGCAGAACTGCAGGTAGTCCAGGGTGAGAGCATCGCCACCTTCGCCACCAGGATCGATGGACAGGAGGGGCCAGGGCTCCCGGTCATGCCCATGGATGAGGGGCAGACATGTGGGGTGGGCTTAGGTGCTCGTGGCCGGGCCAGCCTGGGTCTGCCTTTTAATGATCTCAGATTGCTTCTGGCAGGTGTTGTAAGAGGTAATTTCTCCTGTTCACATACTAAGGATATTTTTTTTTTTTTCTAATTTTAAATTTGGATTCAATTCTTTTGGTTAATTTCCACTTTTTCTCTGTTTTGCATATCAACCAGGAAGGTCACAAAGTGCAATTCTAGTGGCAGTCTGAGGCTGGTGCTTCCCTTCTCCCTTCCTCTCTCTGCTTCCTCCTTCCGTCTCCCTCCCTCCCTTCCTTGCAGGCTGAGTGGTGAGACCCCATGGAGTGTACAAAGATGCCTGAGAAGCAGCCTCCGCCCGGAGGCAGCTCACAGCCCAGGAGGTTCTCCTGAGGGTCGACACACAGATGTGTGGAGGCGTAGGAGCTGAGGACAGGGTGTTGAGGGCTCCCAGCTGGAAGGACTGGTCGTGTTTCATGGAGGAGTTTGCATTTGCACTGAGTCTTGAAGGGGGCAGGATTGACCAAGTGGGAGCAGGGAAGGGCTGCAGGAGCAGTTTGATCAAGGGGCAGATGTGCATCAGATGACAGTGCCCTACCATGGGCAGCACAGCTTCCCAGGGCCCCGGGCTGGCTTGTTTGCAGAGAGCCATGGCTGGGCGTGGTTGGGGGGGCTCCCCGACTGCCTTCTCATCTCTGTGCTCTGTTCCAGCGTCTGCATTTCCCGAGGACTTCTCCATCCTAACAACTGTGAAAGCCAAGAAAGGCAGCCAGGCCTTCCTGGTCTCCATCTACAATGAGCAGGGTATCCAGCAGATTGGGCTGGAGCTGGGCCGCTCTCCCGTCTTCCTCTACGAGGACCACACGGGGAAGCCTGGCCCAGAAGACTACCCCCTCTTCCGGGGCATCAACCTGTCAGATGGCAAGTAAGTGGGCACTTCTGGGCAACTGTCCTCCTGCTGGAGTGGGAATCAGGTCAGCTCATACCACTGACCAGATGTGGGGCACAGTAGAGGACGTGCAGCAGCCGGTACCGAGACTCCCACAGACGCCACAGCAGAGGAGAGGGCGCTGGGCTTGGAGTCCTAAAACCTGGGTTATGGTCTTGATTCATCCTCTGTGGCTTTGTGGAGTCACTTCTCCTTCCTGGCCCTCCATTGCCCCTTTGTAAAGTGCACTAAAGCACATGAAATTCCAGACTGTTTGTGTCAGAAGAGACACAGGAAATTGTGAGGTTATACCCAACCTTTTCCAGGAAAGATTTAAGGTAACTTCAAGGACACAGATGTGTTAGGAGTGGGAGTGAGCATGAGGAAAGGCGGGTCGTGCCAGGGCGCTCTGTTGGGTGCGGACCTCAGCACCGGGGTTGTCAGTCGCCTCTTTCGTGGTCAGCACGTGTGAGGTCATGCCTGACAATCTTGGAAGGCCTTCAATACATGATATCTGAATTCTTCGCTAAGACTTTCGGACAGATCCACTCATTCCATTTCCCGTCCATACCCAGTCTTCTCTGGCTGCCTGCGGTTTGCCATTGGGGTTCAGAGGGCACATGATGAGTGCTCTCATGCACACAGCAAAATGCAACAACCGCCGCCCTGCCCTTCTCCTGACGGCTGTGACTATGCTGCAGGGACCCTGCTCCCGGCTCCCAAGCCTGTGCTAAGCGCTGCACGCTCCCCCTTTCCCCTTTCACTTGGGCTCCCGGATGGGCTTCCAGGGTTCAGATAGCTGTCCTTGTTTGAGGGACAAGGATTCTGGGGAATGAGTAGATCTCATGGCACGTGGGGTTGCCCTAAGTTGTCTGATTCCAGAGGCTGGGCCTTGATCCGCTCCACCCCACCACGTTCGTGCAGGAAGTGGGCCTTCTTCCTGTGTCTCGAGGAATTTGCCACAAAATCGCTTGAGCTGGCGTCTGTGATCCAAGCCCTGTCTTCACCATCTGTTTCTCTGCAGGTGGCACAGAATTGCTCTCAGCGTCCACAAGAAAAATGTCACCTTGGTCCTCGACTGTAAAAAGAAGACCACCAAATTCCTCGACCGCAGTGACCACCCCATGATAGACGTCAACGGCATCATCGTGTTTGGCACCCGGATCCTGGATGAGGAGGTGTTTGAGGTGAGCAGGAGAGCAGACCACTCCCCGTGCCCACCCAGGGCACTCCTCCTATGGAGCCACTGTGACTGCTGTTGGAGAGGGCTTCTCGGGCAGGGACCAGCTGGTGGTCCACTGTGGTCACAGTCTCTGTTGGTCAGGAGTCTCTGCTGCTGTCCTAAGGGATGTTTGTGGCTTTCAGAAATGGAGGGGCCAGAGCTGCTGTCGCCTGTAGGCCATGTGGGGATGGCAGTGGCCGCCCTTGTCCCAAGGGCCCAGTATGTGAGTCTCCTGAGTGCTGGCTTGGAAAGGACAGGGGATTTGTCCAGCCTCATGCTGAGGCTCCTGGAAACATGCAGACTTCTGCCCTCTGTATCCGGAGTCATCCTGGGACAGGGGGAGCCGTCCTTTGGGTGAGCTTGAAGGGCAGAGCTGGGCCACTGTGTGGATGCACCAGGAAGACCTGTGCCGACCCAACTCAGGCTGGCCTCACTCCAGAGTCTAGCTGTGTCCAGCCAGGGGCCTTGATTTCCTGGGGAATGCCTCAGAGGCTTGGGAGTGGGGGCCTGAGCTGGGTGGGCTCTGGGACCCTCCCTTCAGCCCATGGAGCCCTTCATAGTTTGGGGTTCTGCATAAGCATGCTCTGTTCCACTGCCAAGAAACAGGTTGAGAGCCCCTGCAAGTGACCAGTGATCCCCAGCTGCCCCGGGTGGGGGCCTTGGAGTCACCGGGAGCCTGGGCCCTGCCTCCTGGGGTGCTGGGGCGACAACCTGCACAGGGTCCTGGACTCTGCACTTCCCAAGGGCACTGCAGTGACCGTTGTCCCTGCAGCTTGGGTTAAGTGGCAGCCAGGACTCCTCCACTGGGCTGCTTTTTTGGTTGATGTAAGTTGGGTTTTGGAGAACATTTGGTTTGCACTCAGGGCTCTGTGGCTAAAACCTGTTCGAAAGCCACTGGCTTACATGGTCCCCAAGGGCCATCCTGGCTCTGGGATTTCCTCCTCCAGGGCTGCAGAGATGGGACACCATAGGGCAGTGTCTCCTCCCTAAATCCCCAAGCGCTGGCGTGAGCTCCTGGCTGTGTCTACACATCGGTTCTTCATCCAGCTGCCCCTGTTTCATGGCTGAGGTGGGGTCCCCAGGCCCACGTTTCTTCTCGGTGACTCAGGGTCACCAAAGCAGACACCGTGTTGACTCAATCTTGGTGCTGTGCCAAGGGCACGCTAAGGAGACATCACACGTACTGAGTTCTTTTCTGTGTTAAAGGTAGTGATGTCTGCTCGTGGGGACGGGCACAGTTGAACTGGCCTTGGGGCTTTGAGCGTGTGAGAAGAGAGCAGTTCTGAAAGTCTCGCCTTTCTAGAAAATCATACTGGGGACCGCGTAGTATGACTGTGAGCTGGACATTCCGCAGAGTGCTGGCCTCGGGGCAGGCCCACCTGGGCTGGACTCCCAGCTCTGTCGAGTGTTGGGTTTGGGCCTCGGGCACGCTGCTCTGCTATTTCTCTGTCTTAGCGTTTCCATCTGTAAAACGGGATCACAGATGTGGCTGCTTCATGAGCTGTGGCAAAGGTTCCATGAGGTCGAATGCAGTGACACACCAGCACACTGCCTCCCTTACAGGAAGCCCTGGCTTAATGTCAAATGCAGTTGTTCTGGATATTAATCCAGGGTCAAGGCAAGCAGAAAGGCAGGACAGAGCCCCACAACCCAGTGCAGACAGCAGAAGAATGATCAGAGCAGCCACCTTCTGCGGAACGAGATGGGCCTGTTAGAAGAAGCCGGGAGTAGGTGTGAAGGTGGTGGAGATTCTGCTGAACCTGCAGCTGGCTCTGCGTCAGGTTCCAGGAAGCTGTAGCCTGAGGCTTTCGTAGAGTAGGGCGGGTGCTTGGGTCCTGCTGGCACAGCCAGATTTTGCAAGTTATTGAGACACACCTTCCGGGCACACTTCTGACCAGACCTGCCTAGATGCCTGGAAGGAACTGCGGGCGCAGGAGCCGTCCTCAGCCAGGCAGGAGGCAGCTTCTGGGCTATTCCGGGGAGCTGGGGTTAAAAGCTGCCTTGGGGTCACACGGGCTGGGATCGAGTACTGGTTTTGCCTTTTGTTGGTGGGAGGATCGAGGCAAAACAGGTGAACATTGATGAGTTTTAAGACTCATTTGTCAAACATGGGTCACAGTAAGGCTACCTGCAGAGCTGCAGGGGAGGTTCTGGGCTTGGCCTGGGCACCTGCCAGACCCGCCCCCACCGCTGCCTGTTGTTCTGTGGGTTGAGGCCCTGCCTTGGGTTATTTTTGTTGTTGTTGTTGTTTTTTTTTTTTTTTTTTTTTGAGACAGAGTCTCGTTCTGTCGCCCAGGCTGGAATGCAGTGGCGTGATCTCGGCTCACTGCAAGCTCCATCTCCCGGGTTCACGCCATTCTCCTGCCTCAGACTCCCAAGTAGCTGGGACTACCGGTGCCCACCACCACGCCTGGCTGATTGTTTGGTTTTTCAGTAGAGACGGGTTTCATCGTGTTAGCCAGGATGGTCTCGATCTCCTTGTGATCCGCCCCCCTCAGCCTCCCAAAGTGCTGGGATTGCAGGTGTGAGCCACTGCGCCCGGCCCCCATAGTGCTGGGATTGCAGGCGTGAGCCGCTGCACCTGGCCCCCAAAGTGCTGGGATTACAGGCCTGAGCCACTGCACTCGGCCCCAAAGTGCTGGGATTGCAGGCGTGAGCCACCTGCACCTGGCTCCCCAAAGTGCTGGGATTACAGGCCTGAGCCACCGCACTTGGCCCCAAAGTGCTGGGATTTGCAGGCGTGAGCCACCGCACCTGGTCCCCAAAGTGCTTGGATTAAGGCCTAGCCACCGCGCTTGCCCCAAAGGCTGGGAGTGCAGCGTGAGCCACCGTGCCCAGCCTCCCAATTGTGCTGAGATTACGCCTGAGCCACCACACTCGGCCCCAAAGGCCTGGATTGCAGGCGTGAGCCACCGTAGCCGGCTCCCAAAGGCGGGATACAGGCCTGAGCCACCTACACTCGGCCCCCAAAGGCGGGATTGCAGGCATAGTCCACCATGCCCAGCCCCCAATAGTGCTGAGATTACAGGTCTGAGCCACCGTGTTGGCCCCAAAGTGGCTGGGATTGCAGGCATGAGCCACCGTGAACCCAGGCCTCCCAAAGTGTCTTGGATTACAGCCTGAGCCACCACACCTCGCCCCCAAAGTGCTTGGGAGCAGGCAGAGCCACCGTGCCCCAGCCTCCCAAGTCTGGGATACAGGCCTGAGCACCACACTCGGACCCCAATCGTGGGGGATTGCAGGCGTGAGCACCGTTGCCCAGCCTCCCAATAGTGCTGGGACCCAAAGTGCTGGGATTACAGGCCTGAGCCACCACGCCCGGCCCCGGGGTTTTAATGTTTGTCATGCAGTCGCTTTTTTGTGCTGTGTCAAATCTTTGTAATTTCTAGTGTGTTCTGCTGTAAAGATTCAGGAAAAAGCTTTATTTTATCTTTAAAAAATTAGGATCCTAAAACAAATAGTGCTTCGTTGATATTCTAACTGAGCAGGAAAGGCTGTTTTCCCAAAAGCAGACGTCTGTGAAGAGTCCCTTACCACAGGAAAGCGCTAGAAATCCGTGTTCAGGGCTCCACTGTTTCCCAGTGGTGAGATCTGTTTCCCAGTGGTGAGATCTCGGGTGAGTTGTCTAACTGCTCTGAGACTCAGTTTCCACATCTGTAAAATGACAATAATAGTATCCACCGCATTTTTGTGTGTATGTGTATGTGTGAGGCACCGTGAGAATTAATCCAGGAAAAATGCCTATGAGTGGCCGACAGCAAACATGCCATAGTTTACCTACTTTATTACCAAAGAATGAAAGTAATGTGCAGTTTTCAAAAGGAAATGCCTCTTGAATGTAGGAGGCTGTTTTCCTACCCCGACTTGTTCTTCCAGGGAACGGTGCAGGTCTCACGCTGCAGGTGGTGCCTGGCAGGCTTCTGGTCGAAACAGTAGGTCACAGATAGGTTCCGAATCCTGTGTTTCTGGTGAGCCATTTTTTCCTGTCGTGGAATTCGATTGGAGCCAGAGTGGCTGCCAGGAACGAGAGGTTTTTATTGACCGCAAGTTTTTAATGGTCTGGAGGAGGTGTTTTCCTAGCCCCAGAGTTTCCTGGCTGTTAGCTGTGCTCACGTTGGAAAATTGGACCTGTCTCTCTTAATGAAGTCCAGCAGGATCAGCGATGCCTTCAACTGCCCCAAGCATCTTTTCCTTTTTCTTTTTCTTTAACAGCGTGAGGAGGAAGTTCGGTGAGTTGGCCTCAGAGTCCCAGCCACCTTTTGTCTCATTGCACGTGGAAGAGAATTTCTATCTGTTTTGAAGTAAAAGTGATTTATCTCTGCTTTCCAGCGGGCTCCACGTAACAACACCTCCCATCTCAGCTGCTTGGCTGCTCTAGAAGGCTCTAAAAACGAGGGGCTGGCACTGTTGAGACATATTCCTCCAGCAGCCCCAATCTTCCCCTGGAAGGACGACTTTCGCTCTTTCAAAGCCAATCTGTTCTGTGCTTAGATTGGTACCAAACAGGGATTTACCGAACTCTAAGAGAGTTCATTTAAACAGGGACTGGGGTTTTTCCTGGGGTGTGTGTGGCTCCACAGAGGCCCCCTTTGTCCAAAGTGATGCACCCTTGAGGAAAAGGGTAGACAGAGACTCTCAGGGCCAAGACACATGTGTCTCCCGCAGTGCAAGGCCAGTGCTAACGGCTGGTGCTGTGCCCGCCACCTCCCTGGGTATAGACGTGGGGCCTGAGTGTGTGGCCTTGGCCATGTCAGCAGACCCCTACGCCTGTAGACCAGCCCCTCACTGCCTCCCAGTCCCTGTGTCTGGTTCTAGCCGGGCAGCCTTGCCATGCAGGGGAAGTGGGACACTGCCGTCCCTCACAGAGCCATGCATGAAGGAAGTGATGGGCATGGAGGGCGTGCTGCTGGCAGGTCCCCCCAGCCTTGGACTTCCTTCCCTGCTGGTGACTTGGAGCCCCGTGTCCTCATCTGTAAAATGGGGCAATAGGGCCAACGCTGTTGAATTTCGGGTTGGTGAGATCAAATCTGTGTTAGATGCGAGTACCTCCAAGGGCCGCAGAGAGCCACCTTGTCCTGGGTCTTCGGCAGTGAGAGCTGCTCTCTGGCTCATTGTCAGTGGTCATCTGCCAGTGACAATGGGCCAGAGGTGGCCCGCCGTCCACAGTGGCACTGTCCTGAGCTGTCTCTTTTCTCAGCTTTTCTGGACTCCCCTTATGAATTAGATGCTGTGAGTCCTGCTGTAAAGATGAGACCCCTGAGCCCTCAGGAGGATGGAGCCACTGAGAAGCCCATGGGGAAAGAACTGGCTTAGGATCCCACCAGCCCCAGCTAGGGCGAGTGCTCCAGGGCGCCTCCTGCTGGTGCATGCACCTGCCATCACAGCAGACCCTCAGCAAGGTGTGGATTCGCAGGCCCCTGTCCTCCTCCCCCAGCAGCGTCCCCCTGTGGAGCTGGCAGGAGACCCCCCTGGCATGGGCTCTGTCTCCTAGGATGGGGTGGGATGGCCAAGCTCCTCTCATGCTGCCTGTTCCCAGGGTGAGTATGCAGGGGGTGCCTGGGACATCGTCCTGTGTAGTTCTCATCCCAAGTCTTGTCCCTTCTGGATGTGCCAGTGCCCTGGGGCCAGCACTGGTGTGGGAGGAGGACTCAGGGCATAGCTCCCCAACCCCCAGGTTTCCAGAGATGCTGGGCAGGCCCAGGACCACTGTGCAGGAAGTGGGAGGCAGAGGGGCTGTCCCCTCCCCCCCAAATACAGGAAAGTCTTTTGATCCAGGGCATAGTCAGGAACAAGCTTTGTGTTTTCGGAAACGTGGCCTCAGTGGCCAGGGAGAGCGTGGGGCATCCTGCAGAAGGTGGGGATGGGTGAGTTACCTTCACAGGCAAGGAGAAGGTGGATGGGAGAGCAGTCAGGGCCCACCCCCACTGTGCCACAGAAGAAGAGAGTCTTGCTGCCACTTCACAGCTTGGGAAGCCAGCACCAGGGAGGTTGAGTCACTTGCCTAAGGTCACTCAGCAAAATGACAGCAGATTGGGACCTCAGAAAACATGACATGACCATCCCCAGCCTGGAAGGGATCCCAGGGATGTTGTCCTGGGAAGTTCTCATCCCAAGTCTTGTCCTTTCTGGATGTACAAGTGCCCTGGGGCCAGCACTGGTATGGGAGGAGGACTCAGGGCATTGCTCCCCAACCCCATCCTTGGCCATCCCACCCCATCCTAGGAGACAGAGCCTATGCCAAGGGGTTCTCCTGCCAGCTCCACAGGGGGACGCTGCCGGGGGAGAAGGACAGGGGCCTGCGAACCCACACCTTGCTGAGGGTCTGCTGTGATGGCAGGTGCAGGCACCAGCAGGAAGCGTCCCGGAGCACTCGCCCTAGCAGGAGACTAGACTCAGGCTGGCCTGACAGCACTGTGGGCCCCTGCCTGGCGTTCTGTTCTCATAGCCCTCCCTGCACAGGCCCTGAGGACCCTGGAGTCCCCTGGCCTGTGGAGTCTGTGAAACTCTGGAACCTTCCAGGAAGAGCCAGCGTAAGCTGTTAGCAAGGGCAGAGGGCCCAAAAGTGTCTCTCCTGTGTGTGACAGGTGACCTGGACCCGCCAAGCCCCTGTCCCAGCACCTTCCCCAGCCTGGGATGGGCAGCACAGGGCTGCCTGACTGTTGATCTGGAGGGTTCCATGCACCCCTCTAGAGTCTCACCTCATCTGTGGGACCTGAGCGGGCCAAGTGATCCACGTCGGGGAGGCTGGGAGGTGGGACTAAGAGGGGGCCTGGGGTGCCTCTGCCTTGAGGTCTGCCGTGAAAGGCCCCTCCCCTGGTGAGCTATGACCAGGAGCTGCCGTGGAGGGGATGAGAACTGCGCTGGGGGACGGCCGGCCAGCGAGTTCTGGGCCAGGAGCCAAATGTGCTTTTAAGCTGTTGAAGGTTTCAAGGGGCAACAAGGCCAAACGGACTATAAACTCCAGCTCTCCCTGCGGAACCCCTGGGTGCTGGCGGGAAAGTGATGGCGTCGGCTCCAAGCTCGAACGGTCCTCCGTCTGTCAGCCTTTGAAAAACACCAAGCGGTTTACCTAATCCCTGATTCCCTTTTTCCAGGGGCCTGGCTTTTCCACTGACATGTTCTTTCTGGAATTTCGCTCTCCCGGGGCAGGAGTGGGGCCTGTGCTGAGGGGGCCTTTCTCAGCCGTCCACGGAGGTACCCTGGGATTGCTGTGAGTGGGAATGTCCCCCAGGGCATCAGGCCCTTCAGTGTCAGGGCCTCGAAGGGGAGAGCAAGGGCTTTGTTAGAAGCCCAGGTCCACGTTTGCTGTAACTTCCCAGACCGGGGCCCTTGGAGCCTCTGGACCCTTCCAGAACTACCCTACTGCTCACTGGCTTGCTGATGGCTCCCTGGGCTGCCTGTAGGATGCAGCAGGTAGGACTCAGGCTTGGGTCTAGGGCGGCTCCGGAGCCCGCAGCCCATCACTGGGCAGCCGGGGAAGCCCCTGGGGAGGGAAGCGCAGCCGCGAAGGTGAGCAGACTTCCCGGCTCGCAGGCGGGCGAGACTGGGCGCTGAGCTGTGTGCAGCTGGCGGCTCCTGGGACACGAGGGGACACGAGCCTCCACTTGATGAGCCGTGTTCCCCTGTGAGAGGAGTGGGGAGGTGTCCGGGAAGGGAGGGCTTTCCCCGCCTTGGAAGCCGCCCAGAGGGGCACATTTGCAGGGCTGGCTGGGCCAACTCTGACTTGGGACATGAGATGGATGTGATGTGTGTACCTGGGTGGGGCAGGGCACTCCACCACCTCGGGCAGCCCCAGGCACCCTGCTGTGTCGTCTCTGCGCCTCCATCCTCACTGGCCAGGCAGCGTAGATGGGCCAAGCGTCCCTCTGCCAGGGCTTCTCGGGGGCAGTGTATGCCTGCCCCTCCCGAGTCCTGGCCCAAGCCCCTGCTGCTGCCTGCCCAGTGCGCCTGCCATTGCAGCTCACTGCGACTCCCTGGCGGGCTCTGGTGCACCTGCACTGACACAGGGCACTGTCACCCGTCTAGGTCCTCGGTCCAAGACCCGCATCTACCCAGCCCTGCTGTCTCCTTAGCATCCACTGGTACTTTCTGTAGGAGCCACCTCCACTGTCTCAGGCTACCTGTGTGGCAGCCCAGACCCCACCCTGGCAGTGATGAGGCAGCCCCTGGCAGTGGAACACTAGAGGGTGAAGGGCAGAGGCCCCTTGTCACGTCTTCAGCTCTGCCCACTTTGCGGAGACCTCCTCTTGCTCCTGGAAAGGACAGGGACATTGCACTCTGCATGATCTCCTGGGACTGCTGCAAGCAATTGTCACAGCCTGGTGGCAAAACAGCAGAGATTTATCCTCTCCCAGCTCTGAGGCCAGAATTCCAAGATCGAGGTGTGGTCAAGGCTGTGCTCCCTCTGAAGGCTCTAGCGGGGGGCCCTGCCTGCCACTTCCAGCCCCAGGTGGCTCCAGACACTCCTTGGCTTGTGGCCGCGTTGCCCCAGCCTCTGCCTCCATCTTCACACGGCCTCTCTTTTCCCCCTGTGTCTCTCCTCTGTGTGGCCCACAAGGATACTTGCTGGATTTAGGGCCCACCCTAATCTAGGATGTTCTCATTTCCAGATCCTTCATTCCGTCTGCAATGATCTTATTTCTGGACAAGGTCACCTGTGGATCTAGTTTCAGGGAGTTCCGACCTGGACGCGTCCCTCGGGGCCATCAGTCAGCCACTTCCCTACACCAGCATGGAAAAGGGGTTTTCATCTCTTAAATTCCCACAGAGCACATGTGCTTAAAAGTGAGCCTCTGGGCATGCATATGAGCCTCTCGCACAGGCTTCGAGGTGGGCTGCTGAGCTGTGCCTGACTGAGGAGGGGCAGGTGGGCCACCTGGCGGTTGGCCAAGCCCTGCAGGCATCTCCCTGGTGCAGTAGGTAGCTGCCTGGCTGACTGGAACCAGTGTGTAGTTTGGCATTGGGGTGCAGTTTGGTATTGGGGTACATTTTCATTTGCAGTTCTGGTCTAGGGAGGCCTGAACAGTGAGTGAGTGACGCCTGGACTCCTCCCTACCACAGGTGGCTGGTGACCCGCCTGGCAGGTGCCAGTGACCCTGCTGGTGATCTGTGTGGCACCCAACAGGGAGGGGTCTAGAGACCCCACAGAGCTGGGCAGGGCCTGCCTCTTCCCATGTGCTGTGGGGTCTGGCTCCTCCTGCTGCCTGGCCCGAGTTTGGGCTTCAGGTTTGTTCCATGGAAAATGTGAGCCACAGACCCATCTCCCAGCCCAGACAGGAATGATGTCATCTTGGGGAGCCGGCCTTATCCAAGGATATCTTGCTGGGCTGATGGTGGATGTTCTGATCCACAGTTCCCAGAAGACGGCACCGAGGGGCTCTGGGAAGGGACGCATGATGCTGGAGGGTCTCTGGAGGGGGGTGCCCAGGGCACACAGGGCTGCGGTGGAGGGGAAGCAAAGGGGCAGGGTGTCCCCTGTGGGAGGACCCAGTGACTGGGGGAGCCGCCCACCTGAGCGGAGGAGCTGCCATCAAGTGGCCAAAGGGCGAGGGGGCCCACGAATGTGATGTCCGTCTTCAGCACCATGGCCAAGGGGCATCTGAGGGAGCCACAGTCAAGCCCCAGCCCTCCATCCATCCTTCCCACGGTTTTAAGCCAGCCTGAACCTCAGTTTCTTCAGCTGGAAAGTGGGGATGTCAGGCTTGTGGTTGCGGATGAAAGGGGGCAAAGCCGGTGCGGCCAGCCCTGTGGTCACTCAGCGAGGTGGCAGGTGCGCCGCTGTGTGCTGGCAGGCTCTCCTGCTGGTGCCTGGGACGGTGGCTGTTATGATGATGAGGATTGTGGTTATGGCGATTATGTGGTATTTTCATGGCATCGCCGTCAGTGCCATTAACCCTGTCTCACTGAAAGGAGTGTGAAGCTCAGTGGGCAGGTGGGGGAGCCAGGACCCAAGCCTGCTTCCCATCAAGGTGCCCTGTTTGTTGGGTGCAGTGGTGGGGGAGGGGCCCCATTTTGGGTGCAACAGTGGGGAGGGTCTCCATTTTTGGGTGCAGTGGTGGGAGAAGGGCCCCGTTTTTTGGGTTCAGTGGTGGGGGAGGGGACCACTTGGTGGGGCAGCCACACGGGAGGCCAGGAAGGAAGCTCCCACAGCTGGCCTCCGCCTTCCATGGCCGTGTGCCTCTGGGCATGAATTGCTCAGTCGGCCCTTTGGTGCCTCGAAGAAGCCCCTGTGGGCCTGTGGAGTCAGCTTAGAGGCCGGGTTGGCTCCATTTCCTGTCTAGGGGAGGCCACCTAGCTCTTCCTCAGACCCAAGCAGACAGTCCATGTGGCCAGGCTGGTGACACCCCACTTGCAGAGCCTGGGTGCTGTCCTGTAGACCATGTGGCTGGGGTGTGGGCCTGTGTCTTGCCAGCCAGGTGTGCTAATGAGTGAGTCTTGATCGCAGAGCACATGGAAAATCCGTCTCAGAATCACTTTTCTGCCAGCACCCTCTGGTCTGTTTGAAAATCCAGCAGTTGGGAAGGGCTGCTCTGTTCTAACACTGCACCCCATGGGCCCAAGCACTAGGCGGATGGGGCACTGGGGGCTGGTGCAGTGGCCACCGCTTGTTCAGAAAACCCAAGGCTCTGAGATGGAGGAGCCAGAGAGGTAACACCACCTGCCTAAGGTTACACAGCTGGGAACAGGCAGGGTAGGACTTCAGCCCAGGCCTAGATCTTTCTGGGTTGAGTTCCCATACTCAGATGAAGAGGGGCAGGGCTTGGGGTCCCAGACGGGAGACTTCTGCCTGGGTCCTGTCTCCTTATTCTCATAGCCTCTTCTTGCATCTCCTGATCCAAGTCCCCGCTCTTCAGTCATATCTCCTGTGTCCCCTTACAGCATCTCGTTCTCCAGCCCCATAGAGTCAGTGTCTGGCCCTCCCCGCAGGTGGATGGCCCTGGGCCTGAGTCTTACCCGCCCTGGACTCCTGGGCCTGTCTGTGAGTGCCCGACAGGACGTGAACCCCTTTACCCTGGCCCCTTCCTGTCCCCTCCTGCCTGTTCCTGCTCCTTCCCCTCTTTCCTGTCCCCTCCTTCCTTCCCCTCCTTTCTGCCCCTCCTTCCTATCCCCCTCCTTCCTGCCCCCTTCTTCCTGTTCCCCTTCTTCCTTCCTCCCTCTTTCCTGTCCCCGCTCCTTCCTCCTTCCCTTCTTCCTATCTCCCTTCCTTTCTTCTCTCTCCTTCCTGTCCCTCCTCTTCCCTTCTTCCTTCCTCCCTCTTTTCTGCCCCCTCCTTCCTGCCTCCCTTCTTCCTGTCACCCCTCCTTCCTGTCCCCCCTTCTTCCTTCCTCCCCCCTCCTTCCTGACTCTCTTCTTCCTGTTCCCCTCGTACCTTCCCCTTCTTCCTGTGCCCCTCCTTCCTGTCCCCGCCTTCCTGCCCCTTCTTCCTGTCCCCCCTCCTTCCTTCTTCCTTCCTTCCTGTCTCTACTTATTCCTGTCCCCGTTCCTTCCTTCCCTCCTCCTTCCTGTTCCCCCTCCTTCTTATTCTCCCTCCTTCCTGTCCCCCTCCTTCCTATTGCCCCTCCTCCCTTCCCTCCTCCTTCCTGTCCCCCTTTCTTCCTGCCCCCTCCTTCTTGTCCACCCTCCTTCCTAACACCCCTTCCTGTCCCCGCTTCTTTCTGCCTCACTTCTTCCTGTTTCCCCTCCTCCCCTCCCCCTTCCTTCCTGTTCCCCTCATTCCTTCCCCTTCCTTCTGCCCTCCTCCATCCTGCCCCCTCTTTTCTGCTTCCCTTTCTTCTTGCCCTCATTTTTCCTGCCCCTCTCTGGCCCCAGACCCTGGCGCTTCTCGTGTTCAGCCCTGAGTTGCTGCTTTTTGTTCAAATGGCCCCACCCTGTCCTCTGCTGGGGTTTCCTTGACCGTGGGGACCAGGTCTCCCCTGGACACCTTTGTCCAGGTGCTCCCAGCCCACACCCATCCTGACTGTGTCTGCAAGCCCATCCTCCAGAAGGACCTGTGGGTGACCAGGCTGCAGCCGGGGACTCCCAGCGCTTCTGGAGCCCTGGACTCTCCAAACAAGGCATGATTCCCGCCACGCCCCGCGGCCTCTCTCCAGAGCCCTGA
Source organism: Rhinopithecus bieti (assembly GCF_001698545.2). NCBI lineage: Eukaryota > Metazoa > Chordata > Mammalia > Primates > Cercopithecidae > Rhinopithecus > Rhinopithecus bieti. The sequence continues at coordinate 1,124,777 of NW_016803673.1, read as the reverse complement.
CTGCCTGCCGTCCATGCCCGTGGGAGGCTGTGTGTTTGGAAATATGTTTTGGAGCTGAGAAGTGCAGGTTTTCCTGCGAGCTAGCCACGTGGCCTCACCCTGCCTCTCTCATGTCCAATAGTGAGTGTTGCCCTAGAGGCAGTCTGAGCCATGCCTCGGGATGTCTGAGCAGGATGTCTGGGCCCCACCCCACTGGCTTCATGCTGTCAGGGAGCCTGGGTCACAGGCTCATTTACTCACCGCAGGGTGTGATGGCGGGGAGAGTGTGGAGCAGCCTGGCTCCTAACGTAACCCCGGAGCACTCCTCCCTCCCGGCCTGCAGCCACAGCAGGGCTGTGTGTGCTCCACAGGGAAGTGCGGGTCCTCCTGATGATGGCAGATTTGCAGGGACACCCGGGAGTCGCATCTGTCACTGTCCCCATCACAGGTGAAGCCATCTTACTCTATTGGTTGACAGAATGAAGACTCAGAAGGTCTTTCAAGCTGGGACTATGCTCTGGAACTGAGGAAATGAAATTTGATCAGGATAAACATGAGCTTCTGCCCTTGGTTTCAGAACAATCAATTGTACAAGCACAGGGCCAGGAGAAGTGGCAGGTGTTTTATATGAAAAAGATTTAGGGGTTTGTGGGTGTCAACCCCATTAATGAACATCAGTGTGGTGCGGCGGCCACAGGAATGCACGGTCACAGGGGGCGTTAGGGACGGAAGGCAGAGTGATCTCAGGTCTGGAAACTGTGCTGAATGGAAGCTGAATAGAAAGAACTGGGGTCTGAACCCGGGACAGAGAAGGTTGGTGGAGTGGTGAGTGGGTGGGTGGCCCAAGTGTGGGGTCTTGTCCAGAGGAGAGGGGATGAGACCATGGCAGACTGAGGCCAGTGAAGGGATGTGAACCTTGTACCAGCCACCTTCTCCTCCAGGCCCAGCTCTGAGCAACCTCCCTCATGACCCCTCTCCTTGACCTCCCAGGCAAAGTCTGTTGCCACCCAAGCCATCTCCCTTGAGATTTAGAGTCAGAGACACAGATTTATTCGTCTTTATGTTCCTAAGACTTATCAGAGAGATGCAAAAAATACTGATTGAATGAACAAAAGGATGAGGAATCAGAATTGGCTGCCTTTCTGCAGGCCTTCATGCTATAGAGGAGTATTCGGAAAAGGCTGGTGTGCCTTTCTCAGGGATCAGGACTGTTGATGGTGGTGGTGGTGGCAGAGGAGGTGGTGGTAGTGATGACGGCAATAATGATGCTGATGGTGGTGATATTAATGGTGAGTACGATGATGATGATAACAGTGCTGTGGTGGTAATGGTCATGATGATGGTAGTGATGATGATGGTGGTCATGATGGTGCTGGTGAAGGTGATGGTGAAGTTGATGGCGGTGGATATGCTGATGATGGAGATGGTGGTTGTGGAGAGGTGGTGATGGTGGTGGTGAATGTAATGATGGTGATGATGAGGGTGTTGGTGGTGATGATAATGGTAGTGGTGGTGGGGATACTGCTGATGGTGATGCTGGTGATGGTGGTGATGGAGGTAGTGGTGGTTGTGATGATCTGGTACTGTGGTGGTTCTATGGTTTTGGTGGTGGTGGTGGTGGAGGTGATGCTGGTGGTGGTGATAGTGAAGGGGATAGTTGTAGCGATGATGGTGATAGTGGTAGTAGAGGTGATGGTGATGTTGGTGATCCTGGTGGAGGTGGTGATGCTGGTGGTGATGATGCTGGTGATGGAGGTGATGGTCATGGTGGTGGTGGTAATGCTGGTAGTGTGGTGGTTCTATGGTTTGGTGGTGGTGGTAGTGATGCTGGTTATGGTAGTTGTAGAGGTGATGCTGGTGGTGGTGATGGTGGTGGTGGAGGTGGTGGTGGTGATTCTGGTGATGGTGGTGGTGGAGGTGATGATGGTGATGGTGGTGATGCTGGTGAAGGTGGTGGTGGAAGTGATGTTGGTGGTGGTGGGGATGTTGGTGAAGGTGGTGGTGGAGGTGATGGTGGTGGTGGTGATGCTTGTGGAGGTGGTGGTGAAGGTGGTGGTGGTGATGGTGGTGGTGGAAGTGATGCTGGTGATGGTCGTGGAGGAGGTAATGGTGGTGATGGTGGTGATGCTGGTGATGTGATGCTGGTGAAGGTAGTGATGGAGGTGATGGTGGTGGTGATGCTTGTGGAGGTGGTGATGAAGGTGATAGTGGTGATAAAGGTGATTGTGGTGGTGTGATGCTGGTGGTGGTGGTGGAGGTGATGGTGGTGAAGGTGGTGATGCTGGTGAAGGTAGTGGTGGAGGTGATGGTGGTGGTGATAGTGATTTTGGTGAAGGTGGTGGTGGAGGTGATGGTAGTGGTGGTGATGCTGGTGGAGGTGGTGGAGGTGATGCTGGTGGTGTCATGGTGATGGTGGTGTTGCTGGTGAAGGTGGTGGTGGAGGTCATGGTGGTTATGCCGGTGATGGTGATGGAGATGATGGTGGTAGTGGTGGTGTTGCTGGTGAAGGTGGTGGTGGAGGTGATGGTGGTTATGCTGGTGATGGTGGTGGAGGTGATGGTGGTACTGGTGGTGATGCTGGTGGAGGTGATGATGGAGGTGATTGTGATGATGTGATGATGGTGAAGGTAGTGGAGGTGATGATGGTGGTGGTGATGGTGATGGTGAAGATGGTAGTGGAGGTGAAGGTGGTAGTGGAGGTGATGGTGGTGGTGGTGGTGATGCTGGTGGAGGTGATGATGGAGGTGATTGTGATGGTGTGATGATGGTGAAGGTGGTGGTGGAGGTGATGGTGGTGGTGGTGGTGATGGCGATGATGGTAGAAGTGGTGATGGAGGTGATGGTGGTGGTGGTGGTGATGGTAGTGGTGAAGGTGATGGTGATGCTGGTGGTGGTGATGGTGGTGGTAATGATGTTAGTAGTGTGTTGGTTCTATGGTTTTGGTCCTGGTAGTGCTGCTGGTGGTGGTCGTGATGCTAGTAGCGTGGTGGTTCTGTGGTTTTGGTGCTGGTGGTGGCCGTGGAGGCTGTGCTGGTGGATGCTGATTGCTCTGGACAGTGTTCTGGTGCAATCCCGTTTAGTCCTTTGCTTCGTGAGGTAGATCTTATTATCCTATTTTATCAACAAATGGAGACCTGGAATAATTAGTCATATGCTGACATCCTCACAGATGACAAGGGAGGGATCCAGTGCCCCGGCCTCCTGTGGTCAACGCCTTCCCTGTGCCATTCTTCTCTGGGCAGTCCTGCCAAGGGTCAAGTGGCTTCCTTCTGGGGAGCCTGGACCGAGTGAATGTCCCCTGTGCTCAGCGATGCCCCGTGTGTCATAAAACAGTGTCTGCAGGCCCACTGCTCCAAAAGTCCAGATGTGGAGAAGGAAGGAACAGCTCAAGTATGCACTGCCCAAGCCACAAGTGCAGGCCTTTGTGAGGTCGCCACCCTTTGGATGGCGAGTCTTTGAGGAGGTGGACCCACACCCTTTGGAGAGAGCAAGTCTTTGAGGAGGTGGACCTGCCCCCCAGCCCCTGCCATTGGTGCTGCCATTTTGTCCGTTGGTCTAGAGATGAGGCCCCCCTTTCCCCGTTTGCTGAGCTGACCCTTTAGTCCCTGTGGGTGTGCATGAGACTGTGACCTGATCATGCCCCTTCTCTGCACACGTGTCCTGCCCCCATGATGGAGACACAGATGTGTCATTTTGCAGCCTCCACCCAGAGCTGTTGTGAGTAGACTTGACCCTACGCGTCTTGGGCTGGTGGCTGCAGGTGAGAATTGGACTGGGACAGGAGGCACCGAGCGAGGACATGGCGGGGACAGCAGAAAGTAATTTCCAACGACATGAAAATATTTCTCTAACACTCTCGTTAATAGTGTGAAACTCGTTCTCACAGGTGCTGTGAAAACCATGGAAAAAATTATTTAGACCTCACTGGCTTGGGGGCATTTTGTTTTCCCATTTTGTGTGACTCACGGATGAAAAATATCAAAGCGAGATTGTAAATGTGACTGGTTTGGGCCCATGGCAGCTGGAATGGGGGAATCTGGTGGTCTCCTACGTGTGCAGTGCTATGGATGTCAAGGAAGTGGCTTGTGGAGAAAGGGGCACCGGTGGCATCTGGCCAGGCTGCTCTGGCCGTGTCTGTGAGAATCTGCCGGGCCCAGCAGGAGGGAAGCCTTGTGCGTGAGACTGCTAATGACGGTACCATACTTGCGGGGAATGCGGTCATGTTCTTAGCTCCTGTTTCAGAGCCCAGGGCCAGACTCTACCCTCCCAGCAGCCTCTGGGGCCAGCGTTGTTCCATCCCCAGCTTCAGAAGGGGCAAGCATGGTTTAATGTGGTTTGTGAACATGCCTGAGATCACTCAGCCAGCAAGGGGCAAGGTGAACCCAGCTCCAGGCCCTGGCACCGCCTGTGACTCTCCCTGCCTCTGTCCCTTCCAGTCAGCGTGCTAACTCAGCTGGGCTGGGTTTGGTATGGCAGGTTGGACAATGTGCCCGCCTGCCGGGACAGGGGAGGTATGTGGCAGGGCTTGGCAGTGGCACAGCAGTCTCTCCTGGACAACATGCTTGCTGACCGCTTCTCCCACAGCCTCGAATGAGAAGAGTTTGTCTTAAATAATTTGTGTCTCTCTGTTTACCAGCACGAAGCACTCTGGCTAAAATCAGGTGATAAAATCTGCAGGACAAGCAGAGTGCTCAGCTGGGATTCCTGTGGAACCTGTTTCGGTTGGATGAGGAGGGGGCCTGGGTGCCAGGCAGTGGTGGGGGGCTGGCTCACCCCAGGGATGGGGGGATTGGGTTGAAAGAGTTGAAAGGAGGACTGCACGATTAAATGGCAGAGGAGGCACTGAGCATGCGATTAGAGGGAACAGCATCAATAGAAAGCAGGCCGGGCTGGGGGCCCTGGCCACGGGAGCCTCTAATTTGGTGAGCCCTGTGTTTCCCGTCTCCATGGCCCCAGGCTTATGAGGCTCTCCAATGAAAACTTTGCAATTTCCTCAGCTCACAACAGAAACGCAGCCTGGATACAGTCTCATTAGTTGAAAAGGCAGAACTGATTCTCTCAGCAAAATGCTCCCGTCTCTGCCAGAGCCAAGGACAACACGCTCCCGCCGCGGCCGCCGACCCATCTTCCGTCGAACGCGGCCGCCAGCTGTGACGTGGGCAGAGGCTCCACAGCGGAGTGGAGTGGACGTAATGACCCTGGCCTGGTGGCAGAAACTTCCAGGGCACTTGAGTGACCCAGCAGGGGGGCAGAAACCAGGAATGTAAAGGGAGAAACAGTGGTCAGTTAGCAGAGCGAGGGATGGTGTGAAAACGGCTGCCACCTGCTTTTTTGGGCAGCCACAGGGCCAGCTGTGTGGGGCAGCTGGTGCTGGGTCCTGGCTTTGAAAGTTAAATGGAGTGGTTCAGGGGCTCAGCCCGGGAAGCCAAGACATGGAACAGGAGAAGCCTGAATCCGCCAGGTGAATTGGGCAGGTGCCTGTCCCTGCTCCTAGGGCTGTGTGGGCGACGGGACAAGGTTGTGGGAACTGGGAGCCTATGGCCGTTCTGAGTGTAGGATGTGTGATTTGGCACAATGGCCTTGACTCCAAGGTGGGCAGCTCTGGGGTGGGGACTGTGGGGGCTGAAGGCGGAGACTCAGGAGCCCCAGTCAGCCCTCTTCCCATCTGCCCTGCGAGAGTGGCGCTGCCTCTCAGACCCTCCATTGCTGCATCTGTGAAATGGGGATGAGAGAGTGGAAAGGAGGCCTTGCCTTCCTCCTGGAGGGGCTGAGAGCATGGGAGTAGGGCCAGACCTGTAAGAAAAGTCCCTTTTGCTGAGGCGTGAGGTAGGGCTGGATTGCCAAGTGTGGAACACCATCTTCCCAGCGCAGGGGCCGATACAGGCGGTGACCCTGCAGGATTATCCAACATGTAAACACAGCCCTTTCACATGGAGTGGGGAAGTGGGAATGGGATGGTGCTTAGGACCAGCAGCCTCAAGGACCTGCGGGCGTTGTTAAGGGAGGGGACTGGGTCCCAGGCACCTCGGGGCCATCTCCAGTGCTGTGCCAAGGGCCCATGTGTGTCACACACACGCACTGCCTTTTACACATATGCGCACAAGCATGCCCATACATATTAGCATATGCATAAAAGTGGCATGCATGACCATTCACACTTGCACATGTATGTAGTTACTGTGCACGATGGACAGTATGCATTTGTTTTTTTTTTATGTCATGCACACACACCACACACATGAATGCAAAAACGTGTGCACAGTACACCATTATGGCTTCATGGTGCAGTGCACACCTGCACCCCACCATGGTACTGGACACATGCGCACACAACACGTGTGCACCACACACAGTCACACAGCACACCAGGCACCCCAGATCCTAGTGCTTGGCCTGCAAGAGGGGGCCATGGGCCCACAAGTGTGGGTTGTTGGATGTGGCCTTCCCTGCGCTCTGGTGGGTGTTTGGCCCTGCAGGAGGGGCTGGAAAACAGCGGAATGAAGTGCAGGTGAGACACAGCACCTCAGCATGCTCAGTGCTCATCTCATGGCCTGGGCAGGACACGGGCAAGGCAGTGCATCATGCTCCATATCCTGGGTGGCGATTGGCCTCTGCCTTTCCAGGGCAAGGGGGCGGCTCAGGAAGGAGGCAGCTGCCATCATTGGTAGGAGGATGGAGGATGGGGAGAAAGGAGCAATGAAGGGTGGAGAAAGGGGCGTGTCTGAGGAAGGTCGGGAGTGACATCTATTGCCCTGCTCAGGGATGGGGCATGTGCCGTGACACCTGGCAGGTGGATGTGACATCAGAGGAGAGCCATGGGCCACTGCTGGGCAGGGCATCAGGTTGGCTCCATGTGCTTGTGTGCCAGGGGCTCTGATGGCACCTGGGAGGGGAACTGTGGGGACCATGGGCCTTTCTGAGGTCGTGGTCAAACTGCTTGCAGGTTCTTGGGGTCAGAGCCCACCTGTCTGAGAGGGCAGCTGCAGCTAAGAAATTCCTGGGGTGCCTCTGTGCCTCAGGAAGGGTCAGGGCATGGCTCACGGGACAATTCTGACCTACAGCCAGCCTCTTAGAGGCCCAGGGTTGGGTCCTGGAAGGCTGCAGGCTGAGGTCTCCCTGGGGTTTCTTTGGCTGTGCATGTGCATTGTGACCCAGCCCCAAGCTCCAGTTTCCTGTCCCTGTCCCCTGAAAAACCATGAGCACACTCAAGCCCAAGCAGGGGCTGCCCACCAGCCCCTGGCCCTTTTTCCAAGCCGCCAGCACCTCCCACCAGCCAGTGCCGGGCAAGGCTTCGCCAGGAGAGGTGGCTTCGTTGTCCAATTTTCCTGGTCTGTAGTTTGGAGCTTGGTTTCGTATCACAGGAGGCATTGTGAAAATGCTCTCAGCATACAACATGAAGTTATGATCCTAGTTTTGTATTTGAAAGACTGTGTGTGCCAGCTTATAGTGGCCAGGGTGGCGTGCCCTCTCCAGCACCGTGGGGAGTGGCTGCCGGAAGCCCTGGGTTGAGAAGGGTTCTGAGGGCACCAGAGCGGATCTCTGCCTAGGGCTTTCTTGAGCTTCAGGCAGAGCTGTGTGTCTGGTCCACACAGCCTAGAGGGGGTCAGGGGAGGCTGAGATTTCCTGTGATGAAATGGGGAGATGGTGGCTTCCAGGGGCTGGTTGCCTGGCTGGTAGGTGGTTGGGCTGGACGTCTCCACATGGCAACCTGGCTTCCAGAGAGGAGCTGACTCTGAGTGAACGTTCCAGAAGGAGGAGCGCAGGCTTGGGAACTGCCTGGGTACCACTGACAGAAGGAGGGGCGTTCCCGCATCCACAGCTGCCTTTGAGGTCTGTGAGGGGCGGCTCCAGTCCTGGCTGCATCTTAGAATCTCATGAGCATTTATGGCTCCTGAATCCCAGGACCCCCCAGACCCACCCCATGGGGTCTCTGGGGGTCCCAGCGTTCCACGGGTGTCACCTGCTGGGTAGGACACAGTGTGTGGCTGCCTGTGAGTATCAGGGAAGAAGCTTCTCTCCACCCTGGACCCATCACATCTTTTACCAGGACGGTGATGGACATGGGTCTCAGGGGTACAGGAGGACTTCAGTGTGGCCCCCACTGTCCCCATCCAGGGACCCCACGGTACCCCTCAAGGGTCCCCTCAACTATCCCCATCCAGAGCTGTCAGGTGTCCCCCCCATGGCACCCCTATCCAGGGCTGCCCAGGCTCCCCCATAGTACCCCATCTAGGACCACCCTGTAACCTCCCCATTGTACCCATACAGGGTTGCCCAGGACCCCCCATGACCCCATTAGGGCTGTTCAGTGCCTCTCGTCACCCCATGGCACCCCATGACTGTGTTTGGATCCCATCACTATCTTGTCTTTGCTCTGAGCAGTGGAATAGCCACCAACCCACAGCCCCGAGGGCAGAGCTGGAAGTCCCATGCACCTGGGCCTCTGGACTTGCAGGAATCAGGTGGCCCCAGGGGCAGCCCAGGGCAGAGGCAGGTATCTCACTGGAGTCCTGCAGAGTGGGTTACAGCCTTTTGCGTCAGCTTCAGCTCCTCCTCCTCCCAGTCCTTGTAGGGGTCTGCTGGGGGGCAGACATGGGGGTGCAGACATCACGGAGCCCTTTCCTCAGCCCTGCCTGGGAGGTGGCACAGAAGCAGTGAAAGCTCGTATAGCCGTGGGGCTGGCCTGTGGGAGCCTGCTGGGTTTCAGTCTTGGAGCCTGGAGCAGATCCCTCACTACGGCCCCATCTGCCTGGGGTCCTGCAGAGAAGCTCCTGCTCGTCGATAGCCTTGCTGGGCACCCAGGTGTTCAGGGCCCCCTCCCTCACCTGCATGTGTAGGGAAGACGCAGTGGGTGGGCTGGAAAGAGCCCTGGGCCGGGACCCAGGTCTAGAGCGACCCTGCTTCTGCAGCACTCTGAGCCCAAGCCTTAGCACCTGTGCCTCGATTTCTCCTTCTCCACGGGGGTAGTGTGGGCTGGGCAGACCCTTGCCCTTTGGCAGTGATGCCCACAGAACACACGGGCTCTTTCTAGTGTGAAAACCCACTTGAGGATTTGGTGGGGCACTGATTCGAACGAAGCAGGTGCATTTGCAGAGGAGGGGACACTGCATGAAGAGGCCTCATGCCCAGTCCTACTTATTACCTATTCATGGCTGCAATCTGGGGGTGTGGCAAGCAGGCCACAACGTAGGGCTGGCTGAGGGCCAGGTCAGCCTGGGATCAGAGTACAGGGCACCTGGGGACACCTCAGGCTTTGTCCCCCTTTGTGGGTGTTCATTACCTAGCCTTGGGCCCTGATGGTCATGCGGGTGTGCTTGGGTGCTGTGTGCCCACATGCACTGAGACCAGCACTAGCACCTTATGCAGCACCTGCAAGGTATGGCTGCCGTGCTGGACACCCTTGGGTACGGGGGTGTGCCGGACACACCCATGATCCAAGGAGCTTGGGGCTTCCGGGGAAGCAGAGCTGGATCCAGGGGTGCACCAGGGCCCAGGACCACAGCTGCCCCTGAAGGCCCCCGAGGCTTCTCTTCCTTCTTTGAAGTGCCTTTGGAGAGCATATATTCAGATGTCAAATTACCAGTTGAAAGGAGAACATATTTTATTTGAATTGGATGAAATTTGATCCAGAAGTCATGTTGCTTAATAAAAATATGTGGTTTTGATTCACTGTTCCTCCTTGTCTTCTGGAGAATTTGAAACATGGGCCAGGATCCTCTGATGCGGGAGAGAGAGAAGGAGAAAGAGGGAGGGAGAGGGAGAGGGAGGTAGGGCAGGTGGGCAGCTGTGCTGGCCTCAGGGGGTGGAGAGTAGGGCATCCCGTTTGAGGGTTGGCGTCGGGGAGGGAAGGTGTGAAATGCTGAGGGCTGTGCTCATCGGGGCCTCACTCTTACTTCCTCCTCAGAATGCCCCCAGTTTACTGTGATGAGGTCTCGGGGCAGGGGGCAGCAGCAGGTAGCCATCTTCGGTCACTCCCCGTCCCCGTGCTCTGTCCCTTTGTGGGCCACAGCCCCCGAGGTGAAGTCTGGAAGGAGAGGTATCTGTCACCCAGTGCCCTCCTCAGCCCGGCAGATGCCCCAGCCCAGGGAACAGGTGCAAGCTCAGCTCCCGACGACCACCAACCCTCAGCGGCTTCCTGCACCACTGTCCCGAGGTATCCTGCAGAGAGGAAGGACCTGGGTTGGAGGGGCTTGGCAGTGCTGTCCATGATGTGGGGGGATGCTGGGGGTTACAGTCCCTGAAACTTCAGATGAGGCGGTAGGTACGTGGCAGCCAGGGACGCCCCATGCTCTGCGACTGAGGCCTGCGGGAGGAGCACCCGTCTCTGTGTGTGCTGCTCCATCTGTTCTGAGATGTGGGGACAGGGGAGACAAGACTGGGTCAGCTAGTGTGGGGGACCCCGCTGCACGCATAGGTTCCAGGTCCTGGCCACTGCTTCTGTGGTTCTGCAGTTGGGGCCAGTGATGTCTCCTGTCACAGCCCCTTCTTTCTATCTGTTAAATGGAGGTGACAGAAATTTCCCTTGTGAGTCCTGAGTCCTGCAAGGGAACGGGTGCTGGCATGCACCCAGGCACTGGGCAGACCTCAGAACCCTGGCTGCACTCTTCTGGATGGGGTGAGGCAGGGGCAGGTTGGCAGAAGGGCTGTGGCTGGGCTGTGGCACAGTGGTGCTGAGAAAGGTGGGTCCATCTGCCTGTGACCCAGAGGCAGGTATGGATGTGGATGTGTGGCTGAAGTCAGGAGCAAGAACATTCCACCTGGCAGAGCTGCCTGGAGAGTCGGGTGGGCTTGGGAAGGGTTCTGAGCTCCTCGCTCATCGTTTGAGGTTTTTAAACACAGGTTGGGGTCACCCATGGTAACCATAGACACATACCCCACTTTCTTCCCCTTTTTGGTGCTGAGATCCATTTCCTGTTGAGCCCCGAGGTCCTCCACTCGGATCCTGCCTCGCACCGCTCCCTCCGCTCTCAGGAGCACTGTCCTGGCTGCTGTGGCCTCTTCCCTGCCACCCTCTCACACCTGCTGTTGGGCCCCACCCTGCATCCTGCGTCAGCCCTCTGCTGACGCCCAGTTCCTCCAAACCTACTGCCCACTCAGGGCTTTTCCTGAGCCCACACCTTCCCCCATTGACCTCAAAATCTTTTGCATTACTTATTGAGTGCCTTCTGTATACACAAGGAGTTTTGCCTGGAGGACTCCACAGCTCTGTGAGATGAATGCTGATGTTTTATGCTAATTTTTTCAGAGAGAAAGCAGGGAGCAGAGAGGTGTGTGTGAGCAGGCTCATCCCAGGCCACAGAGCCAGGCAGCAGCGGAGCTGGTGTGCGGGCCGGGCCTGTCTGGCAACACAGAGCTTGCTGCTTTTCCGAGTGTGCCTGCGGGCTGGGGTTCCCTCCGCCCCACCCGTGTGCGCAGTGGTTGTGATCCTCCCACCCGCTCCATCCAAGTCTCAGTGCCTGTCTTGCTGTGGCCAGACCCTCACACCAAGGGTCTTCGTGGAAGAGAGCAGCCCTCGGAACAGTGACGGGTGTGCGCAGAGAGGTCACAGCTGTGAATGTCCCCAGCCCTTCCAAGAACACTGGCACCCTGGGGCTGAGGGTGACTCACCAGGGTCAGAAGTACACAGCACAAAGCCACACCACAGCCACCGCGGCTGCAGGCCAGAGTCTTCATGGCAGAGACCAAGCTGTCACTAGACTCCTCCTGGCCCAGAGAGGGTCCTTGGCGGGGGGAAGGTGGTGCCTCTGCCTGGATAGAGTGAAGGCTCGGATGAACCAGGCTCGGATGAACCATGGAGAACGTGCCATCCTCCAGATGGAGTTGGGCACCCTGACCCTGCAGCCCGCTGGTTACTGTGGCTCTGGAAAAGTGTGCAGATGTGATGCAGGGTGGCATGATGGGCTCCAGACCCAGAACACTCAGCACCTGGCCCTGCCTCAAGTCCCCTTGCCTGCAGCGCTGTCTCCAGTGACAGGATTCCAGCACCCGGACATGCTACTCCATGTTTTTTCCCTCCCTTGAATGCGGTGCGGTGTGTGGTGGTTGGAACTTTGCAGGCTGCCTTGGGCTGATCCTGCCCCACCTGCTGGGGGACCCTGGACAGGTGACCTCACAGGGCCTCGGTTTCCCCTGCTGTAGAGTGGGGATTAGTCAGACACAATTCATAGGGTTCTTGAGGGCACAGAGAGACCACATGCAGGCTCTTTACCTAGTACTTGATCTGTGGTCAACATGATCCTAAATCGTCATCACTGTCATTACAGTAATCATTACTTATTGGTCGGCTTCTATGCATCTGATTATGATCAAAAGATCCTCTGCTTTGGAACACCCAGGGTGCTGCCAGGGTGACACCTAGCATGCCTGTCACCTCTTTTTTTTTTTTTTTTTTTTTGAGACAGAGTCTCTGCTCTGTCGGCCCAGCTGGAGTGCAGTGGTGCGATCTCCGCTCACCGCAAGGCTCCCGGCCTCCCGGGTGTTACGCCATTCTCCCTCCTGTCCTCAGCCTCCCGAGGTAGCTGGGACTAACAGCGCCCGCCACCACGCCCGGCTGTATTTTTGGTATTTTTAGTGAGATGGGGTTTCACCGAGGTAGCCAGGATGTGCGTGATCTCCCTGACCTTGTGATCCGCCCCTTCGGCCTTCCCAAAGTGCCCAAAGTGCTGGGATTACAGGCGTGAGCCACCGCGCCCGGCTGCCTGTCGCCTTCATCTCTGCAGATAGCATTTATGAGACCCGCATTTCTTATTCCTAGTAGCAGCCCTTTTGTTCCTCCTCTGCGCACATCGTGGTGAGAGAATAATGAAATAAATTGTCTACACATCGTGGTTAGAGGAAGAAGGAATACGTGCTCGCATGCTTTTCCTGGCTGACACAGTCAGACTGTAGGCTGCTGGCAATGAACCCCAAAGTTTAGTTATTAGCAGCGTGGATTCATCCTCCCTGTAGTGTGGGTCAGTCCTTCCTTCCCTTTTATGGTTGTATAATATTCTGCCCTATGTGCATACCACACTCTTTTTATCCATTTATCTGTCGGTAGGCATGTGGGTTGCTTTTATCTTTGGGCCATTGTGACTAATGCTACTATGAACACTTGCATACATTTATTTGTTTGAGTACCTGCTTTGTTTGGAGGGTGAACTGATTTGGGTGAATTGTTTATGCATCTGTTTCAGTTCCTGAGATTGGAATTACTGGGTCATATGGTAATTCTAGTTTTAACTTTTTGAGAAACCAGACATCACCTCTTTAAAAGTACTCTCTCCCCCAGTGGTTGAGGGGTAATGGCAGAGGAGGCAGGGTACCTCCAAGCCCTCGGGGTCTAGGCTGGGTGAGAGTACAGGCTGTTTCTCACAACAGGCAAAAACTGCCAGCATTGTACTGGCATCTGGCAGGTGTTTAACAGGTGTCTGATAAATGGATGAGTGAATGGGTGGTGGATTGATGGGTGGGTGCATAGATGGGTGGATAGACAGATGAATGGATGGGTGGATGGGTGGAAGGATGGGTAGAGGGATGGACAGATGGATGGAAGGATGGATGTACCTAGATGGATAGATAGATAGATGAATTAATGAGTGGATAGATGGCTGGGTGGATGGATGGACAGGTGGATAGGTAGATGGATGAATGGATGAATGGATGGATGGGTGAATGGGTGGAAGGATGAGTGGATGGATGGATAGATGAATGTAAGGATGTATATTTGCAGATGGATGGATGCATGGATGGATAAGTGAATGAGTGGACGGATGGAGGAGTGGATTGATAGAGGATTTAATGGATGGATGGATAGACAGATGAATGGGTGAATGGATGAATACATGGATGGATGGGTGGATGAGTGAATGGATGGATGGGTGAATGGATGGAAGGATTGGTAGATGTAGATGGAGAGGTGGATAGATGGGTGAGTGGATGAATGAATGAGTGGATGGATGGATGGGTAGATGGATGAGTGAATGGATGGATGGATGGATAGATGGATGGAAGGATGTATATATGCAGATGGATGGATGCATGGATGAATGGATGAGTGAATGAGTGGACAGACGGGTAGATGGATAGAGGGTTTATGGATGAATAGATAGACGGGTGAATGGGTGAATGGATGGGTAGATGGATGGATGGGTGGATGAGTGAATGGATGAAAGGTAGATGTAGATGGATAGGTGGATAGATGGGTGAATGGATGAATGAATGAGGGGATGGGTGGATGGATGGATGGGTAGATGGATGAGTAAATGGATGGATGGATGGTTGGATGGGCCAGCCTAGCTTGAGTGTCTTTTGTGAGTGGCAGCTTCTAGGGAGAATGTTTGACTCTGAGGACAAGCTTGTCTCGTGGCTTGGTCTGGACTTTGCCCTGCTTCAAGGCATGGGGCTGTGTCTCCCAGGTCCCCATGCTAGTGCTCTGTGAGCTGCTTTTTCATGCGCATCTGTTCTTTTCCAGGGTGACATCCAGCAGCTGCTCTTTGTCTCGGACCACCGGGCAGCTTATGATTACTGCGAGCACTATAGCCCTGACTGTGACACCGCAGTACCTGACACCCCACAGTCACAGGACCCCAATCCAGATGAATATGTGAGTTAACTCTGGCCGGGATCTTGGGGGGTGAGAGCAGACTACTTGGGATGGTTGGCGAAGGGACACATAAGCCATGGGACCCTTATTTTAAATAAATCCATTGGGTGAGAATTCAGAGGGACCCAGGAGGTAAACATTGGAGTATCTGACTCACTTTACTAAATAGCACTGCCCAGAATGATAGGGTCACAGAGTCTGTCATCAATAACCCTCTCCTTTAACCTTTTGAATAAGCTCCTTGATGATGAATACCCAGTGCTCTCTCACCCTTGGGCTTGACCTTCATGGGGTATTTGTGAGCACCGATGCCACAGGTGTACCCCCACGGACTCGATCCACTGGAGGGGCCATGTGCAGCTCGCCAAAGAGGACGGAGCCTGGGCTTGTCTACTGTAGAATGGCCAGCCCTCGAATCCTTTGAGTGTAGAGTGTGCTGTAGAGTGGCAGCCACGTGCCTGACACCTTTGTCCCTCTTCCTGGGATCCGCCATGTCCGTGGGTCAGCTTTCCTCCCCCTGCCACCTCACACTCTCGTGGCACTGCAGTTTATCTTATTTGCAGTTCTTTCTGTCACCTCTGCATGAAAATGCTCTCCCGTGCCCTGGGCCCATTGCCTCTCATTTCTCATCCGTAATATTAAATCCTGTTTATTTCTCCTTGGGTCTTCCTTCTTTCACCACCAGTCAGGAGAGAAGGAAGGGTAGCTTTCAGGAAGCTGTGGAACCCCGTGGCCCAGGCCACATCTTACGAACTCCAGGAGGGGCTGGACAGAGCTCCTAGCTGAGTCCCTGCTGCCCCGGCCTCCTGCCAGTCACCGCCCAGCTCCTGGTATGGGAATGGGCTCAGGACGAGGCCTGCTCTGTCCCCGTGAAGCCCCTCCCATGGGGTCCCTGCACTTTGAGGCTTGGGGCTGAAGGCCCAGGAGCCTGCTGGTGACATGGTGATGGCTGCACAGCCTGCCATTCTGTTGCTTGTTCTGGCCTGGGTTCCAAAGGGCCAGAGGCCTTCACCTTTGAGGGCTCATCTTTCTCTGACTGCTTGAGGGGACCAGGTGTCCCCCTGCTTTCTCCCTGGTGCTTCTGATGAGGCTGCGTCAGCTTTCCAAGGAGCTGGAGAGGGAGGAACCCCATCTGGGGACCCACAGGGAGGTTCACGCCTGGGGCTGGACGCGGCGTCGTGACGTGCAATCTTCCCAGCCAAATCTGGAGGTTGCAGAAGGACAGCAGGCTGGTCGCCCTGTGGGCTCGCTGCTTCCTCACGGGGCTGCAATTCGCTTTCAGTACACGGAAGGAGACGGCGAGGGTGAGACGTATTACTACGAATACCCTTACTATGAAGACCCCGAAGACCTGGGGAAGGAACCCACCCCCAGCAAGAAGCCCGTGGAAGCTGCCAAAGAAACCACAGCGGTCCCCGAGGTCTGGGCCGAGCGGGGGACTGGGTTGGGCTGGGTCTCTCAAAGCTGTGGTGCAGAGGCGGGCGAGGCTGAGAGAGGTCATGTCAGGGTGGAGGGTTGGGGGCTGTCCGCTGAAGGTTGCGGGGGCAGCTCAGTGAGGGAGCCGGCTGTTGCGGGCTGTGTAAGCTTTGCCGTCATGGGGAGTGTTTGGCTTTCCACCGTGAGGCGGATGTTGGGAGATGCAAGGTATACAGGGGAGTATCCACCAGCATCTCTGGGCCCTGGCCCCGGTCCCCACCCTGTACCAGGCACAGCACTCGAGCAGGCCCAGGATGAGTTTGGTTCTTGGGTTCCTCAAGTGTAGGTGCAGCTGTGGTGGGAGAGGAGAGAGGAGAGCTCAGGGGCTCCCTGGACGGGGGGTGATGCAGTCTGAGGTCGGCCTCGGGTCCTCCCCTCTCTGGGCTTTCACCCCCTCACCTCTGAAATTGGGGACGGTTGCGAGGGTGTGTGAGCAGCCGTGAGAGCTGGAGGACCACACCTAGCAGGGCCCAGGCCCTGTGCAGGAGTGGGGATGGGTGGGTGCCCTGCTGGGGAGGGAGGCTGTCCAGCCTCAGAGCCATTGTCAGTGGTAAAGAGGGTGGGACGTGAGCATGGGCGGTGCGCGTGTGTGCATGAAGGAGTGTGTGTGAACATGTGGCACGCAGGCATGTGTGTGCATGAGCCTGCATGTGTGTGAGCATGTGTGTGTGAGCATGTGTGTGTAAGCATGTGCGCATGCAGGCACGGGTGTGCATGAGCCTGTATGTGTGTGAGCATGTGTGTGTAAGCGTGTGTGCATGCAGGCACGGGTGTGCATGAGCCTGTATGTGTGTGAGCATGTGTGTGTAAGCGTGTGTGCATGCAGGCACGGGTGTGCATGAGCCTGTATGTGGTGTTGTGCTATGTGTTTTTTGTTTGTGTAAAGGCTGTTTTGGTGTGTTCGGTATGTCAGGCCTTGGGTGTTGCTATGGCTGTTATTGTTGTGGCATTGTGGTGTATAGCGTGTGTAAGCGTGTGTGCATGCAGGCACGGGTGTGCATGAGCCTGTGTATGTGAGCGTGTCTGTATCCTTCTGGGGAAAGGTGATCTGGTCATCTCACATCGCTCTGAGAGCCTGGAATGTTTTGCTACTTTAGTTTTTTTAAATATTGATATATGATTCGCCCTTTTCTGGTGTGTAACTGGGTGGGTTTGAGTCCATTCTGAGCATGCTTGGAGACCGGGGGCTCGCAGCTGGGCCGCCTTCTTCCCACTTGCTCTGCCCCCAACCCCCATGGATGGGGGCAGCCCCTGCACCGAGTCTCTGGGCCTCTTGACAGGCCAGGGCTCCAGGCGTTGCCACTGAGATGCCACTGAGATGCATGTCCGTTGCACCCGGACATGCGGCAAGTCCCAGACCTGGCTCCGCTGCCAGCCTCCTCCCTGACTCCAGCTGTCTCTCTGCCTTTGGCTCCCAGGAGCCGACCCCGACCCCCACGGAAGCGGCTCCCATGCCTGAAACCAGTGAAGCGGCTGGGAAGGAAGAGGACCCTGGCATCGGCGACTATGACTATCTGCCCAGCGAGGACTACTACACTCCCTTGCCTTACGAGGACCTCACCTATGGCGAGGGGGAGGAGA
This sequence comes from Rhinopithecus bieti, assembly GCF_001698545.2. Taxonomy (NCBI): domain Eukaryota; kingdom Metazoa; phylum Chordata; class Mammalia; order Primates; family Cercopithecidae; genus Rhinopithecus; species Rhinopithecus bieti. The sequence goes on along the minus strand of NW_016803673.1, from coordinate 1,107,157 downwards.
ACCCCGACCAGCCCACAGATCCAGGCGCCGGGGCCGAGATTCCCACCAGCACCGCCGGCACCTCTAACTCCTCCAACGTAATTTCTTTCCTTCCCTTTGGTTTGGTCTGGGGCAGCGGGCCAAGGGCCAGGGCTGGGGCCACAGTGCTGAGCTCCCTTCTTACTCCAGTTCTCACCTTGGTGTCCTTGGGTGGCCCCTGTGTTCCCGCCACACCCTGGCCCTGGGCCCTTCGCAGCTGGGCGGTGTAATGCACCCCAGGGGAAGCCATTGCTGAACAAGTTTGGAATCCCTGGCTTGCTGAGTTGATCTCAGTGTGGCCAGTTTTTCGCCTGGAAAATGGGTAGAATGACCCCAGCCCTTCCGGTCTTGGAGGGTTCAGGTGGAAATTGGATGAGGACTGGGATGGCTTGTAGACAGAGTCTCTGCCTGTGGCCTGGGTGTGGCCAGGCAGGATGGGCCTGGGAGTCAGGATCCAGATAAATACAGCGAAGCAGGAGCTAGGGCCGCCCTGGCTAGGACGGGGGCAGACCGTCAGCAGACAGGCCTGAAAGCTCTGCCCGAGACCTTGGAAAGTTAACCCGTGTCTCTGGACCTCAGGCATCTCTGGACCTCGGGTGTCTCTGGCCCTCGGGCGTCTCCGGACCTCGGGGTTCTCATTTCCATCATGGCATTGACACAGCCTGTCTCTGGGGACTGTGAAGTTTTCAGATTCGTGGGGAGTCTTGCATAGTACGTAGCACATGGCCGATGCTTAACACAGTCACTGTGTGATGCAGAATCTTCACTGCCAGAGAGGACACCCCGTTCCAGCAGGTCCAGACCCCTGCGTCTGCAGCACCGCACTCGGGATGCATTATCGCAAGACCCTGGGGCTGTGGGGTGGAGCCCCTGCCTGAGCAGGTCCCCGGGTGCATGGGTGTCCTTGGGTGCACAGGTGCGTCAGCTCCGTGGTGTGCCCTCGTGCCACGGCAATCTGGGCTGATGATTTTTTGTTGGAGGGAGAAGATGCATAAAGAGGCTGCCAGGGGACTCAGGACGTCTCCTTGTGGGTTGGACTCCAGACTCCAGGCATTGTGTAGCTTAGGAGGCCGCTGGTCTTGAAGTCCTGGATTTGTCAGACCTGGAGCCCTCAGAGGAGGTCTCTCCCAGAGAGGGGTCTCTGCCCAGTTGACCAGGTAGCCATGGTGCCCGCCCAGGGCTTGATGGAGAGGCAGTGCCTGGTGCATTTGTGAAGTGACCCTGCGCCTTCCTCTCCCTCTGCAGCCAGCTCCGCCTCCAGGGGAAGGTGCGGATGACTTGGAGGGGGAGTTCACTGAGGAAACAATCAGGAACCTTGACGAGAACTATTACGACCCTTACTATGACCCCACCAACTCCCCGTCGGAGATTGGGCCAGGAATGCCAGCGAACCAGGATACCATCTATGAAGGGGTGAGAGGGTGCAGGCCCCCGTTCCAGGTGGGGCTGAGGGGCTGGCGGGGCATCATGGGGGCTCCTGCCCAGGAGCCTCCTCAGGGGTCGGGCTCTACGGGGAGCTCAAGTGTTGCATGCTGTTCCCAAAACTTTATTTTTAAAGAGACCTCAGCCTCGAATTTGCTCTGAATAACGTGTGCATCACAGCATGCTCGCCTCTGGGCCTGTTTCTTCCTTAGCAGTCTCATAGGCTTCCATGGGCCTGACGTCTGTCACGCTCCTGCCATCCTCCTGGGCCTGGGGAGACGCCTGACTGCGATAGCACCCTCGCCTTGTGAAATCGGGCAGATTTTGTGTAGTCTGGACTTTCTTTTTCACTTTTCTCTCCGATTCTCTCTCCATCTGCCTTTCATCACCCCCAGATTGGAGGACCTCGGGGCGAGAAAGGTCAAAAAGGGGAACCAGCGATCATCGAGCCGGTGAGGACATTTTCTCATTCTCTCCCTGAAGCTGGGGTGTCTGCTGCTTGGGGGCACAGTGGGGTGTGTAGGGCGTGACCAGGTCCATGGGCCCCTGGACCTGCGCGGACTGGGTCACTTCGAGGAACCACCTGGTCTCGTGGAGTCCATGCACCACTCGTCGCCAGGACTTGGGAAGAATCCCTTCGGGTGGGGGAGGTTCTGGACCGTGATGGAGGGGGCGGGGTAGGTGCTGATCCCAGCCCGTCCCGCACCCGAGCTCTGAGCATCTCAGTGCTTGTCAGTTTCACCTGGGATGAAAAGCAGCTCAGAGCTGTCGAGGCAGAGGCGGAGTCCCCTTTGAGGGGTGGAGGAGAGGATGTAAATGGCCCATTCCTTGTAAAAGATGCGCGCAGCAATGGTAGGGAATAGTTAACACATGGCTGTACTTTCTGCGTCTGTTATGCAACCGTTTGGAGTAAGTTTACTGAAGCCGTTGAAATGTGGAATACTGTTTATGAAACTTTGTCAAGGGAATGAAAGAAAACAGCACTGTGCCGAAATTCCAGCTGAGTAAAACCCAACTATGTTAGGTAATCGGATCATGGGTGACTTTAAAAAGTGACTGTTGATAATGCCCTCAAGTGTGGGACTGTAGCGGAGGATGTTCTAGATGCTCCTCCTGGGTTGGTGTGTTTGGTGGGAACCCTGTCCCACACTGGGGTGTCCTTGTCCCTCAGGGTGTCATGGCCTGCCTGGGAGGCCTGCATTTCTCCCTGGAGTCTCAGAGCCGCTAAGGTCAAAGTCTTGACACCCCGCCCCCCCACCGACGGGCAAGATGCCCCGTGAACAGCTGGGCAGGGAGTCTGGCAGTTGCATGTGGTGGGCACGACCTGAGAGCAGGGAGGAGCCAGCACCAAGGCCCACCCTGCCATGTTGTCCAAGTGCTCACAGGAGGAGGTGCGCGTCCTGCACCACGGCCAGTCGCGAGGCTGGGGGCGGTTGCTTGTTCTGCTGCCAGGGCTCTGTTCCTGAGGGCTGAGCTCAGGATACACCTTGGGGCTCCCAGAAGCCCCCTGACCTTGCGGTTCCCGGAATGTGGAGTCATGGTGACCCACCACCCTCCTGTAGAGCTGGGGACATTCTCTTGGAACCTTGACAGATGGCACTTAGCAGGCGTTTATCCCCTTGGAATCTGTTTGAAGCCCGTGGCCAGGGCAGAAGGGATGTGTCCCATCTCCGGGGTGGAATTCCCAGGGTCCAGGGCTTCACCCCTTCCTGGCCTATGGAAGCATCTGGATGGCACTCGTGGGGCTCCATGCCCCTGCTCCAGGCCCAGCCCAGGGGTAGGACCTGCCAGTGCCCATAGACACATCCTTTTCTCAGACCAGAGCCCCTTTCCAGTGCTCTCTGGGGGTCCAGGGAAGACAGAGCTTGTCTGAGGCAGAAGGGTCATGGTGTGCAGGGCAACGCAGTGCAGAGGTGTGAAGGGAGACTCTGAGGCCAGGGTCCCCCTGCTCTGCAATGTGGAAAACCTCAGAACCAGGCCTCGGCTCAGGGAGCAGAGTGACTGCGGGGGAGAGTGACAGCCGTCCACCTGGGCGGACTCACCCAGAAGCAGGGGGCTGCGGGCCTGTTCTGCTCTGCCCACGGCTGTTTGCCAGAAGGTGAACAACAGCAGAGGCTGCATCCAAGGTCCCAGCCCCGAGCCACCCTTGTTATTGGGAGGTGGGACATCCTGCTCCATTTCCCCAGACGGTCTTGGCCCCCAGGTGGACTTGAGGTGGCCTTGGGCTTCTTTTGTGCTGTCCCCATTGCTTCAGTGAAAGGGGGTCCTTGCTCGGGGAGGAAGATGGGAGCTCAGGAGTGGGCAGGTGCCGCTGGCTCTGCGGGATCCCAGTTTCCCCTCCCCGCTCTGGGAGGGCCGGACTGAAACCTTTGAGTGAGCTTTGTGTTGGCTCACATTTCTGAGTAAGCTGGCTCTGTGAGTGTAGACATGGTGTCGGGGCTCCTGGAGGGGGGTGGGCGTGTGGGGTGGGCACAGGTGTTCCACTGCCGGGCCCCTGGGAAGCCAGCAGTGGGCAAGGGTGGGCCGAGGAGAGGGCGGAGAGTCGAGGTGGCCCCACAGGTACCTCATGGCTCTGGAAAGTCCAGTTCACCTTTGTTGGGAAAAGCAACAGCCGTCTGGATGCAGTTAAAAAGGATTCCCTGCCCCGGGCCCCAGCCTGCTCCCAGTGTCCCGGGGCCTTTGGCCAGGCCCTCTGCAGAGATCACGTAAACAGTTGGAATTTCTCAACCTGGAGCATTGCCAGATGTCCTTGGGTCCAAGCTGCACATAAACAGATTGCCAGGTCCTGGGGCCCCGCAGGCGTCCCAGCCTGTGGAAGGGGGTGTCTGTTGTCTCCCATCCCCCCGACCTGCCCCACCTGACTTCCCTCTTGGGAGATGCATCTGTTCCGGGTCTTTCCCACTCAGTCCCGCTCCCTCTCATTGTCAGCCAAACCGGAGGCTCCCTAAAAGGACAGGAATCCACAGAACGGAGAGGAGACAGGTTCATCTTTATCCCTGGGCTTCCAACCGGGAAGCCCCGAGTGGCTGATTTTACCTGGGCCACGTCAGTTAGGGGCATCCAAATCACCATCTCCACTTGACGCTGTTTTTGTTTTTTAAAAATGTGCTGTTTAACAGATGGGTGGACCTCCACTGAGATTGTCTTGAGTTCTGCCAGGTCTGAGGTCTTTTATTTCTTTAGTTAAAATTGTATGCATTCAGCCAGGTGCGGTGGCTCACACCTGTAATCCCAGCACTTTGGGAGGCCAAGGTGGGTGGATCACCTGAGGTCAGGAGTTTGAGACCAGCCTGACCAACATGACAAAACCCCATCTTTACTAAAGCTGCAAAAAAAAATTAACCAGGCGTGGTGGTGGGCGCCTGTAATCCCAGCTACTCTGGAGGCTGAGGCAGGAGAATCAGTTGAAGCCGGGAGGTGGCGGTCACAATAAGCCAAGATCGTGCCACTGCACTCCTGCCTGGGTGACAAAGTGAGACTCCATCTCAAAAAAAAAAAATTGTTTGCATTGAAGGTGTGCAGCATGTTTGATAGACTTACGCAGGCACAGACAGACACAGTGAAGTGATCTTACACCCACCACTGCCACCCTGTAGCTGCCCCTTTTTCTTCTTTGGGGTAAGAGTGCCTAAGGTCTACTCTCTCGGCAAATGACATCTACAATGCACTATCATTAACGATATCGAGACGTTTTCCTCTTGTTCCTCTTTTGCCGGGTGAATTTTGTGAGTGGCGTCTGTGGTTGGGTGGGCGGGGGGGCCAGAGCGGGGCCACAACTTGCCAGGGAAGGTTCAGGCCTTCCCTCCCCCGGGCACATTGATCCAGCTGTTCCCAGCTTCCTTCAGATGCTGACCATGATCTGGGGTTGCCTCCCCTGTGTGGTCCCCGCCCACATTGCCCCAGTTCCCTGAGAAAAGCAATTTGTGTGTCTGGGAAGGCAGCTGCTGTCCCTGGCGCCTTGATGGCCAGTGGTTTCTCCCTTAATCCCAGCTCCGCCCTGGGCTTTCTCAGCTGCCTTTGTCAGAGAAGGAAATTGGAAAGCTGGGATCTTGGAGGCTGCTTGGATGAGCTCTCTGTGTACAGCACACACACGGATGTCTCTCTGAACGTGCATCTGTGTAAACACAGTGCAAGGCTCCCCAGCTGGGGCAGGATGGGAGGGGTGGGGAGATCTGCGACCCCCCCAACTGGGGTCCCCTCACCAGCCTGGTACCCAGCACCTCTGGCGACAACCTCCAGTGGCCTGTGGCCTGGCTGGACATCTTCAACCCCCCAACTGGGGTCCCCTCACCAGCCTGGTACCCAGCACCTCTGGCGACAACCTCCAGTGGCCTGTAGCCTGGCTGGACACACCCTTTGACGTATCAGAAGTGAGCTGTCTTAGTCCATTTTGAACTGTGGTAATAGCACACCACAGACAGGGGGATTTAGAATGAAGAGGACTTCATTGGCCCACAGTTCTGGAGGTTGGGAAGTCACATATAGAAAGACCACATCTGGCGAAGGCCTTCTTGCTGTGTCCTCACATGGTGGAAGGCATTGCATGGTGAGAAGGAGCAGGAGAGAAGGTGACTGCTGTCATCCTGTCATCAGGAGCCCACGCCACCCTAACGAACCCGCTCCCATCATAGCTGCATTCACCCATCCAGGAGGGCAGAGCCTGGTGACCTAATCTCCTCCTGAAGATCCCACCTCTTTTTTTTTTTTTTTTTTTGAGACGGAGTCTCGCTCTGTCGCCCAGGCTGGAGTGCAGTGGTGCGATCTCGGCTCACTGCAAGCTCCGCCTCCCGGGTTCACGCCATTCTCCTGCCTCAGCCTCCTGAGTAGCTGGGACTACAGGCGCCCGCCACCGCGCCCGGCTAATTTTTTTTTGTATTTTAGTAGAGACGGGGTTTCACCATGGTCTCGATCTCCTGACCTTGTGATCCGCCCGCCTCGGCCTCCCAAAGTGCTGGGATTACAGGCGTGAGCCACCGCGTCCGGCCAGATCCCACCTCTTAACACGGTTGCATTGAGCATTCAGTTTCCAACACATGACTTTTGGGGAGACACATTCAAACCCTAGCATTCTGCCCCAGCCCCCAAATTCATGTCCTTCTCACGTAGTTTACATTGACTCCATCCAGTACGCGCATCAACTCAAAAGTCCAGAGTCCCGAGTCTCACCCGAATCAGATACCGGTGAGAGTCAGGCTTAAATTATCTATCTTGAAGCAAATCCCTGTCCAGCTGTGAGCTTGGGGAATGAAACAAGCTTCATGCTTCCAAACTACGTGGCGGGGAGAGGCGGGGACCGATTCCCATTCCCAAAGGGAGGCATGAAGAAAGAGGTAGCAGCCCCAAGGAAGTTTCAAACCTAACAGGATGAACCGCCTTATATCCGACAACTCTAGAATAATCTTTCACTTGGTGTGCCAAGTGAATGCTCCTGGATACGCTTGGTGGAGGCGGCCCCAGGGCCTCAGGCAGCACGGCTCATACAGCTTTGCACAGCAGGTCTCAGGAGCTGGAGCCTCGTCCTTGCTGCCCTCCCAGGCTGACGCTGTACTCTGGTGATGCTACAGTCCTGGGGTGGTGGCTCCACGGTGGCTCCACTTCCATAGTTCCACCAGGCGTCATCCTAGGGAACTCTCTGCAGAGCCTCCGCCCCTGTGGTTGGTTTCTGCGTGGGACCCCAGGCTGTCCGTGCCACCCTTTGACCTCTGGGTGGAGGGCACCATGGCTGCAGTTCCTGCCTTCCTTCCCTGCATCTGCAGGATCATCAGTACCTGTGGTCGCCACCAAGGCCACACCCACACCCTCTAGAGCTGAGCCAGAGCTGCACCTAGGCCTGCTGGAGCCATGGCTGGGCAGCTGAGGGTTGCTGTGTCGCAGTGTGGGGAGCAGACACTTGAAGGGGTGCAGGGCAGGAAGTGCTGAGTTCCTGGGCACCTCTTTGAAAACATGACCCCCCAGGTCCTAGCTTGCCTCAAAGATCTCTGGCTGCCTCGGGGTCATTCTCCATTGTCTTGTTGAATAGCGCCTGGCTCCCATCTGTCAGAGCAATTCCCTTGGGGAACAGTCACCCTGAAGTCGGCATGGAACACAGGACGCTTGGGGCATTGGGGGCCCCTGACCCTAGCGTTGCCAGGTCAGAAGCGGAGAGAGGAATCCTGCCCTAGGGAAGTGGGGTTCTCAGGGCAGGGAGCCCCGTCCTGCAGGGAGCCGCTCCCACTGCTGCCTTCACAGCCGTCCACATTGCCTTTCCCGGGGCTTGGGCTGACCCAGGGGCCAGGAGGCCCTGTCCCCTTTGGGGTTAGAGTGAGGCCTGGGTGTGGTTGAGGCAGGCGGGCCCTGTGGTGAGGTGAGGGCCGGGGGAGGAGGGCCAAGTAGGCAGGTGGACTTGGCAGGATTTCCCGTGGGTTCTGGGCTGCTGTGTGCATGGGAGGACGCATCTCCTACCTGGAGGGAGGCGGGGTCTGGAGGCTGCAGCCCCGGGGCCTGACGGTGGTTCTGGCTGGGGGCAGAAGTTCAGCTTGGGGCTGGGGCACCTATTTTTCCCTCATCCTTCCTAAATCCACCCGAGTTCCCTTGTCCTGACATCCACCTCCTCCCTCGAGTGGCTGTGACCTGGCGGGCCTGTCTGGCACTCCCCTTTGGGTCGATACGGGGAGCCTGGTGGTCTCGGCTCCTTTTCTTCATCTCAGCGTCTTCAGGTGCTTCTCGTGGCATTGGTCTGGAGGGAGCCGGTGTCTGTCGCTGGCTGCTGACCCAGGTTGCTCCTTTGCCTGGCAGTGCTAGGACGACAGCCACTGAGGCCCTGCCACAGGCCCCCATTGCAGTCTGTGATCATGACTCCCCAGGACAGCAGGAACTGAGCAAGGGCCCCTTGTGCACACAGCTGAAGGCCGTCCATACCACTGGGGTCTGGGGTCTCAGGAGGGACGGGCCGCGGTCTCAGACGCCCTCTCTCTGTTTCCCCAGGGCATGCTCATCGAGGGCCCGCCCGGCCCAGAAGGCCCCGCGGTGAGTATCCGGCTTTATCCTGTGACTTGCAGAAGGTGCTGTTGGTGGGGTGGGGTTGGTGACACCCCTTATGTCTCCTGGATGGAAAAGAGAGAGGCTCTTCACTTTTGCAGATACCCTGGGAGCCAGCACTTTCCCACCCCAACCTCTGCCTTGGTTGGCCAGGTGGAAATCAGACCTTTTCCTGTGGCCCCATCTTTTAACTCTGCCCCAACTTTATTTTAAATTCTAGGGTCTTCCCGGACCTCCAGGAACCATGGGTCCTACTGGCCAAGTTGGGGACCCTGGAGAAAGGGTAAGAGGTTGACTGTGTTTCCTGAGATCACACCAACTGTGAGGCTGCCCATGTCTCCTCTCCACGCTGTGACCCGAGCTGTCCCTGCCTGTGGAGGTGACACAGAGACTTGTGTCTTCAAATCCCCCCTCACCCAGGCACCCCTCACACCAGCCGTGTTCAGATGTTTCTGGGGCTGGCTGTGGCTATGGGGAGAGTGGGGTCCCTCAGGGCCCAGGGAGCCTGCCAATGCTCAGCCCAGATGGTGGCCCCGGGAGCTGCAGTTGTCCAGCAAATGGCAGCAGCCGCAGTAAACACAGCGGATGGCTCCGGGGCGTTTCCCACTCCTCGCCGCCGGGCAGCCACACTTACGTGGAAACAGCCGCCCTCCTTGCTGGGTTTGGGAACTTACTTGTTGTGGGTTGCACCTGGCTCGCAGGCTCAGAGGTGTCCTCGGTGTCCCTGGCCACGGGAGGAGATGGAGGACAGCCGCTCCCCAGACGCTGCGATTTCCTTCTGACACCTGGTGGGCGCTCCGAGTACTGCGGCCTCCTGGTGTCGGGTGGGGCGAGAGTTGTCTCTTCTTCCTGCTGTTGAAATGAATGTGGATTTGAGTGCAGAAGGACTAAGAACTGATTTCTGAACGGCTGGGTTGTGGGTGGGAGAAACAAGGGCTGCGTGTGGGTGATCACGGGTGTTCATGCCAGGGACCTGCCTGCTGTCCGGGGCAGAGTGAGGACCTTGTGGGTGTTACTGTGGGTGGATGCAGGGCAGGGTCTGGTCCTGTGGGAAGGTGGTTTGTAATGTCAGAGTGCGGTGGCTAGGGATGCTTCCCAGGCTACTCCACAGGGAGGCGTTTGGGGATGTCTTGTGCAGTGCCTGGTGGCTTTGCAGCAGTGCTCAGGAAAGGTGGGGCAGGGCTGGGGACAGTAAGTCCTGACCTTGGACCTGGAGGTTCTTATGGGTGCTCAGTACCCCTGGAAAGCTGGGGAGGCGCAGGACAGGTGAGGTCAGGCAGCAGGATGCAGGGGCAGGTGGTGGCAGCCTTTGTGGGGGCAAGAGCCGAGCCGGTGGGGATGCTTGCCTGGGGAGGAGATGGGAGCACTGAGGCCAACCTTTGGAGGAGAACGGTTCAGGTCAGCAATGCGGGAAGAGGTTGTTATCGTTCTGTGTGGCCGAGTGACCTCGGAGGGCAGTATGCATCAGATTGGGCCACACAGTGAGATTCTCTGCCACATTGCTTTTCACAGTGAGGGATTTGGGGGCCCAGAAGAGCGGGATCTTGCTCCATGGCAAGGGTCGTGGCAGGAAGCGGGGCGGGGTGGGGGCTTGGCTGGCCCCTGGAGCACGAAGCTTTCACAGCATCCACAGCTTGGCAGCCACATCTCCAAAACTCCAGACAGGCAACAGCCAGCAGCCACTGCTCTTGCCCAGCGAGGACCGGCATGATTGGAGCTCTGCGGTGGGGGCTGCAGCCACCCCAGCTCGCTCTGGAGCCCCCTCCCCGCAGATTCGTGTGAGATGGGGCGATGGCCAAGCTCCCCCTCCACAGAGCTGCCTGTGGATGGGTCCACAGGTGTGGCTGGGTTCCTGTGCAAAGGAAAGTGCATTGCATGGCTCTGGGGGCTGGTTTCTTTCCCAGATGTAGGACAGGGTAGTATCCACAGGGCACCCAGAGGCTGGCCGACACACAGGGCACCCAGAGGCCGGCCGACACACGGGGCACCCAGAGGCCGGCCGACACACAGGGCACCCAGATGCCAACTGACGCTGCCTCAGTGGTGTTCCAAGGCTCTGTCCTCCTATCCATCCAGCATACAGATTTGTACTGAGTGCTGGGCACTGGTCTAGCCTGGGGATCTCAACGGTGTGAACCAGAGGGGTGCTGGTTCACAGCTCACCACGCGGTCCCTGCCTATGGGCTGATCCCGGCTTGGGGTCACTGGTGGGTGGCCCTGCCAGTGCCTTGTGACACCATGACCAGCCCAGCTGCTGCGGAGGAGCCAAGGGCCCTGACTGGAGAATATTGTTGGTTTAGGAGCTGGTCTTCCTCCAACTCACATCAGGGTCCAGGAGCATGAGGACTGAGGTTGGGGTTGGCAGAGGAACCAACTCCTCCAGGGTCTGCATCTGTGGAGTTGGAGGAGAGACCTGGAGCCCACTGGCCTCCCCAGGGCCCTTCCAGTAGGGAGGGGTGCCGGTTCCAGGAGCTGAGAGCTGTCCACCCCTCTGGGTCCAGTTCCGGCTGGCCTTGTTCAAGAAACAATCCCTGCTCACAGCTCAGCATCCTCTTGATGCCCAGATCTTGCTGGATGCCCACTAATCGGCTGTGCAAGATCACTGGCTGTGGGGTGGAACCCTGCAGCGCTGCCTGCAGTGGACCGGGCTCAGGTTCCTGTGCAGTGGAAAAACAATGTTTTCTCTTCCCTCGGGGGGTTGAGCATCTGGGGCCTCCAAAGTGAATGGACAAAAGACAGATTCACAAGAGAAGAGGCACACGATTTTAACACTTTTAATCTTCTATGCCCGGGGGCTTCACAGCCAAGAAGTAAAAACCAAAAGAAGTGCTTCGGCTCGGGAGCATATACACCATTTTAACAAGCAATAGGATGTGGAGAAGTGGCTAGACCAAGGAAAAGAGGGTTTGGGCTTCGAGGGGTGACAGATGGTGGGCAAGTGACTCGGAACTTCACGGAGGAACAAGTGGAGGATTAAGGTTATCTTGGCAAAGTCTGTTGAGGCAGATTCATCGGGCTGGCCTCCCTCTCAGGTGATAAGGGGCGCTCCCCAAATTCTGATACAGAAGCAGAGGCGGGTGGGTGGGGTGGGAGCAGGGGGTAATGCCCTGCTTTTAGGCAGAAAGGGGGCAGTAAGAGAACTCTTCGGGGGCAGTAAGAGAACTCTTCTTGCATCCATCGATTCTTATTTGGCTTCAGCACAAAATAGTCCTGCAGAGCAGCGGCATGCTCTGTCCCCTCCTCTGCTTGGCCTCCTGTGCCTCTGTCTAGGAGGGACTTTTCCCTGTGGTCTGGAAGAACCCTCTTCTCCCTGATACCCCAGAACTCCTGCCTTGGGATTTCCCAGCCCTCCCTTCCTTCCCCAAGGGCCGTCTAGCCGTGACCGGTTTGTGTTCTTTTCTTCCTCACCAGGTGGTGAGTTCCTCAAGATAGGCCTCACTTCTGTGCCCTTCCTGACACCCTGCTCCCTGTGGGCAGCCGTGGCAATTGGCTGGGAACCGTCTGTGCACCTGTGCCATGGCATCCCATTGGGCATCATGCAGCCCTGAGCAGCTGCTAAAGCCCGCACCCTGTGCCTCCACTGACTAGCGCTGGGCGTCGCTTCCTTCACACTGTCTGGTGGGCCCTGCACACTCTCCCGCTGCTCCCCTTGGACGACCTTCCATGCTGCGTCTACATTCTAGCACCTCAAATCCTTTCTTGCTCTTATGCCCATGGCTGCCTGCAGGGAGCAGGGTGCAAGGAGAGGCACAGAAGTGGGGCCTGCCTTGAGAAACTCACCATCCAGTGAGGAAGAAAAGGCACAAACCAGGCGTGGTTAGACGGCAAGAATTATTTAGTAAAGGCATTGGAGGAAGAACTGGGAATCCCGAGATGGGAGGTCTGGAGCGGCTGTGTCCGGGTGGAGAAGGGGGCTCGAGCCATCCTCCCATCCAGTTTCCCTCAGATGACTGGTAAGCAGGTGCACAGCTGGGGCCATGTGCAAAAGCCCGCAGGGAGATAGAGGTAGAACTAGGGTTGAACCCAGATCTCCTGCGGCAGAAGGAAGGTGGCCACTCTTACTTTGAGGTTCAGAAGAAACCCTAGAGAGCTGGGAGTTCCCAAGGGAGCTGCGAGTCAGGTGGGCATTACCCACCCCTCTCTGGCCTGGGTTTCTTGTGGGTCTGGCTTCCGTGCCACCTGCCAGTGCGTTTCTGTAGGGGCTGACTCTTTAGGGCATCTGGGAATATAGTCTGATATCAGTGGGTCTGAAAGCATGAGGTTATGCATTTGTGAAGGTTCCCTATGATCCCATCGTGGCAGTGCTGTGCCCCTGTGGGTCGCTGAGCAGGTGGGGGAAGGAGAGGGCTGGGGGCCATCAGTAAAGATTCAGGCCCCAGTGAGTCCCGCCTTCCATGGACTTCCAGGGCCCACACCTGCTAGCCTCGATAGAAGCACCCAGAAGGCAGGCGCCGCCTCGGTGCTGCTTGTGAGCACCCCCTACATCCATTCACGTGTGTGCCCCAGAGCTGGTGCCCACGATGTTTGTGCCTAAGAAGTGTTCTGTGTGATCAGAGTGTCTTTGAGGCGAGTCCCTTCCTTTCCCTTCCCCGTGCGCCTCTCCGAAAGCCTTGCACCCCAGGCACTGCTGTGTTTTAAGGCAGCTCCTGAAAGCATCCAGTGTTACTGTGGATTTGATTGCATTTTTCAGGATGCTGTGGCCACACTCCTCCTGAATCTCCGTGGTCCACTGGAGAGTTTAACGTTTTCATCTAGAAATGAGCTTGCTTGCTGTCTAATTGACTCCCGGGAGCTCCAGCTGGTGTTGACCAGCCGCTGGTCTATTGCCCTTAAGATAGACTTCACACAGATCTTTCCGTCTGCAGCATATTTATTATTTTTGGGTAAAGTAACGATCTGCTTTCTGAGTCTGTGGGCAGGTCCCACCCTCCGCGAGGTCTGGATCCTCCTCTGGGAAGCCCCAGGGATTCAGTATGCAGGTTTCTCTCCCAGCCGCCCCAGGGTCAGAGTGGAGGCAGTTTCCCAAGCTTTCTCCAGATTGCCACACAGGGGCACCTCGCTGCCTGCATAATTGGATGCATTTGATGCCTTGGGAGGAGCCCCCCCAACCTTTCAATGACCCCATTAGGTGCAGAAGCAGCCTGGCAATAATGACGCTCGCCAGCACTGTCTTAGCCCCTCCTGTCACTCAGCAGGGGCTCAAACTTTCTCCCCCTCTTTTTTATGTGTCCAGGATTAGCCTTGCTCATGGGATTTTGCATGAGTGCATTTTTCTGTACCTTGAAAAGGTTTGTATGTAAGCCGTGCCCTGAAAAACATCAGTCACTACCTCCCAGCCAGAATGCGCAGCTCATCTCTCCCTAATAGGTTCTGGTGTGGTCTGCCCAGGACCAGCCTTGGGGTGACGCCCTGCTGTGCCATCCCCTCCCCATGGCCTGCTGGAGTTACACCCAGGGTGGGATAGGACACAGGCTAGATCACTGGCAACATGACAGAGAGAGCAAGTTCACTCATGAGCACGCGGCTGTTGTCCAACTCAGAAGGAATTAGCTTTGTTTTCCTGGCTCCCAGGCTCCTGTGGACGGGACATGCCAATCCAGTCTCTCCTTGTGCTTGGAAGTGTTCAGGACATCTTGGCAGAGCTGCTCAGAGAGGTTCACACACACACTTAAGTACACATGCACACTCACCCACACATGCACTCACATTCACATGCACTCACACACACTCATACGTACATGCACACACCCATACATGCACACACGTACACATCCACACATGCACACTCATGTGTACATGCACANCCCCATGGCCTGCTGGAGTTACACCCAGGGTGGGATAGGACACAGGCTAGATCACTGGCAACATGACAGAGAGAGCAAGTTCACTCATGAGCACGCGGCTGCTGTCCAACTCAGAAGGAATTAGCTTTGTTTTCCTGGCTCCCAGGCTCCTGTGGACGGGACATGCCAATCCAGTCTCTCCTTGTGCTTGGAAGTGTTCAGGACATCTTGGCAGAGCTGCTCAGAGAGGTTCACACACACACTTAAGTACACATGCACACTCACCCACACATGCACTCACATTCACATGCACTCACACACACTCATACGTACATGCACACACCCATACATGCACACACGTACACATCCACACATGCACACTCATGTATACATGCACACACCCATACATACACTTACACATGCACACTCACCCACACCTGCACACACACTCATGCACACACCCATATTTGCACACGTATACTCACACATGCACACACACTCACACACTCATGCATGGATGCACACACCCATGCATGTGCGCACACACATTTACACACACATGCACTCACATGCTTGCACACACTCATGCACACACCCATACACGCACACACATACACACGTACACACATTCGCACACTCATGCATGTCTGCACATACTTGTCCATACACACACATGCACTCACACACCTGCACACACACTCATGCACACGCTCACCCATACATGTACACACATACACACCTCACATGTACACACATTCACACACTTATGCATGTATGCACACACTCGTCCATACATGTGCACACACATTTACTCACACATACACTCACGTGCACACACACGCACACGTGCACACACCCAGGTGCGCACACGCACACACACACCTACACACACATGCATGCGCTGTCTGGGTTCACCTCCACACGGCGGCCGTTCCAGGGAGGCTGGTTTGCAGGCTTGTGTGTCCGCATCCCCAGCAGCCTGGTCGTGAATGACTTCTGGCCATTTCAAGTCTCATTTATCTTCAAAGCTTTGTCCCCCGAGGCCACTGATAGGAATCTGTCCAAGCCTCAGGTGCCCTACCAGGAGATCTGTGGGAACTGGGGGTTTCCCTGCTGTAGCCCTGGAAGCAGTGTGTGTCTCCCAAAGCGAGCTCGGTGTCGAAAGGAAGATTCATTGGAGGGTGTACATTCTCGTATGGAAAAGAAAATCAAGTACAGTTTGTGGAGAGAGAGGTGAAGGGAGCAAAGGCCTCAGGACATTTCTAGAGTGAAGGGACAGCTGGCAGAAGCCGCAGGTCTGGCCCCAAGTGCACTGTGCTCTCGGACCCGATGCGGAGACTGCCAGGGTGTTCATCACGGTTGGTTAGTGGCAATGGCTGGGGGCGTCCAGGAGTCTTTCTCAGGTGGGCCCCTCGAGGCCGCAGGTCTTACCCAGAGCCCTGGTTATTGGTGGCCGGTGGATAAAGAGCCCCTCCTGTGGATTTTCTGGTTGTTAGTTCTGGTTGAGGGGTGCGGTCTGAGGCATCAGGCCTCTTGATAGGGCCCTGCCTCCAGTCTTTTAGACGGGCCCTAAGGCTCCTGGAAGAGTGTCTGTCTAGCTCTTTGAAGGGGCTCAGTAGGTACCTCTCAATGAATGAATGAAATGTGGGTTCATTTCTTTGGGATCCTCGGACAATTGATGACCAACTTGGGGTTTAAAGCAACAGAAGTGTCTTCTCTCTTAGTTCTGGAGGCCAGAAATCTGAAATCAAGGTGTGGGCTGGGCGGCGCCCCCTCTGGAGGCTCCAGGGGAGGGTCTTCCTCACCTTTTCCGGCTCCTGGCGGCCACTGGCCGTCCTCTGTCCCCATAGCTTGTTGGTGCATCTCTGCAGTCTCTGCCTCTGTCTTCACGCGGCCCTCCCCTGTGTCTCTGTCACTGCCTCCCCTCCTCTTCCCTTACAAGGACTCATCATTGGATTTAGGGCCCAAGATCTCATCTCAAGATCCTCAGTCCCATCCTCAAAGACCCCAAGAAGGGCACAGTCACGTGTTTCAGGAGCTGCACGTACCTTTGATGAGGCATCCTTCAGCCCACCGCACATGGTCATGCACGGATTCCTCACAGCCAAGAGACGTCCAGAAGGAAGTGACCACTGAGAGCTGCTCTGGGCCACTCCCGAGCTGTGCCTGCCCAGGGTCGGGCCTGGACAACCACACGCACACAAAGGCTCTGGAGAGACACCTGCTTGCTGTCCTTCTGCTCCGGGTCTTTCCAAGAGCGGAAGGGAACTTTTCAGCACCAAGCCTCCTGCAGGCCTACAGCTCCTCTCAAACCTGCCGCCACCATGAAGAGAAAAGGCTCGGGGTTCTCTGCTCACCGCTTTGACCCAAATCCCAGCCTGGAAGGGGGCCTTGTGCCTCTCCCCTGAGGCTGGGCCAGGGGCTCATGGGGACAGTTTCACATGCTGAATCTGCAGTGGCAGAGGAAGCCACTTTGTGAAGTATCTGGTCATCCGATCGCATCATCTCTGTGCAGAAGATGCCTGGACGTCCTCAGGAAAGAAAACGTGTTAGATACCAGTGTTGCCTTCATTGGAAGTTGGTGCCTGATTTCTTTTCCTGGTTATAGGTATGACACTGAGAGCCCTTCTGTGCCAGGGCCTTCAGAACATTGTTGTTTGACCATGTTAGGGCACTGATTTGGGGGCCAGCTAATGGAGTTAGCAGGAAAATACACACTAGCAAATAGCAAAGGCAAGGCGGGATTTCTTATTTTGCTGTATTTTGCCAGTGGCTGGAGCCGAGCAGCATCCCCATGACCTGTGTGTCGCCTGCTGGAGCGCTCCCTTGGTGTCTGACACCCGCCTTGTCGCAGACAACAGCCACATCACTGGCCCGTGCTTTGTGTTGTGAAATTGGAAGTGCGACTTCGAGGTGTAGCCGTGTCTTTCAGCCCGGAGGTCAAAGTCTTTATGTTGGAGACCATGGGGCTTGGCAAAAGGCTTGCTGACAATGTTTCTAAGTGATGGCAAATGCAGGTTCATGTTGGTGGCCATGAGGACTTGTGTCAAATTTGAACACTTTGGAAGGGTTCATGGAGGTGGCGACATTCTTGCCTTTCTTCTCCACACTGTCTCCTTCTTCTGGGACTTCATGTTATCCTTGTTCATCTACGTTCCGATTCTCTGGAATTGTTCTGGTTGTCAGTGAGAGGCAGCATCAGAGGGAAGTTGCTTTCACAGCCCGGAGGTTGGATTTTTACCACTGTGGCTTAGAACAGGCAGGAAGGATGCTGAAACGAAGGTCTTTGGAAATGAACAGCAGGGGACAAGGAGTGGTCTTGAGGAGACTTCCTAGCTTCCTACAGCAACACCATGTGAGCAGGAGCATGCATGCATGGACACACATGCGTACATACGCACACACATGCATTCCCACATACAAATGTGCACACATTCACACACAACAGACATTCACAGCCATTCACACACAACATTCATTCACACACATGCACAAGCATACATGCACACACATGCATTCATACATGCAAACACATGCACATGTGCATTCACACACATTCCACACATGCATTCACACACAATGCATTTACATACATGTACACACATACACCACATGCATTCACACATGCACACACATGCATACACCTGCATTTACACATGCATGCACATGCACACACACACATTGATATAGTCACATATGTGCACACACATGCATTCACACACATTCGCACATGCATACACAGTCACACATGCACACACATTGATACATTCACACACGTACACACATACATTTACACACATCCACACACACCCACACACACATGCACACACACTTACACACATGCACTGCCCAGACAGCAGTTCATCCTTAGGAGACACTGATCCTAAATTTTAAATGCAGGGTTTGGTTTGGAATTGATTCCGACACAGGAATCTCAGCTGTAAGCGGCTATCAGGATTGGAGGTCAATGACAAAACCTGGGTGGCAAACATGTTCTGGATCTTTCTTTTTTAAACGGGATTTTTGTCTCCTGAGAGTGTTTTCCAAAATGGCAGTTGGGGGCGATTTGGCAGTATCCATTAGCAATTAAGAAATATACACATATATACATTTTTTGACCCAGCAGCACTGCTTTGAGGGACTTACCTAGCGGAATATGTTAGCACGTCTATCGGGCAGTGTTTGTCATAATGCAAACTGGAACCAATCCAACGTGCATCGGTGGAAGACGGCTTCGATAAACGATGAGTCCATGGTGCCTGGGAGATGCAACAGATGTTGCCAAGGAGATCTACAAAGATAGGTCATGATTTTCAAGAGCAAATTGCAGAATATTTAGGGACAGTACCATCAAAAAGAAGGAGGCCGGGCACAGTGGCTCACGCCTGTAATCCCAACACTTTGGGAGCCCAAGGCGGGTGGATCACGAGGTCAGGAGTTCAAGACCAGCCTGGCCAAGATGGTGGGAAACCCCATCTCTACTAAAAATACAAGAATTAGCCAGGCCTGGTGGTAGACACCTGTAATCCCAGGTACTCGGGAGGCTGAGGCAGAGAATTGCTTGAACCAGGGAGGCAGAGGTTGCAGTGAGCTGTGATCGCGCCACTGCACTCCAGTCTGGGCAACAGAGTGAGACTCCGTCTCAAAAAAAAAAAAAAAAAAAAGAAAAGAAAGGAAGGAAGAAAACTCCGAAGCCACACAGCCTCATAGTGATTAATGTGTTAGTTAGTGTGTCCAGCATGTGCGTCTCCATCTTTGCCTTTGCACTTACAGAACTTGAACGCTGGTTACATCCGGAGATGAAAAGGGATCTTTCTCTTTCACTCTATAAATCTGTACCAGAAGACATTTCACAAGGAATGGAGTTACTTCTGCAATAAAAAAACAACCAGTAAAGAAAAGGCAGGCAAGTTTAGGTTCAGGCCCAGATGGCTCCACAGCCTCCTGGACAGTTCCAGAAGAACCACTCAGGTTCTTGGTCTTCCCGGCTGGGAATTGGGTTTCCTGGCTGGTAGTGTCTTGCTCGGGTGGTGTGAACACACACGCTCAGTGCAGCTGTTCCTGATTTGGAAGATTGGACGCAACACCCATCCACTATGCTGGAGTGTAGTTGGTGGAGGCTTTTCTCACTGGGGAGAGGGGGTTAAGCTCCCATCTCTATGCAAAACAAGCCTCATCTACTTTAGACTGGCTGGGAATCTGCTTGCTTTTGTGAAATAGCTTTGCGATCAAATGTTATTTTGAAAATAAATCATCTTACTGGTTTTACGTGCATATAGTGGTCTGAAGCTGGCTGGAATTAGTCTAGAGAAACCAGTCCTAGGGATGTCTGTATGGGTCCTGTGTTAGAGGCCAGGTTGGCCGGGCGTGTGGGGGGCACTGTGCTGTTTGCGTATAAATGGGTTCTTGAATTTGCTCTGGCTGAATGTGTGCTCTGCTGTGTTGCGTGTCTGTCCACATAAGTGACTGCTCCATCCCCACTTCCGTCCGAGCAGGCACACGCGGGTTGCTTGGAGGCCGTTAAGGATGAGCGCCCACTAGGTGCAGGAGGCACTGGGCCTTGAGCCTGGAGTCCTCGTTTCCTGTTGGCTGTGGAGACCTGGAAGGGGCATTCCTGGAGCGACAGGAGCCTGACACTGCCTCCTCACCTCCGGGCTCCTTGTCTCTGCCTTGAGGCCCCAGCGGATGCCTGCTGGGTCTCTGGATTCCTCTAGATCCAGCTCAGACCTCCCTCCCTTCTTATTCCCAGCCTATGAAGCCTTTCCGATCCTCTGAAAGCCCACTCCCTTCTTATCCGTGGCCTCTGAAGCCCACGGCCGTGCCCCTCCCTTCTCTGGGCTGGGGTTTCTGGAACATTCCTACCATGAGATCTCACAGCTTCGGTGCGTGTCCAGTGCGTTTCCTGGGTGGGCCGCTTCTCTGATGCCCTCATTCTCACTGCAGCCCGGCCCCAGCCTGGTTGCACTCTGACTTATCTCTCTTGGCCCCTTGTCTGCAGGGCCCCCCTGGACGCCCAGGCCTTCCTGGGGCCGATGGCCTGCCCGGTCCTCCAGGAACCATGCTCATGCTACCCGTAAGTACCCTCATTGGTCGGAGGTGGGGAGGCAGCTGGGGCAGGTGGGCTCCAAACCAGACCCTCTGAGGCTGCGCTGTCGCCGGAGAAGACTGTGGGCCCCGTCTCAGCCTGTGGTCTGGCCTGGGCGCCACGTCACTGCTCCCAGAGTGACCCTTGTCTTGCACCTGCAGTTCCGGTTTGGAGGTGGTGGCGATGCGGGCTCCAAAGGTCCCATGGTCTCAGCCCAGGAGTCCCAGGCGCAAGCCATTCTCCAGCAGGCCAGGGTGAGTAGTGCTGGGTTCCCAGGGGCCTGAAGGGGACAGAGCCCAGCCCCAGGGGCCAACAGGAGTGAGTGAGTCAGGCTCAGAGCCCAGCTTGGAGGGAAGCAGCTGTCCCAACCCCAGGATACCTGCTTGCTGGGGTCAGGAGCTGTGGGAGCGTGCAGTCCTCAGTGTCCAGTAGGGACCCCGAGAGCAAGTCAGTGTCCAGTAGGGACCCCGAGAGCGTGTCAGTGTCCAGTAGGGACCCCGAGAGCGTGTCAGTGTCCAGTAGGGACCCCGAGAGCGTGTCAGTGTCCAGTAGGGACCCCGAGAGCTTGGGGACTGTTTGGGGAGTTTTTCAGGGTTCTTTGTCCATGCTGAGGGTCTGGGTTCTAACTTTACAAGGGGCTTCTGGGCCCCTCCACCTCTGACCCAGTGGTGACCTCTGCCTCTGTGCTAGGCCCTCTGCCAGGATCCAGAAGTGGAGCTGGAAACCCACATGGCTCCTGGAAGGGGCTGCCTGGGCTGGAGCTGGGCTGAGCTAGGCTCCTCTGGGAGAGAGCCCTTGGGCCCCAGAGCCCCTCGCTCTCAGCCTAGGGGGTCCTAAGGAGCAGGGTCCTCAGAGGAGCACTTGATTTCCTATGGTGAAGCAGCTCATCCGTGGCCTGTGTTTTCTGCAGACATGGCTCTGGACTGCTGATTGCCCACCATGGGTGTAAACACTGCCCCGTGGGGCAGGTGAGTGGGTGGGTAATCCTCCAGCAGAGCACAAGAAAGCTGCTAAGTAATCCCTTGTTTAAGAAATATTTATGCAGCTCCCACAGCAGCCAGAGTAGATGTTAATGATCAGAGTGCTTAGGTAATTACAGGAGAGTGTAAGCACGGAGTCGTCACCATGGAGCAAATTGCCTGAATGATGGAAGGCAGTGTGCAGCAAACCCTGCTACCTGCTACTGGGTTTATGGGCCTGGGCCTGCCTGGCTGGCCTTTTATCTTGTGTATGTTAATTGAAACCAAACGGGCGATAGGCTATAAGGAGATTTTATAATGCTAAACAAAATCTTCTAAAATTCAGATGGCATCTGCCAGGGAAACAGAGTCACTTAGCAGCAGCAGAAGTGGCTCTGTGGGAAAGTGGTGGGACCTGCGCTGGTGCAGGTAGGGGCCACATTCAGATGGGGCAGGTGGGTTCCTACCCTCCCAAAATACTTTCCCAGTGGCTGGGAGTGCTTGAAGCACCTCCCATGTGAAATAAAATATGTCATGACTCAGCTTGAGCTCAGGTGTAAAATGTACTCCTCACGCCCAGCCCAGAGTAAGAGGCTTATTTCAGACTTAGCCAAGGGTGATGGGCTGGGAGTAGGCCCTCTGTGTGGGCTGGAGAGACAGGAAGGAGGGATGGGGCCTATCTCCCAAGGGAGGCAATGGGGGCCCACCGGCTTCCACCTCTGCATGTCCCACGACACTCCCATGGATGCTGAAGCCCCGCAGAAGTGGGGGGGCTGTTGGGGAGTCATCAGACCTCCTCTTCCAGAATCTCCTGTCACTTGTGTGTCCAGTCTGCCTGTTCCCTCCTGCCACATCTCACAGCTCAGGTGCCAGCAAACGGGGGCACCGCTGCTGGGGCCCTGTCTCAGCGTGTCTCACTTTCCTTTGCAGTTGGCACTGAGGGGACCAGCTGGCCCAATGGGTCTCACAGGGAGACCTGGCCCTGTGGTAAGTCATTAGCAAATCTGAGAGCCGGGCGTGGTGTGGGGACTGGCCCACTGCCTGTGTCCTTGGTGGACAGTGGCAGGTGGCCTTGGAGTCCTGTGGACACAGGGCAGCCCTCAGTCCAGTGTCTGTTCCCAGGAGGGTGGCCAGGGAGACCAGGGGCCTCTCTTGGTGCTGCTCCAGCCCCCTCGTTGGTGGGGGGTGGGGATGGGTGACTGTGCCTCAAAGTCACTTGAGGGAGTTTAGCAGGGTAGAACTGACATCAGCGATCCCTGGGAAACAGCCCCCAACTCCATCCTGAATGGAAAGGAGCTGGCAGGAATCAGAGGAGGAGGCCCCTTGTCACCCCTGCATTGGAGCTCCAGGCTCTCCCTGCAGAGAACATACTATGAGCTGTCAGCAGAGGAGTGGCTCCTTGGAGGGATGGAGTCCTGCTGCAGCCAGGGGCCTGGGGAATTCCCTCGCACAGGCTGTGGCTTTGCCTTGTGGACCAGGGGCCTCCATTAGATCTTTACAGCTCTGTTCCAGAGTCGAAGATAGCTTAGTGTGGGGCAGAGCGCAGGATTTCCAGCTTCACCTGCCCCCATGCTATGGCCTCAACTTAGCTCCCATCTGGGGTCCTCGATTCATAGAAAAACATATAGTATGTGCCCAGGGGCACTCAGGGGCTGGCAGTGTCAGGCACAGGGGCTGGGTTCTGGGGACTCCAGGGAGGAGTGTGGGTTTGCAGGGACACAGAGGAGTTCAACACCGCAGGGGCCCTCCTGGCTTTGCCACCTGCTGCTGGTTCTGGGCTCGGTCCCCTCCACACAGGGCCTGACTCAGGGCTGGCCTCCCACATCTGGAGGATCTGGCCTCAAGGGGCTCGTAGCAGGTGCACATGCTGCTGGAAGCTTTGGCCCGTAACGGACCACGGTCAGGTTCACCCTGGAGAGAGAAATGTCTCCAGGAGCTCTGTGGTGTTTGCTGGCCCCAGTGTCTAGAATTTTATTCCCGATTAGGAAGAGATCCAAACAACTGCATTTCCCCGCTCCTGGAAAGTCATTGTTCCCCGGTTCTGTTTGAGGCAGGCAGGTCGCGCTTTGTGTGCTGAGCACCGTGGCCGAAGCCCTGTCCCCTCCCCCACCTCCTCCCCTGCCACCCGTAGTCCTTCCTGTGTTCCCGAGTCCCCACCTTGAGCAGACGTTAACCCACACCGTGTCCCCCTAGGGTCCCCCTGGGAGCGGAGGTTTGAAGGGCGAGCCGGGAGACGTGGGGCCTCAGGTACGTGGGATCCTGGCCTTTGCTGTCTGGTGGGCACCTCCCGTTCTCTGGGGGCGGTGAGGGCGAGTGTGGGGGGCCCCTAGCTGCTGCATGTTTCCAAGGAAATTCGTAGGAATTGTCGTTGCTTTACGCAGTGCTGAGGGTGGAGCACAATGAACTCTGGCGCCTGCGGCAGAAATGAGCCGGCTCTATTCTGTCCCTGGCCTTCACTCTGGGCAGCAGATCCGTGCCCCGTCCCGGAAGTGCCCACATGTTGGTGGCTTGGACAGCCAGGCATTACTGGCGGGGTCGATGAGCACGGGGACAAGGTGTTGCTCTTTCTCCTGAGAAAGGTGGACTCACCACTGACCCTTTGTCTCTTACTCCTGGCAGGGTCCTCGAGGTGTGCAAGGCCCGCCTGGTCCAGCCGGGAAGCCCGGAAGACGGGTGAGTGGTGCGAATGTGCGTGGCTCAGTGACAGCGGTGTGGGCTCTGGAGGAGCCCCAATCTGGGGTGCAGGTGCCCCCGACAGCCAGGCTGGGCTGCATGAAGTCAGGTGGCTCCCCTTCTTGTGATGGGTGTGTCCGTCCCCAAGGCCACCTCTGAGCCAGCTGCCTAGGAGGAGTGCTCTGTGTCCTGGGCGCAGACACAGCAGACCAGGCCTCTGTCCTGGGCACATTCATTTAGTTTAATAAACATTTCTAATTCAAGAAACTTCCCAGACCCTTTGGGAGCAAATGTTAAGAAGACAAAACTGGCCGGGCGCGGTGGCTCAAGCCTGTAATCCCAGCACTTTGGGAGGCCAAGACGGGCGGATCATGAGGTCAGGAGATCGAGACCATCCTGGCTAACACGGTGAAACCCCGTCTCTACTACAAAAAAAAAAAAAAAACTAGCCGGGAGAGGTGGCGGGTGCCTTTAGTCCCAGTTACTAGGGAGGCTGAGGCAGGAGAATGGCGTCAACCTGGGAGGCGGAGCTTGTAGTGAGCTGAGATCCAGCCACTGCACTCCAGCCTGGGCGACAGAGCGAGACTCCGTCTCAAAAAAAAAAAAAGAAGACAAAACTATCAGCGGGCCTTATATATTGTGGGCAGTGTTGGGACTCCAGAAATGGCCCGACTCAGGGGCACGGGCGGGCCTTCCTGCACCTCACTTCCTGCACCTCACCTGCTGTCTTGGCACCTGGAATTTTCTGTCTGGTGTGTGGTTTTCTTGGATGGAACTGGTTTGTTAGCACATGACCCTGGCTCCTAAAAGAGGACCCACGTTTCCAGAGTGCTGACCACCACCCGGACAGGCTGGGACAGGCCCTGGGAGCCCAGATCGTGTTCTCGAAAGTGGATCTTTTCAACCAGCGGACATTTCTGGTGAACAAGAGAAATATTCGGTGCAGGGTTGGATTTGTTTCAGTGTGGACCTCTTCCCAGCATGTTGTCTACCTAAGCCACCCTTGACTGCTTTAGTCTGAGTCAACAAGGCAAAAATGGGCCCTTCCCTGGTGGTTCTGGATGCTTCTGACTCGGGGAGCAAGCTGTGGTTAGTGGGTAGAAATGACCTGAGAAGCTGCAGTTTGGCAGGTCCGAGGGTCTATGCAGGGATCTGGGCATGAGACAGAGAGGCCTGGGCTGGATAATTGCAGGAGGATTAGCAGCTCTGGAATTGACTCTTAGTAGACAATTGGGTCATTTATTTGGATCTGATTCTGAAAAATGTTTTCGTTCCTTAAGTTGTTTTTGCGTGTCTCCGTAAATACTTACCACCCAGTTTCACTAGAACTGGTTTCCTAGTCAGGGTGAAGTTAAACACTGGAAACAGAGGAGACGTGGGAAATGCTGTCTGACATGGCCAGCTGCAGAGTGACGTGGTGTCGGGGCCATGCATATTGCATGTGTTTTAAGGCATTAAGTCTGCCCAGAAGATCTGCCACAGAAGAAAAGATGGTGGCGAGAGAGGGGCTTGGAGCTGAGGGGTTGACTCCAAAGCGGTCTGAGCAGCCTCTTCAGTTCTTTGCTAGCATTTCCTGCAAAGAACACTCGCTGGTGGATTGTAGAAGCATCTGGGTGCTTTGCAGGGCTGGGTCGTGCTGTGAAATCCCGTGAAGTTTTCTGACAAATTTCCCTTGGCTTCCAAAAGTGTTTGGGAGTTTAGAAGAGGCTCCCAGTGGGCCCCTCCATTTGCTGCGCAGGGAGATGCCTTTTTGGGGAGCACAGAAGCACAGACTGTCTCCTTGGGGTCTGTTTGGATTTCTCTCTTCTTGCTTCTCTGCTGTTCTCTGGTGCCGCCTTGTCTGTCTCCGGTGCTTTGAGACCCAAAGCTGCCGCCCTCTAGATCTCTCTGCTTGGTGGCGGGTTGGGGGCGAGGGCCTCATATGAGGAGGAGCCCATGGAAAATGGAAGCGCAGGGTGGGGCCCTCTGTACTCGCTGGCTGGGGGGCCTCGTTGGTGTGGAGGTTTGGCTGAGTTTCATAGAGACCCTGTTCCCTTGCAGGGCTCTCCTTGTGGTGAAGGTGGGGCTTGCACAGTGTGCCCTGGAAGGTCTAGGTCCCCTCTTCAGCCCCATGGCCAGTCAGGTGGGCACCTTGTCCTTGGCTGTGTCCGTGGCTGGCCGTCAGGAATGGGGCATCTGCTCACCGTGCAGACGCTGCCTCATGTCGCTGTGCGGTCTGAGTGAGACCGGGCCTCGCTTTGGGCCTGGGCCTCTTCCTTAGTTAAGTAGACAAACCAGGTGCATCCTTTCTCTCCTTCCTCTCACCTGCACATGGTGGAAAGGAGCTGTGCTGTCTGTGATGTCAGCGGCCTGCACTCGCCTGAGTCCTAAATTCATGGTCCCCCAGACTGACACAGCTCCCCCAGCCTGGTCTCCTCTGCCACATCATGGTGACTTCTTAAAGCCCAGGGGCAGTGGTGTGATCCCCCTTTGGTGGTCTGGGATGATGTGGGCCAGAAAGACCAGCCCCGTGTGTTCCATCTGTTGGTGTGGAGCACAGAACAGCCCCCGCCTGGGCTCCCGGATCTGGGTCCTCTCAGCAGCCTGGCCACTCAGACTGTGACCTTGGGGGTGGGTGTGGCTTCAGTAGACCTCTCAACTTGGTTTACTGGAAAACCATGGCTCAGGGGTCTCAGTGAACCAGGGGCTCCTTTGCATTGACAGTTTTGCCTCCTCTGTTCCAGGGTCGGGCTGGGAGTGACGGAGCCAGAGGAATGCCTGGGCAAACTGGCCCCAAGGTAGGCCACCCAACACCCTCCTGGTGCCCCGGCGTCACTGTCATCCCTGGGGTCATGTTGATGATGAGGCCACAATGCTGGTTATGTGATGACTGTGATTATGAGGACAGGTGGCTCTGTCACTGGCATTTGACATGAAGATAGGGTTGGTGGGTGAATTTCACCAGCGAGTATGACAGCTGCAGTTCATTCCCATAAGGGAGACATTTGCTCCCTTCCAGCAGTGGTGAGCAGGGATGGGGTGGGATCCCAACTATGAAAACCATCCGTTGCTGTGCAGGTGATGAGGCCACATGTGGGACACAGGCGGGACCTATGGCAAGTCCAGGGGCCGGGAGGTCTTATCCAGTTGGGCTCCTGGGTGTTGTGGAGGTGAATAGATGTTGCCCATGGCTAAAGGCAGGCCTGTGTGTGTGGCATGAACGAGCCTGCAGCAGGCATGCGCCGGCTGTTGCTGTCTCCACCCATGCCCGCCCGCTGCTGTGCTCAGTGTATCTACCCCTCTGCTCCAGCATTGCTGCGGGCATTCCCCCGGTCTTGGCTCACCCCTCCTCCTCACCTCCTGGAAGCATTTGTCCTAGGCCATGGGGGACAGGGGAGATACTGACCTTCTATGAAGCGTGCACCTTGGGACAGCAGCTGTGATTTGGGGATTGAAGACCGGGTCACCAAAAAAATGCCAGGGCTCAACTACACCTGTTCCCTCTTAATGGGCGTGGATGAACTCTGAAGTGCATCGCATCAGTCCCGAGTTAGTGAGGTGGTCTGGGGTGACAGGAGGAAACGCAGTCTTGTTGACTGTATCTCAAAAGACCATGGTCTTCTTTCAACAACTTGACCAAAAGCCTAAAATGTCCCATCGTTGACATCACCCCACATTGGTGTGCACACCCATGAGACAGGGCCCTGTTCCCGGGCTCCAGGGCATGCAGAAGAGGGGTCGGCCAGAGAGCCAGGATACCTGAGGGTAGCCAGTGCTGGCCCGTCCACCAATGGGTACGTGTACCTCCTGCGTGTGGGCAGCCCTTTGGCACTGTGGATGCAGCGATGAGCGGACACATGGGGACCCTCTCCTGGGGCCTCCCTGGGGTGGGGGAGATCAGCAGCAGACACACACACAGGACACTGCGGCGGTCGCCAAAGTACTGCGTGACTAAGCGTCCATCAGGGCTTGTGGCGTGGGACTTGGGGACGAAAGCCATCTCTCCGTTTGCAGCCCGTGTTGGTGTTTGCAGGGGAAGAGGCTGGGATTGTAGATGCAACGCGGGGGCCTAGGGGGAGAGGGCTGGCCAGTGGGGTTCAGGGTGCATAGATGCTGCGTGAAACATGGTCCAAGGCGGGACGGCCATCACATCATGGGCTGTCCGTGTGTGCAGGGTGGCCTCTGAGGCAGCCTTTCTGTCCTTTTTGCAGGGCGACCGGGGTTTCGATGGCCTGGCTGGGTTGCCGGGCGAGAAGGGCCACAGGGTGAGTATTTACTCTGCGAGAGATGGGCATGATGATGGCCAGCAGAGGTGTCTCTTGGGAGGTCCTTCTCCTTCCAGGCAGCCTCAGATTTCCTATGGGGTCAGGTCTCCGCCATTCCAACAGTCACTATGCAAACCTCACAGGAGTCAGCAAATGGCAGTGAGTCCCCAAATGATGTCTTTGTTGATGGGTGACCAGCCCGAAGGAACTGGAGCTCTTATCTATCTGCAGCTTGTGACAAGTGAGCCAGACGGGCCTACCCACCTGAGGGGCGTGAAGGGGGCAGGGAAGGAGCCCTTCCTTTTAGAGATCTGTTTAATGGAGTCCTTGAACATTTCAGGGAATCCAAGCAGCTGCCATTTCAGGGGCGGCCAAGGACACTTTGCAATATTAAAGTGGTGGTCCCAGGGGTCGGGGACAATCTCAAGTGGCCGTGAGGAGACCAGGTCACCACAAACTGCCAGGTGTCTACCTGTTCCCTGTTAACGGGCATGGATGAACTTGAACATGTGTCCTGTGAGCCCCGAGCTAGTGCAGGGACCTGGGGGTCTTCCTGGCTGTGCCGTTTCCTTGTGGTTGTTGGAGAACATAGATGCAGTAGCTTTGGATAAACGGCAGCAGCCAAGCCCCTTGAATCTTCTTGCATCTCTCTCAATAGACTGTGGTCTTCTTTCAACAACAACATGATGGAAAGCCTACAATCTCACGCCTGTTGAGGAGGCGTGGTGGGGAAGGCCCGTCCTGGCCACCCGCCCTGCTTTCTCAGTCCATTTGGGGGCCTGACACGAGGGCTTTTCACAGCTTGTCAGATGTTCCTTCTCTGACCTGCTTTCTTTGAAGTAGATTTCTTTGATGGCTCCTTTATATTTTAGCACATCAAGGACATACAGGCACATATGTGTGTGCACACGCTCACACGCACACACATGCATACCCATCCATATACCCCCACATGCATACACACACGCACACACACTCATACATGCACACATGCATATACAGCCCCCCACGTGCACACACACCCACCCACACACATACATAAATACCCACACCCCCGACACGCATACACACATGCACACCACCCACATGCATACACACCCACACACACCCCCACACATACACTCATGCATACACACACACACCACACACATGCATACCCACACGCATACACACATGCACACCACCTCCATACACACATACACATGTGCACACACATGCATACACAGGTGCACAGGCTCCACATATACCCACATTGACACACACATGCACACATACATGCACATGTGCACACACCCCACACATGCACACATACCCACACATGCACACTCATACCCCCACACCCACACATGCACACATGCTGCATACACGTGTACACATCCACACACATTGTACATGCACACACACATGTACACACATGCACACCTATACACACATATGCACCCCCACCCCACCACATGCACACAGGCATACACGTGCACACCCCCCACATACCCCCGCACACTCTACCCACACACGTGCACTCACATACACACATGCACGCACACCCACACACGCACTCATGCACACACGCATACATACCCACACCCCCTCCACATGCATACACATATGCACACCACCCCCACACACATACACACATGCACACCACCCATACACATGCAATACACATGTGCACAGGGGCCCACACATACCCACACTCACATCCCATGCAACAACATCAATGCATGTGCACACCCCCCCAAACAGCACATACCCCTCGCAGCACACTCTCCCCACACACATGCATACCCACACACACATGCACACACACATGCACACCTACACACACATATGCCCCCCATGCCCCCACATGCACACATACATGTGCAAACACCCCACATACCCCTGCACACTCCACCCACACACGTGCACTCACATACATGCACCCACACACGCGCACACCCACACATCCACCCACACCCCACCGCTCTGTCGATTGTGCCCATAAGCACGGCCCGCTGCCCTCCATGATGCCTTGAGAAGGGCTTGGCTATTGCCATTTATCCAAAGCTGCTGCATCTGTGTTCTCCAACAACCACATGGAAACAGCACGGCCACGAAGGCCGTCCCTGACTCAGCTCCAGCCCTTTTGCATGACTGATGAGCACATAGCACCCACTGCGTGTGCGCTCTGAGGCTGCAGGCAGGCGGCGCTCCCCGAGGGTGTGAGTGTGAGGCCTGCTTCCCCTGGAGGACTTGGGCCGAGGATAGCTCAGACCTTGGCTTAGTGTTCTGAGGCTGCCCACGTGGGTGGCCCTGCCTGGCCCCGCAGGGTGCTCAGTCCAGCACCCTCCTATCTTCAGGCCATCGTGGCGAGACTCAGGTGAGAGTCTGCAGCCTGCATTAGCCCAGCCGAGGCACACGTGATCTCCTAAGGAACCTCCCCCCATTTTGGAAGGGCCTTTTGGGAGCTTGGGAATCTTACTGTCAGAAGTAGAGAAAACAGAGTGTGGACCTTGGACAAGCCCTGCATGACCTGCTCAGGAGAGGCTGACGTGGACCCTTTCCCTTCCTAGGGTGACCCTGGTCCTTCCGGCCCACCAGGACCTCCGGGAGATGACGGAGACAGGGTAGGTATTCTGCCGTCCCTCCGACTGCTCCCGCTTGCCCTGCTTCTCAGTGATTTGGGCAGGAAAACCGCGGAAGAGAGGCCCATGGTGTGGGATTGGCCTGCTGCATGTGGAGGGCCAGCTGGGAGAGGGCAGAGGAGGATTCCCAGTGGGCAAAGCGATTGATCAGATGCCAAGAGGCTGCGGGGCATGGGAGAGACCCTGACTGTAATGTTTCGTTACTCTATTGGCCCTGCCGGTGGACGTTTCGTTACTCTATTGGCCCTGCCGGTGGACGTCTAGTTACTCTATTGGTCCTGCCGGTGGACGTTTAGTTACTCTATTGGTTCTGCCAGTGGACGGAGCCCAGGGCCACCTGTCAGCTCTCACTGCAGGAGACAGGTGCCCTGAACCCCACCGGGAGGAAAGATGGCCAGAGAGTTTACTGAGCTCGGCGTCTCTGCTTATCTCGTCCAGATGAGGAGTTAGCTGGAGGCATGCGGGTGGCAGAAAGCTGAGATTGGGGAACAGAGGAGGGCGGGGGGATTGGAATAACCCTCTGTGGGCCTGGAGGTAGGGAAGCAAGTGGCTGTGGCCGTGGGGCTGAGGCGTGGGAGGGAACTGTTCCCCAGCATGGGCGCACAGGCTGGGGTCTGGTATCTGCCATGCCGTCTTCGTGTGTGGGGCGAAGTGTGGTCTCTAGGCCACAGCACAGTGGGACTGGGGCATGGGATGTATGAGGCTGTGAGTTTCTAAGCTCCTCCCTGCAGGCACCGCAGTCACTCAGACACCTTCTTTGTGTGTAAGGGGTGTTTAGGGGAAAGGCTTTAAGGAGCCCTGGAGGGTGAGAAAGAGGAGCAGCTCCAGGGGCATTTCTGTCTCACCAGCTTTCAGGCTGACGTGGTCGGGGCACCTGCTCCTGTCTGGGCCTCAGCACAGTCTGCTGTAAGATGAGGAAGGAGAGAGGGACCCTTCTAGATGTCAGTGCTTCTTGATTGAGAGGACGTGTGTGTGCATATGTATGGCTGTGTGCACGTGTATGTGCAGGGAGTGTGCATGTACCTGTGTGCCTGTATGCAGACATGGCTGTGTGTGCATGTGTGTGTGTGTGNCCTGGAGGACTTGGGCCGAGGATAGCTCAGACCTTGGCTTAGTGTTCTGAGGCTGCCCACGTGGGTGGCCCTGCCTGGCCCCGCAGGGTGCTCAGTCCAGCACCCTCCTATCTTCAGGCCATCGTGGCGAGACTCAGGTGAGAGTCTGCAGCCTGCATTAGCCCAGCCGAGGCACACGTGATCTCCTAAGGAACCTCCCCCCATTTTGGAAGGGCCTTTTGGGAGCTTGGGAATCTTACTGTCAGAAGTAGAGAAAAACAGAGTGTGGACCTTGGACAAGCCCTGCATGACCTGCTCAGGAGAGGCTGACGTGGACCCTTTCCCTTCCTAGGGTGACCCTGGTCCTTCCGGCCCACCAGGACCTCCGGGAGATGACGGAGACAGGGTAGGTATTCTGCCGTCCCTCCGACTGCTCCCGCTTGCCCTGCTTCTCAGTGATTTGGGCAGGAAAACCGCGGAAGAGAGGCCCATGGTGTGGGATTGGCCTGCTGCATGTGGAGGGCCAGCTGGGAGAGGGCAGAGGAGGATTCCCAGTGGGCAAAGCGATTGATCAGATGCCAAGAGGCTGCGGGGCATGGGAGAGACCCTGACTGTAATGTTTCGTTACTCTATTGGCCCTGCCGGTGGACGTTTCGTTACTCTATTGGCCCTGCCGGTGGACGTTTCGTTACTCTATTGGCCCTGCCGGTGGACGTCTAGTTACTCTATTGGCCCTGCCGGTGGACGTCTAGTTACTCTATTGGTCCTGCCGGTGGACGTTTAGTTACTCTATTGGTTCTGCCAGTGGACGGAGCCCAGGGCCACCTGTCAGCTCTCACTGCAGGAGACAGGTGCCCTGAACCCCACCGGGAGGAAAGATGGCCAGAGAGTTTACTGAGCTCGGCGTCTCTGCTTATCTCGTCCAGATGAGGAGTTAGCTGGAGGCATGCGGGTGGCAGAAAGCTGAGATTGGGGGAACAGAGGAGGGCGGGGGGATTGGAATAACCCTCTGTGGGCCTGGAGGTAGGGAAGCAAGTGGCTGTGGCCGTGGGGCTGAGGCGTGGGAGGGAACTGTTCCCCAGCATGGGCGCACAGGCTGGGGTCTGGTATCTGCCATGCCGTCTTCGTGTGTGGGGGCGAAGTGTGGTCTCTAGGCCACAGCACAGTGGGACTGGGGCATGGGATGTATGAGGCTGTGAGTTTCTAAGCTCCTCCCTGCAGGCACCGCAGTCACTCAGACACCTTCTTTGTGTGTAAGGGGTGTTTAGGGGAAAGGCTTTAAGGAGCCCTGGAGGGTGAGAAAGAGGAGCAGCTCCAGGGGCATTTCTGTCTCACCAGCTTTCAGGCTGACGTGGTCGGGGCACCTGCTCCTGTCTGGGCCTCAGCACAGTCTGCTGTAAGATGAGGAAGGAGAGAGGGACCCTTCTAGATGTCAGTGCTTCTTGATTGAGAGGACGTGTGTGTGCATATGTATGGCTGTGTGCACGTGTATGTGCAGGGAGTGTGCATGTACCTGTGTGCCTGTATGCAGACATGGCTGTGTGTGCATGTGTGTGTGTGTGGACAAGCATGTGTGCATGGCTGCATACGCACGTGCATGCACAGGGTGTGTGTGTGTTTACAAGTGTGCATATGGCTGTGTATGTGTGTGCATGCATATAGTGTGTGTGTGCATAAGCATGTGTGTATGGCTGTGTATGCACGTGCATGCACAGGGTGTGTGGTGTGTGTATGGACAAGCGTGTGTGTATGCCCCTGCATGCACAGGGTCTATGTGTGTGTTGATAAGCGTGTGTGTATGGCTGTGTATGTGTGTGCATGCATGGGTGTGTGTGTGCACAAGCCTGTGAGCACAGCTGTGTATGCATGTGCACACACAGGGTCTGTGTGTGCATGTGTGTGTAGGCATGTGCAGGCAGGCTGTGTGTGAGCATGTGTGCTTGCATGCGTGAGGCAGGTGGGAAGGTGCAGTGGTGCTTTGGCGAGGGGCAGTGTTTGCAGGCAGCCCATGGGTGTGAAGTGGTGGAGCCAGGGAGGCACTCCCTTCTGCAGCCAGGAGGAAGCCTCTTCTTGCTTTACTTTTCAAGCTGCTTAGGACCCCAGGGGGGGCACATGGTTCCCCAGAGGGTGGCCCAGGGGATCTTGTGATTCTCCCCTAATGTTCTGCCCCAGAGTCTGTCATTCGTAAAGGTCACCAAATCCTTTCAATTAGATGATCTTTCTGCCCAGTCTTTCCCTCTGGAGAGCTGTGGTATGTGAGCTCCTGAGCCGGTATCTCAGAGCCTTCAGGCTTCACCTGCAGGCCTCACCTGCAGCGTCTGCACACCTAGCAGCTCGCTGGGAGCGAGGACATTCCAGGCCTTCCTGGCTGGTACCAGGGCTGGTAAACCTGGCATATGTGAAGCAGCCCCAAGCCAGAGAACCCTTGTGCCCCACTGAGGGGAAACTGGTGTCCAGGCTAACAGCTCATTCCTCTAACCTTGCCTTTTTTCTCCTCTGCAGGGTGATGACGGAGAAGTTGGGCCCAGGGGGCTGCCTGGGGAGCCCGTAAGTCTGTGGGCTGAGTGGGACGGTGGGGGCTCAGTGTGGAGAAAGGCTTTGTCCAAGGCTCCTGCTGGAGCAGGATCTGGGATCAGCCAAGAGCTTAGAGGAGAGAGGGCTCGACCTGAGAACAGACGGACCTGGACATTTCCCAGGGAAACCAAAGAGAGGGAAGCGCAGGCGAGGCTGGCTGGCAACCCCAGGAGGAAGTCTGAGCCACCTATAGGAGCAAGCACGGCCCTCAAGGGTTGTTGTGGGGGTCCAGGGGCAGTGTGGTGGGGTCTAGGGGCATCGTGGGGAGTCGGGGCAGTACGTGGGGTCCATGGGCATTGTGGAGGGTCTGAGGGCATCATGGTGGGGTCTGGGGTCAGTGTGGTGTGTCTGAGGGCATTGGGGGTTCCAGGGACAACATGGTGGGGTCCAGGGGCATCATTGGGAGGGTCCGGGGTCAGCATGGGTGGGAACAAGGGCACTGTGGGGGGGAGTCGGAGAGCATTGTGGGGGGTCTGAGAGCATTGTGGGGGGTCTAGGGGCAACATGGTGGGGTTCAGTGGCATTATGGGGCATCTGAGGGCATTGTAGGGGGTCTGAGAGCATTGTCGGGGGGCTGAGAGCATGGTGGGGGGTCCGAGAGCATGTGGGGGTGTCTGGGGGCAATATGGTGGGGTTCAGTGGCATCATGGGGGGCCCAAGGGCATTGTGAGGGGTCTGAGAGCATTGTGGGGGGTCTAGGGTCAACATGGTGGGGTTCAGTGGCATTATGGGGGATCTGAGGGCATTGTGGGGGTCAGGGGGCAGCCTGGGAGTTCAAGGGCATTGTGGGGGATTTGAGTGCATTGTCAGGGGTCCTGGGGCAGCACGGTGGCATCAGGCGCATCGTGGCAGGGGCGGGGTTCACACACCTGAGTCAGCCCGAGCTTGGGCCTGTTTCAGTGGCCGCCCTTCCAGAGGCAGATCCCTCCAGCGGACTGCCCCAGCCCTGGGCATGGGAAAGCTCTTCCCTAAGCGGACATATATTTGGGCCCAGAGCAAATGTCCTGACTGAGAGGACATTCATTACTATTCATTTGCTGTTGCTTTAAAGCATCTCTTTTCTCGTAGCCAAGTCAGCCCGGCTGCGTGCATTGGGTGGTGCTAATTGATGAGAAATATTGCAGGCACTACGTAGAGGAGGCAGTGGTCGGCGCCTGCAGACTCATTTGGGACTAAATTATACCCCAGATGTCTGATTAGCCTCTAAGGAGAATTCATCAACTCCACTCTCTCCTTAACACACGTCCAAGCAATACCTTCTGGGCTGCTAGCTTCCAAGAAACGTTGCTATAACTAGGTATTAAAATAACGAAGGAAGCATTTAAGAGGCAATGAGCGGGGGAAGGATCTCTCTTCTACAGAATCTGAAAAGGTTCTGTCCAAATTAAGAGCACTTGAAGTCCACGTACCTGGGGTGAAGGCTCCGTAATTCCCCGCGGGTGGCAGGCAGTGCTCCCGGAATCTCACTCCACCTGCGGTAAGCAGGAACTGTTCTGCACGAGCCCTGGCTCACCAGGGAGGGCGTGCCAACTCTTGACCAGAGTAGCATCCTGGAAAAGATCTGTACCCCATGCCTCCTTCCGTACGTTCAGTCGTGGGGTTCCCACCAGGGACTAGTTTCGCCTGACGCCTTCCTGCCCGCACCCTCGGACCCTGTGATATCACAAAAACAGTCGTATGTCGCTGCGGAGGGGAATTTGAGAGTGAGCTGATAATGGGGATGGGGCGCAAGGGCTCCGTGCGGTGGAATGTAATTGCGTGGTGATTCTTGGGGGGAGCGTCTGTGCCCCCAGCAAGTGTCACAGGAGTCGGTCAGCTTGAAAACCCTTCTTTCCCTGAGGGTGCCGCATGGTGTCCTCTCTGAGTTCCCAGCAATTCCAGACACCTGCCCTTGGTTCCCAGCACCAGGGTGGGGTGGAGGGAGGCGGCACAGCAGGCTGGGAGGGAGTCCTGGACCTCGCTGCTGGGAGGCCAGGAGGCCTGAGTCACCAACTGGGGTTCTGGGTGGAGTCAAGGCCAAGCGGGCATAGGGGACAGAGAGGAGGGCTGGGATTTCTGCCCGAGTTTAAAACCTATTTTCCCTTTCCTCTTACAGGGGCCACGTGGTCTGCTTGGGCCTAAGGGGCCTCCAGGTCCTCCCGGACCTCCCGTAAGTCCTATCGCCACTCTGCTTGTCTGCCCCCATCTTGGCCTTTGAGACCCCACCTCCCAGCCGGTGGCCACTTGGGCACAGGGACAGGAAGTCTGTGCTGGCCCCTCTGACACCTGCCTGCTGCCAGTGTGAGGCATGAGTGGGACACTGACGTTCAGATGCTATAGACACGGTCCCAGCAGGTGTGGCCTCGCAGGTGGAGGCCCAAGGCTGCCGGCCTCACAGCTCCGCTTCACCTCGGCTGCACTTAACTCCTGACAGACAGCATATGCTATTTTCAGTTATAAGCAGAAACCCAGGATGTCACGTTTCTTCCCTGCTAGAAAGAACTTCCAGCAGCTTCTGTGAACATTCTGGAAGGAGGCTGAAGCCCTTGATGCCATTGGGGCTGTGTCTTGGTGGGCAGCTTCCCCAGGGCCAGGCCTGCCCGCTTCAGCCTTCCCAGCCCCGTGACCTGGTTTTCTAGAACCTGAGGCCTGCCCCGTGGAATGCAGGGGCCTGGAAGCTCAGTTAACCTTTAGCTGAGGGTTACCGGGGCTGACCAGTGGACCTCTGGGAAGGGATTTGGAGTCTTGTCTTTTCCTTCCCCAGACAGCATCCGTCCTCTGATTCTTTGTAGGACGGGCATCTGAGCTGAGTTGAGTGGGATTTTCCTTTTGAGTACTGTGAGTTCTTTCGCATTCAGTTACATATTTTTCTTCTTAAAATCGCACGCAGGGTGTAACGGGTATGGACGGCCAGCCGGGGCCGAAAGGAAATGTGGTAAGTCCCTGGGATCCCGTGGCCTGGCTTCAGGGGCATTTTCCCTGGGCACACTCCTTGCCCCGCTAGGGAGGTCCATCGCTGTCCACCTCAGCTGGGAACGTGAAGGGCAGGTTGCAGACCCTCTTCTGTGGCGCTCACCCTCCAGTGGCGAGTGGCACCCGGAGACTAGCATGACGTGGTGACTTGGGAGTTTTCTGCCCGATAAATCATTTCTGGTCCGTTCCTCTCATGTGTTCCTTCCTGGACGGATGTCTGGGTGTATTTGCATAAACGAGTTAGTGCTCACTCCATCAGAATCAACCTCCACAGCCTCAGAGGTGCCTGGTCCTGGTGCTGATCTCTGTGGTGGGACTTGGCCGCCTTTCCCTTCCCCCTGGCATCAGGCAGTGGGGAGCAGTTTGAAAGAATGGGAGGCCAGTGAGGGGGCACACGACACCCAGGGAACGGGGTCCAGTTCCCAGAGCCCCCTTCAGTGCCTTTGCTTTTGTCTCCTGTAGGGTCCCCAGGGAGAGCCTGGCCCCCCAGGACAGCAGGGTAATCCAGGTGCCCAGGTAAGTGAGCCCGGGAGAGGCAGCTCACGGGGATCCGGCCGTGGGAGGCACATGTCTTCAGCCCTGAGCCCTGGGAGGGAGTGGTGAGCTCTGTCCCCGCCAAGTTGCAGCCCCTCCTCTTATCTGGAGGGAGACTAGGACCTGGGTTGGTGCCTGGATGAGGGAGACATCAATGAGAAGATGGGCGGATGGCAGGGCAGGATTCTGAGTCAATCAGCGCTCTCACCTTCCCTTCCTGGCTCTTTCTCCCTCCTAGGGTCTTCCAGGCCCCCAGGGTGCAATTGGTCCTCCAGGAGAAAAGGTAGGTGGGCCTGGGCTGTGTTGCGGGCCACTGCCTGCCTGCAGTTGAACTCCCTGGCCTGCCCCGAGAGGACCCCTGGTATCCACCAGCTCTCAATGTATATCTTGGTGCTCCCAAGAGACGCTAAAGCTCAGAGTGCCAAGAACTGGGCCAGAAGCATGAGGAGAATCTTGGATCCGTGTCTCACTGATTCATACATTTATTCACTCATTCATTCTCTAGTATGTACAGGGGTTGCTGGATTTAGCAAGGAACAAAAATACAGGCCATGCAGTTAAATTTGAACTATTGTGTATCTGAAATTCAAATTTAACTGTGCATCTTGTTTTGTTGTTGTTTATTTTGGTTTAGTTTAGTTTCACTAAATTTGACAACCTGACTGTATCTCCAGAGCCTACTGTGTCCTAGGCCCTGGAACGAGAGCTGGAAGCACTTGCCCTTCTAGAGCTTGTCGGTTAACCAGGCACAAGATAGTTCAGGTAGCTTAAAGCGCCTTGGTTGCCACCAGCAAAAACACCTCCAAGGCGGTGGTTCTGAGTGCATGACAATCCCCGGGGGGGCCTGAGAAACACAGAGGGCCAGGCTGCTGCTGGGCCTGGGACCTTCCAGGAGCTGGTGTTTATGGGATGCTGAGGCTGTGGGCCTTACACGGCGGGATGGCCTGCCCCGCCCTGGGGTGCTTGTGTGAACAGACCCGGGAGGACAGGGTGGTGGGAGCACTTGAAGAAGGCACAGCACTGTAAGAGCAGCGGAGGCCGGACGATGCCCTCCTGGGCCCCAGCATGCAGCAGGTGGATGTGGAGAAGAATGGGGGCACTTGGTGGGCTGATTCTGTTCCTACAGCAAAACCTGAAGGTGCTCAGAACAGTGGAGCTGCCCCCGGGTGCTACTGTGGCTACATGCCTCACAACCGGGGACCCAGTGCCTCTGACCACACTTCTCAGCAAATGCTGTGTGGGCAGAAATGTTGAACAATAACCTTGGGGGCCTACAGAGAGGTCAGGTGAGCTTCACGGAGTCTCTGGTTTGTTCTAGGGTCCCTTGGGTAAACCAGGCCTTCCAGGAATGCCCGGTGCTGACGGACCCCCGGTGAGTAGCCCTGCCCACCTCCTCCCTGCATACTCTCCCCACCTCCTCCCTGCATACTCTCCCCACCTCATTCCTGCATACTCTCCCCACCTCCTCCCTGCGGATAGGGGTTGTGGGCCCAGGCTCTTTGGGGTTGTTGGCCGGCACTGACTCATCCTGGCTCTGTTGATGAAGACCCGTTTGGTCTCCAGCTTGACTGCTGGGTCATTCTTGCGTTTGGACACCCTTAGCATCATGTGTTTTAATCAACGAGCGGTGATTGCACGAGTAGGAATATTAGCTCTTTATTAGGGTGTGCTGATTAATTACCGAAGTCAGGCCTGCATGCTGAGCCGTGAGGAGGGCTGGGCCGGGCTCCAGGCCATCGCTTGCATCCCCAGGGTTGGAAGCGAAGAGGCAGGGTACGTGGTGTGTATTTTTAGTGTTCACGCACTGAGAAGGGAGGTGGTGAGCAAACGCGTTTGCAATGTGTGCAGGCACAGCTGTGGAGTCAAATTAGATTCCGCCTGGAAATAGCGAGCTGGTGACAAATCCAATCTGTGGCTAAGCTGTGTGGAGGGCGTAGGTGTGAGGAAGTAGAGCACACTCAGAATGTGTACGTGCGTGCGTGCACACGTGCATGTACACGAGTGTGAGCTGATTTGCACCCACCACCCTCTGTAAGTGCCTGCTACGGTTTGGGTTTTGATTATTCAGTTAATGCTGAGTCTATTTCACAGACGAGATTAGCAGAATTAATTATTGAAGACACAGTGTGCTGTATGGTTTTAATAACACTGTTGAAAACTAAACCAGGAAGTTAAATATGTTGACGATTATCGGTGACTGCTCACCACGCAGCATCCCTCAGGCTGAGTCAGTCGGCCCAGTGACTCCCACATCACAAACTGCCCTTTCTTGATCAGAACAAGCAGAGTGGAGCCTTCTCATCCCCACGTGGGCAGCTGTGGGGCCCCGTGGTCACCTGGCCACATGGGAGTCTGTGTACTGAGCAGTTCATCTTTTCCAATGTGTTATTTGTGTCCTTTAATTTACGTTTCATCACCCTGTCTAATTATCAAAGCGGCACATCTTATTATAGAAAATTAGGAAAATAAACACAATTACAGTAAATTATAGCCACCTTTGATCTCATCTCCTGATGTAGCCATTGACAGCCGGTGGACGTGTGTCCCTTCCAGCCTTTTTTTCTGTTCCCGTACTGCTGGCTGTGATGTCCATGGAGTATGGGCCGCAATCTGAGGGGAGGGCAGCTGGGCCCAGAGCCCTGCAGGGAGGAGGGGACCTGGGTGTGACGTGGGCTGTACCCCTC
Source organism: Rhinopithecus bieti (assembly GCF_001698545.2). Classification (NCBI taxonomy): domain Eukaryota; kingdom Metazoa; phylum Chordata; class Mammalia; order Primates; family Cercopithecidae; genus Rhinopithecus; species Rhinopithecus bieti. The sequence goes on along the minus strand of NW_016803673.1, from coordinate 1,066,536 downwards.
TTTCCTTCTGCGGGGAGGAGGGGGGCCTAGGTGTGAAGGGGGCCGCACCTCACCTTCCTGACAAGATCATTCGCTCAGCCCTTAGCTGACCTAACTTGTTCTCCCTGGAATTCCCTTCCCCATGTTGAAACATCCAAAGAATTGGGGTCCCTAAAGAGCCTGCAGTTTCCTTTTATATTCTTTGGGGGAAAGAAGAGCCTTTAAGATGTCCCTTCCCCGGCCCGAATTTAAACCTTAAAATGTGAGCGTAGGTGGACCCCATTCGCATGAAGGTGCGTCGAACAAAAGGAAGCCATGGGCAGGCCCAAAGACAGCCCCAGCCGTCTCGCACGAATCTGGAGGAAAGAAAAGATTTTTAGAAATTCTCCTTTACAAAGGCAGCACATTGAGAGTAAACCCTACAGAGAGAGTTCTCTTTTTTTCTTGCTTTGGCTTTGGTTTCAAAGAAAGGAAGACTGACTTAAAATCCATCAAGAAGTATGAGGTGCTTCGGAGCAGACTCGATACCTTGAAATATGTTGTTGAATAATTCCTGATAGCACACGCTGGGGAAATGGTTAAGTGAATTATGGCTCAGTGAATATATTCCTGATACCATATGCTGGGGAAATGGTTAAGTGAATTATGGCTCAGTGGAATATATTCCTGATACCATACGCTGGGGAAATGGTTAAGTGAATTATGGCTCAGTGGAATATTACAGAGCCAGTAAGAATTGAATTTAGACAAATACTCCGTGACATGAGAAAATGCTCACAATGTAATATTAAATTAAAAATGATCTACCATGCCAATGGCACATGCATATATGCAGAGACAACGGATGATTCTATCATACAATTAGCCACAGCCACTCCGCGCAGTGAGGTGATGAAGGATTTTAATTCCTCTTCCACTTGCCTAATTGTCTAAGATAAACATACATTACTTTTTAAATCAGAAAATATCAGATACAAATAATGTAAGCTTTATTATTTTCCCATTACAGAAGCACTGCTCATTATAGAATACTGGGAAACACACACAAGGAGAAAGAAAGGGGAACACGGCCCTGCCCGGCTTTGCAGAAAAATCAGTCATGGTTACCTTGTGACGTTTCCTTTCTGCCTTTTCCTGTTCACACATGTTTAATAAGGGAGCTTTGTGCTTCCCCCCACTGCCTACTCCCATTCTCTATCTGTAACTGAAAATATACCTAAAGGAATTTGGCCTGGATGGGAATGGAGGCCGCCATGATGCCGGCCGCTAACTCTGCGTGGCGCTCCCTGGATGGGCGCAGTCCTGAGCACTTTGCAAACGCTCTGTGCGTTTCTGCAGCAGCGTTGTGTGCAGTTGTGCTATTATCTCCAGCCTGGAACTGAGGAAATGACCACGTGGAGAGGCCTGGGGGCTTCCTCGAGCAGCCGTGGCTGGGTCTGCCCAGTCCAGAGCCAGGCTCTTGGCCCCCCTGCAGATCCACCCGCCAGGTCCTTCACAGAAAGGTGTCTGTGCTTGATAGAAACTGTGATAAAGGGCCACAAAGAACCCCTCCTGGCCACCCTGGTCCAGGACGCCCTCCCGTTGGCTCTGTCCAGGTCCAGCCCGGCCACCGTGAGGAGCTGGCGCGATGAGCCTTGTTTCTGGAAGGCTGCGTTGTGGCCAAGCATGTCCCCTCCTGGCTGGAGCAGCGGATGGGGTCCCGCAGGTGCCTGGACTTCCTCAAAGCCTCCCTCAAGGGGAACTTTGCACCCTCCCACTCACTTGCTAGAATAGCTGTCTGCAAAGGCATCAAGTCCAACTGGACGGCTAATAAAAATTTAAAAGTCACATACAAACCATTTAATTCAGGTGACGAGACTTGGGTCTTCTGAATGCTACTGTGTCTAGAGAGAGTCTCAGATCATCGTTAGGCCACTCAAGGTAGAAGAGCATCTCGCCACCCTCTCATGTTACACCTGAGGAAGCAGGAGGCCCAGAGAGGGCAAGTGACCTGCCCAAGCTCACACAGCAGGTTGAGTGTATTCAGAAGTAGAACCAGACCCCGCCCTGCCGGCCTTCTCGCCACCCCACCCGGCCTCTTTCCTGGAATCCTTGTTGGTGGAACTGCATTTCCACACAGTGAACATTGATGATCTTTCTGTTTTTATCCTGGACATTTGGCTCACTGATCCTGAGCTCACAGGCATTAAACCGAGTGACCCGTTTGGGTTGGAAGGTCAGAGAAACCTGCATTCCTAGAAATGGAATTAGTACAGGCCCAGGCAGGCAGGAGACACAGGTCCTTCCTAGGGCCTTGGCTGGGCACCTGTCGCGTGGGGCACAGGTCCTCACCTTCGCTCGGCTCCCCTCCATCCCCGAGGCCAGGTGGAGACCCCAGGGTGTGGGTCTCAAATGAGGCACCTGTTTGAAGACTTATGGATGTGCTGGGACCCCTCAGTCAAGTTACACGCCTTACCTTCCACCCTGCGCGCCTTACCCTCCACCCTGCGCGCCTTACCCTCCACCCCGCATGCCTTACCCTCCACCCCGCATGCCTTACCCTCCACGCCCTGCGCGCCTTAGCCTCCACCCCGCGCACCTTACCCTCCACGCCCCGCGCGCCTTACCCCCCACGCCCTGCGCGCCTTAGCCCTCCACCCCGCGCGCCTTAGCCCTCCACCCCGCAGAGCCTTGCCCTCCACCCCACGCATCTTGCCCTCCACCCCGTGCGCCTTAGCCCTCCACCCTGCGCGCCTTAGCCCTCCACCCTGCGCGCCTTAGCCCTCCACCCCGCACCAACCTTGCTTTGCTTTTGGTTCCCCAACAATCAGAGATTCTGAGGTTTGCAGACAGCTCAGCAGTTGCTAGTCCAGGAAGCAGGGATGCCAGGAACCTGGTCCCAGCTTGTTAGTATGCAGATTCATCTTGTTAGGTGACCTGGGGAAGAGGCCCTTGTTGGCCCTTTCCCCACTCATGGGTCGCTGGTCTGTGGACCTGCACCGCAGGGTGGGGCTGGCTCTGGCCGGGTCAGGAGCCACCGTGCAGGTCACCTGTGCACTTGGGGGTTGCTGCACACTCCCCAAGTCGCTCTGACCGTGGCCGGGGTCGGGCCAGGGTCAGGCTTATTGTTTCCATTTTGCAGATGAAGCAGTCGAGGTTCAGGGCCTGGGGGAGGCCCGGGAGGCCAGGCTGTGCTTGGCTGCCTGTCCGGCTGCTTCAACTTCTGGTGCTCTTGGTTTTCCTGGGGAGGGAGGGAAATGGGCTCCATGATCATGGATGCTATGCAGGGAGGGGAAGCGAGGGAGGTTGCTTTCTGGAGTGGCGCTGACTAATCAAGGCTTCTTCTTTTGTGACAGGGACACCCTGGCAAAGAAGGCCCTCCAGGAGAGAAAGGAGGTCAGGTGGGTGCTCGCTGCGCCCTCCTACCCTTCAGCATTCAGGCGGGGCGGGTCCAGGTGCTCTGGGCTCAGCCTCTGCTCAGGGACGCCCAACTTGGAAAGGAAGGAGCCGGGGACACTCAGACCTTCCTCAGGCGTCTCCACCAAGGGATCCAGCCTAGGGGGCACACAGGCCTTTTCTCTGAGAAGCGGGGCATCCGTCTGGGTCACTGCCCCTCACCGCACCCTCCAGTTGCTGTCCATGACCAGATCGGGTGCCCAATGCCAGATCGGGTGCCCATGACCGGATCAGGTGCCCATGACCAGATCGGGTGCGGGCAGCAGGGCAATGTCTCAGTGTTCAGCTCTGGCCTTGAATCTGCACAAGCTGGGTGACCTTTGAGTTTTAGGGAGATGCTGCTATGAACGGGGACAGACTGCCAGGTGATGCCAGTGCCAGGGATGGGGTCTTTCTACAGATGCCTGTGTCCGGCACTGTGAGCGGCTCATGGTTCCTCCTGCAGGGCCTGCTGGGCCTGCGAGCGTCCCATGCAGCCCGTTCACAGCGCCTTCTCTCCACTGTGATTCATGACAAAGCTGCCGGGCTGCAAGTGCCTCTGTGGGAAGAGCCTCCAGACGGGAGGAGTAGACAGCAGGGACTACTGTTGCTGTCCTGGTGTGCCCCAACCTTTGTTCACCCCAAGACCGCTTGTGTGTTGAAACCGCACACTGAGCTCATGGTCATCGGGAGCCTGGGGCTGAGGGCGGAGGCCCACCTGCACCAGGGTTCCAGAGGCCCCATTTGTCACAGGCTCTGGGATCGGGCCTGACTAACATTTATCTCTTGAAGCAGGGCCTGTATAGGCAAGATGGGGTCTGGGGCTTGGTCCCAGCGCCCCCTGCCAAGGGTGTAGTGGGCCAGGACTGACCCTCCAGGGCAGCAGAGCTAGTGCCAGTCCTCTCAGGGTTTCCATTTCCAGTGCCAGGCCTGCTTGGCAGTGGCACTTCTCCAACGTGCCGCCCCTGAGACCCAGCAGGGTCTGAGATTCGCCACTTCTGTCCTGCTTCCTCTCCTGAAAGTCACAGCAGCCACTGGGGTGAACCCTCCCCTCGGCCCTTGGCTTCTGTTCACCATGAGAGACCCTGTTCCTGCTGCCTCCAGTGGGTCGTTTACCAACCATCCTCCCTGGGCACAGCCTCTTATCATCAGAGGTGGAGGCAGCACCTGGGGCCACCAGAGCTTGCACAGCACCCGGAACTGGTGCTGACCGGCGGTTGGCACATGGAGCCCACAGCACAGGCCCGCTGTTCCAAGAGCTGGCTTTTCAGCTGGGACGAGAGGCATTCATTTACTCCTTGGGACTTCCTGAGTTCCTCTATGTGCCAGGCATCCTGTTAGCGATGGGATACAGCAGGGAGCAGGCACTCCGGGGCTGGGTCTCAGAACTGCAGCCTTGCAGAGGAGGCCACCAAGCCCATCCTGTTTGGGAGCTCCAGCTGCTGCCATGACACCATGTGGAAAGGGGGCTGGGAGGGAGGCGGTGGGAGCCGTTCGTCATGCCTGTGTCTTGGGCTGGGGCAGGCAGGGCTGGATGCCCACCCCTGTGAGCTCTAGATGAGCATCAGCGAGGCGCTCGGCTGCTGGAGGATGTCTCTTCCCTGTCTAACAGTCTTGACCCTTCTCCCAGCCAGAAGCACTCCTGATTTATTTCAAGGTCCTGAGGCTGGGGATGCATTTCTTTAGGGACAATGCTCCTTGCAGAGCTCCAAAGCTGGTCTTGTATCATCTCACCGTTCCCTCAGCCTATCCCTTATTTCCCTGACCGCCAGGTGGGGCCAGCGTTTGCTTCACCTCTGTGTCCCGCTCAGCATGAGACACAACCACACCTCCACCGTCAGTGCAGGCTGGGAACACCAGTGTGAGTCTCCCATGGGGGGCCTGTCTAAAGGCTCTGACCTGGGATGTTCGCCCTGCTCTCAGCAGGAGGGCTATGCCAGAACTCTGGAATTTCCTGATGTTCCCCAGGCACCTCCACACTGGCACGGGGCTAACGGTCTTTTTCTCTTTGGTTTTAGGGTCCACCTGGCCCCCAGGGTCCAATCGGCTACCCAGGTCCTCGAGGAGTCAAGGTGAGAGAGACTCATGCCACTCCAGGTCATCCCGGAGGTCAGGGTTGGGACTGCGGGCCTTGGCGTGGCTGGTTGGAGGGAATTCTCTGTGGTTTAATGTCCCTGCTATTCAAACTGGAGTAGCCCAGTCCTCCTAGTCACTTATGTGGTTGCTAGGTCTCAGGACAGCGGGCCTGAGCAGGTGAGGGTGTGACCAGCTGGAGTCAGGAGGGCTGATACGGAGCGTGGGACAGTCTGCAGTCTGTGGTGATGAAGCCAGGGGCGCGCTGGCAGCCATCTTTCAGGACGGGACACATCCTTTTTCTTCTTGCCTCTTTTATTGTTGCCATTTGTCAGGCTTCTGCCACTCTCCTCATAGACAGCAGATCCCAGCTGAGGCCAAGAGCCTGGCCTCTTTCCTGGGGAAGCTGGGACACATTTCTTCCCAGCCATTTGCACATTCCGAATGAGAAAGAGAGTCTGTCTCCACTGATAGCATCTGGGCGGGCCAGCCCTGTCGCAAGGCGGAGTTCATGGGAGCTGTCCGTTTATTCCCAATCAATTGTGTTTCTGCCATGAAGGGCTCTGACAACCTCGTTACATGGGACGCACAGCTCCAGAACAATATCCCAGACACAGGTGCCCTCCGTCACAGCCCAGCTAACTGTGTTTGCTCTGAGCTGGGTAATGCAATCTCGAGTTGTGCAGCTCTCTGGACACGGCACGTTCTGTGTAGACAGACATACGCCTAGGAGCATGCGGACCAGCTCTCTTCTTCCTCTGAGAATGGGGACTGGCGGCATCTTAAAGGCTTATGATGACTCTTTCCTTCAAGATGCTTTTAACTGGATGTGAAGGAATATGTGTGTATATATAGCAACTAGTCAAGCCTGAGGGATTTGTAGAAACGACTCGTCAGCTCCGCTGCCCTTCACCTCCCTGCTCCAAAGGGCTTTATGCTTTTCAAACACTGTTGCACATCAGAAGTGTGTGGCCGCCCTGGGGCATGGAGGCCGACTGGAAACTGCTTCCTGCTCCGCATCAACCCTCCTGACTCAGGCTGGTCACGCCCTCACCTGCTCTGAGAGCCCAAGACATCAGTTTTCAGTGAGATGCCCCAAAGTCCACTAAAATCGAGGCTGCTGTCAGAAATCAAACCAGATTTGAAATCATGTGCCCCACCCTTGTCCCCAGGAGGCCCCGACTTCCATTTCCCAGGAATGAGGACATTCCAAGTTCATGAGGTACTGAAGAGAGACCTCCTAACGGTTGGGAGCCTGAGGCGAGTTGGGTTTTTCCCTAAAGCCAGCTTCTAGCAGCAAAATGCCTAGCAAATTTTATAAGGGTGATAATTTAGCAGAAATGCTGATGATGTGAGTTCTATAGCATGTTTATTTTACAAATTCCTGTCGCATAGCAGGAGCCTCTGCCAACTCCCATACATGGCTAATTGCATAATGCTGCTCTGTGAGCTAAAAAGGTGTTTGCTTTAAAATGTTTATGGAGAATGCTCTTATCTTGTCTATCTGATTAAAATTCATTCATGACATGAGCAATCCAGTTAGACTTGGAAGCAGAGGGTGGAAGGAAAACTGAGGTTTAAAATAATTTTCGTCGGGGAAAAAGTTTCTCATACTCCCGTGCGTTTGGAAATGTGAGTGGTGTTGGCGCCTCACGAGCTTGGCCCGGGTGGCGGGGATGGCGGCAGGGCGTGGGATTGCGTGGGCCAAGCTGCCGCCGTTGGAGGTGAATAGTCCTCGGTGAGAGCGGGCCCGTTATTTTCCACCAAAGCCCTAGTTTCTTCCCAGGAAAAGGTTCTTAGTCCACTGGGGCTGCTACAATAAAAAGACCCTAAAATGGGTGGCTCGTAAACAACAGGAAATTATTTCTCACCCTCCTGGAGGCTGGGAAGTCCAAGATCATAGCAGCAGCAGATTCAGCGTCTGGGAAGGGCTGCCATCTGGTTCCCTGATGGTCCCCTCTCACTGTGTCCTCACATAGCAGAAGACGGGGGACGAGCACCCTGGGGCCTCTGGTGAGGGCACTAATCCTAATCACAGGGGCTCCACCCTGTGACCCAGTCACCTCCCCACGGCCCCACCTCCTAGTTCCATTGCCTTGGGTGTTGGGGTTCACCATAGGAGTTTTTGGTGGACACAAGATGTTCAGGCCACAGCAGGCTCCCTTTGTGTTCCTCTGAGCTCACTGACCTTTGGCCCGCCCCCAGGCTTCCCTCTGCCTTGCACTTCTGAAGAGGCAGCCATTTCAACCTGGCTGTCAACAGAGTCAGATCCACCCTTCGTTTAGCCCCCAGCTGCTAGGAGGTTGCCAGGCGGCCTAAAATAGGAGTTCACATCCAGGCCTTGGGCAAAAGCCTGCCCCTCTCTGGGCTATATGCACATCTAGCCCCAGCCGTGCTGCAGCTCCTAAGTGCTCCTTTGTGGGGCGGCTGGCTGGCCGTGTCACAGATGCTCCAGTCCAGCCCTTCCCAGCCAGGGCCACTTCCTGCATGACTGGGGAGTGCTCTCTAATGGGAGGTGCTGCACACCCTACCATGCACACAGCAGCCCCAATGTCAACAGCCCCGTGGCCGAGAAACTCTGGGAAGTGCTGGTTCTGTCTAGTTGGTCCCATTGCTCTGATGGGGATCCTAAAACGCTAGAACTGTAGGACCGGGAGGGGTCTCAGGGGGCCGTGGTCTTACCTGCCTGCTCTCAGCAGGGCGTGGACAGGGTGGGAGCAGCAGCGTCCCCCAGCCTGCCCAGCGAGAGGAAGGAGAGCCGGTGCCAATGCCCCCTGGATGCCGTACCAGGGAGTTTAGTGCTCCTGAAAAATAATGCCAGCCATACAAACCCCGTCCCCCAGGACTCACGGCAGGGAGGGGCAGCTGGACATCACCTTGCATTTAGGATCAGACACTGCTGAGCAGGCTCAACCCCGAGTGTATTCGCAACCACACCTGCGATTTTCCTGTGTGCTTCAGAGGAAATAAGCAGCATCTCAAGTTGCTATTCTATTTTGCAAGTATGGTGAGAACTCAAAATTGCCCTAAGAAAAGAAAGTAGCTCATCTCCTAAAAAGCCCTTCTCTGTGGGGTTCTGGGGCTATTGTGTCTGAGGCGATGCCGCACCGTGGTGAGACGGCAGGTGGTTTTCCAGGGCCCCAGCTCTGTGTCAGCCCTCATGGGCCTACCTGTTCTCTTTTCCTCTGGGGGCTTCCAGCCAGGATTGCTTCGGAAGAAGGCGTCTGTAGGAAAAAACCACCACCAAGTGCTTAGAAACCACTCGTCTCTCAGCAGTTGGCCCAGCTGAGTCACTTCTCACCTTCCTGGGCTGCCCGGGCCCACAGGTGCTGCCAAGTGACGCTGTGCTCAGTGGGGGCAGTGGCCTGCAGCAGGCTGTTCTGAGCGTCCTCGTGGCTTGGCTGGCCGTTCCCACTCGGCCCTGGAATACTCATGCTGTGTTTGTCCAGTGCTTCCTCCCCATCTTGAGGTCCATGTCCTATCTCAGGCTCGGGCAGAGACTAGCGTGGGAGAGGCTTGTTTGGAGTCGGCCTCCCTGCCTGGGCCAGTGCTGTTTCTGAGCTGTGCCCTGTCCCCCCAAGGCACCCCATACTGGCCCGCATTAGTGTGCCAAGTGCCAGGCCAGGTGAACCAGAGCTGCTTCGAGCCCACCTTGCCCTCCTGGCTGCCTCCGCCCTGTGCTGGGCGTGCAGGGAGGTGTCCCAGGCCTCTCTGCTAGTGGTGGCGGCCAGGTGTGGAGCAGACATGACTTCGGCAATGGTGTGTGCAGGCATAGTGGCAGAGCTCTTGTTTGTCCCCTGTGCTCCAAATCCTCCAGTGATTATGGTTCAGGGCAACCACGCCGCTGCCCTGTCTGCGTGGCTGAAAGTGCCTTGGAGCTGGCACTGGAGTGGAAGGTGCTTCTGCAGTTACATCCGCAGCTCCTTGGGAGGGCCAGGGCACGCAGCCCAAGCCCAGCCACCTCTGCAGAAAGGAGCACCTCTGCAGAAAGGAGCATCCCTTCCCAGAGCCCCTCCCCCTCCAGGACCTGGGGAAAGGCCAGAACTGCTAAGTATGTGGGAAGTTCTGACCACCAGAGGGCAGCCGGCAGCCCCTGCGTCCTCCAGTGCTCTGTGGCCCTGGCTTCAGCCTCAGCCTGGAATCCCAGTGCGGGGGGCAGTGTGGCTTCTCTCTCTCTCACATCCCATGGGCAGGTGGCCTGAGGTAGCCCGAGGTAGTCTCTCTAGCTAAAAGTCACCCTGCTGGGAGGGCTGAAGTCAAAGACATTAACGGCAAGGGTGCGGCTGCGTAATTCTACCCACAGATTTACCTCCACTGCCCCAGGCCCTTGGCACAGTGAGAGTGTCAGAGAAATAGTCCTGGCCCCCGTCCCAGAAGCTCCTGTTCAGCAAGGAGGTGGGATGGTGTGTCCTGAACTCATGACAACTGCAATAAATGTAATCATCATTACTTAGTAATATCACAGTATCATCTATTCATAACACAGAATTGCAATACTCTGATGGCACTGGGCTTCTGGTTATTGACACCTATTGTGTGCTGGGTGCTAGGTGCTGTCCTGAGGGCTTAGCAGGCATTTCCCTCCCAACAGTGGTAATAAGTTGAGGGTTGTCATCCTCTCCACTTCCCAAATGAGGAAACTGAGTCTCAGGCCATTGTCAGAGGCCATGGAGGGGGAGCTGGGACCTAATCAAGTCTACCTGACTCAGACTTCACTTCCTGCTTCCTCCCAAACCTCTGAAAGGTGGGGGTGTTTCTAGAAGATGATGCTCTAACAGGAAGCAGGAGGGGTGTGTTGGCTGTGGGGTGTGGGCCCTTGGAAGGGCAGATCCAGAGCTTGGGCTGGAAGGCCAGGGATGGGCTTGGGTCTTTGCATAAATAGGAGTCAGTGGAGTCAGCCCAGGAATCGTGGACACGCTGGGCCTCCCGAGGCCACAGGGGGACACGTGGGAAGAAGTGTGTTGAGGGCAGGGCGCTGGCCTCATCTGTCAGCTTCGGAGAGCTCAGCCCGTCTTGACACTTGGGACTTGGACCTGCGCCTGCAACAGCTCTAGGGAGGCTGAGATTTGTAACCAGTCACTCCTTTTTCTTTTCCCACCACACAGGGGGCCGATGGCATCCGTGGTCTGAAGGGCACGAAGGGTGAGAAGGTAAGTCTTTCCTTGGAGCTGTGGAGCCCTCTGCTTAGTCCAGAGCCGCATTCCAGCCGGCGGGCCCCTCCCACAATGCTTCTTCCATGAAACCAGCTGAGGTGGACGTCGCCTCTGAGTATTGAGGGGAATTGATGCCACTCTGTGGAAAGCGTCTGTTTGCAGACGGAAGAACAATAAGTTGAGGAGGATGGGCCCTCGGGTACCCTGGAACACATCTCCTAGCAGAGCTGAGTGGGTCCAGGGTTTGTGCCTCTGCACAAGAAGGCCTTGGCCCCAGAGAAAACACACAGGCCCCCACGTGCCTGCGGGGGTCAGTGGACACCTGTCACCCTCCCCACTCCCAGGTGGGCCGCCCTGCCTGGCCGCTGGCATGAGGGTCCATTTAGTTGTTAGACATTCTTCCCTGGGCAGCCCAAGCAGCAGAAACTCACCGTGCAGCTGAACCAGGCAGGGAGGGAGAGAGGCCGCGCCATTGGCCATGGTCTGTGGGTGCACGTCAGTCCTAGCGGATCACTGTGGTGAAAACAAAGCTAACTACACCTGCATGCATGCCTTCCAGAGTCAGAAGGTTGGGTACAGCCTGCAGCGGCGACAGCCTGAGCCACATGGAGCTGCGTGGCCGGCCACCTTTCTCTTCTCACTCTGGTGGAAGGAAGCTCAGAGCCAAATCCAAGGCCCAGTTATGACACAGATTTAGGCCTCAGGGCGGCCTCACCATGCCGCCCTCCCCACCGTGGCCTAACAGTGCGGGTTCACCCTGCCATGCCGTGTAGCCACGCAGTACTTGCTTTCCATAAAGCACATTGGGCCCCTTCGCTGGGCAGACCCTGGGCTCTCCCCTGGCCACGGTGGCCTGCGGGGCTGGAGTGTGGGTGCTGGCGTCTGCTGCTGGGATGGTCCACGTGCCGAGACTCCTTATTTGCCACCTGTCGAAGATGTCGCTTGGATCCTTTCTTGTGAAATCTGCCAGCCTTAAAGCCATTCCCGAGGGGACACATCGAGTGGCCACAACTGAATCAGAAATGACGCGGCAGCAGGAACGCCCTTGTTCCATGGCGTTTGCTGAGAGTGCTTGTCCCTGGTTTCTGTTCTTAGTGGCTGCCCTTGTGGGAGGACCAGCCAAGAGGCCTGAGCCCGTGCCATCTCGGTTCCTTCCTGAGGGTATCCGCACAGCGGAACCCTAAGTCTGCATCCAAGAAAGCTGAGCCGTTTGGCCTCTCCAAGAGCACTGATTTCTACACGGAGCCCGTTGGGGCTTCGGAACACGAGGCCCTTACGACACAGGGTCTCCATCCCGTTGGTCCCCAGGGAGGCTCCCTCACCTGAGGACCTTTCATCCTTTCCAAGGTGGCTTCACAGAGTCCAGCTTTGCCACTTGATCTTGTCACATTTGTCCCTAACCAGAGACAGGGCTACTTGAGATGATATTGATGAGGCTGTGCAGACGCCTTCTTGCCAGGACAGCTACTGCACTGTTCCCGAGGGCCACGCAGGCAGCCCGAGATGGTCTGGGGAAGGAGGAGAGCAGTGTCAAGGGACCGTCTTTGTGAACTTCTGCTTTATTTGTGGCCACTGCTAAGCTTCCAGCACTGTGTGAACACTGCGAACAAGGGCCTTGAGGTCCTGGGGGCCCTGGGAGCTGGCGCTGGCTGGAGAGGGCTGGATTCTCACTGCACAGAAAGCTGCCTCCCTTGCGTGTGCTCCCAGCCAGGCCTTGAATGTTTACGACCTGGCTGAGTCCCCAGATCCCGTCCTTTCACTCTTTTTGGATCAAGATGTAGCCCCTGAATAATGAGAGGAAAAGCCCAGCCAAGAGCCCTGTCTAGGAGCCACCCGTGCCCTCTGTGGAAGGATCTGAGGGCTTTTGCCCTGTGGTTTCCTGGATGGGGAAAGTCTAGACCAGGGACTCGAACGGTCAGCAGGCCAGCCTCACTTGTGTCCCAGATTCACCAGTAGGCCTGGGGTGTGTGGGCCGCCGACTTCCCCCGCCACCCCCAGGAACAACCCCCACCCTTCAGAAAGCACTGCCTCTTACTGCAGGCCTTAGGGATTCTTTGCAGGGGCATTTTCATCCAGCTCCCCATCCTCAATTGTCACCCCCTTTACCCGTCGCTTCAGTGCTGATGGGATGCCACAAAGTGCACTGAGAAACAATGCCGGGAGCTCAGGGGCCTGGGCTTGCTGAGGCCTCACCATGCAGACCTTTCAGATTCAAACTGGGCCTGCCTGAGAAGCAGGGACGCAGCTCTCTCCAGCTTCAGAATGTTATAGCTGGGAATGCAGACCTCACGGGAATGCCATTCTCGAGGGACGGGCCCCAAGCCCACCCTTGAGTCCGGGGTGTGCGCTGCCTCCCAAGGGTGGGGGACCTGGTGCTGAGTGTGGTGGTTTGGAGTGGGGAAGGGACCACCAGGGAGGGGGTCCTCTTGCCTAGACTAAGGCACTCTCTTGTCCCGTATTCAGGGTGAAGATGGCTTTCCTGGGTTTAAAGGAGACATGGGCATCAAGGGTGATCGGGTGAGCATCTCGGGTTTGGGATCTGGGCTGGGGAAAGGCCAGGTGGCCTTGGCCGTGTGGGAGGGGTGGGCTTGGCCATGTGGGAGGGGTGAGCTTGGCCGTGTGGGAG
>NW_016803673.1:1045494-1052948 GCF_001698545.2 Rhinopithecus bieti | reverse complement strand
TTGGCCGTGTGGGAGGGGGTGGGGATGTTTGCTACCACAGGGCAGCTTCTCAGAATGGACGTAAACTCTCGGTAGAGATTCCTGGTGGGAAGGGGACAGTGGCCTGGAGCCCAGGGCCCGACTCTCTCCAGCTCCTCTTCACCTCCTCCTCCTCAGCTTGCCCCTTGGGGACTGGGAATAACCTGTGGTCGCCAGCTCCTCCACCCAGTGTCCCACACAAGGGGTCAGTGGGGCTGGGTTCACTTCTGGCCGCTCCTGTGGATTGCAGAGTTATTCACCTGACTCGAGCGATAAACCGTGCCTGGGAAGAGAAAGGAGAGCAGCTCTGGAAATGACCCAGTCTACCCAAGGAGCACAGCTGCTACCCAGGCCAACAGGGCCGGCACCCACAGGGCAGCACGCGACGTGGGTCTAGGATCCCTGTGAGCCTGGGGAGCATCCTGGTCCCCAAACAGTTTTTCAGGGGCCCTGGGACTCCCACACAGTCCTGTGGTCTGTGATTTTGGCTCAGGAGAAGCCACAGCAACCTGGCTTGTTTTTAAATAAATGATTTAGCTCGGCTCCAGAGAAAGCCGGTGGGTGCTGGGAGGGACCGGGGCTTGCCGGCAACCACAGAAAGCCACAGGCTGCACATTCCTATAATTAAAGAGAAGGTGACACCAAGGGCATGAAGGAAGGGTAGGGAGCTCTTTGAGCAGCCAGGGCGGCCAAAAATCTCTTGGAGGTTTCCCCAGTAACCTCTCAGTGAGCAGGAGCCCGGCAGAAGGAGCCGAGATGCCTCGGCCTCCGGTGGGCACAGCCGTGGTGACAGCTGTGCACGCACCGGGACGGACATCTGTCGGCGGTAGCATGGCTGTCACCCAGCTGCTGCAATCGTCCTCCTGCAGCGCCGGCTCGCAGGTGGCTTTCCAGAACAGGAAAGCCCCACACACTTGGCGCTTCGTCCCAACCTGGCAGGCAAAAGGCAGAGGCAATCTGCACCTCTGTGGGAAGGAAGGGGGAGGAAGGTGGGGATCTGTTTCGCAATGCTGTCCCTGTTAAGTTGCTGCTAGAGGCACCCATTCTAGAACTTCTTTCCTAGTGGAAGGCTCCTGAATCTCCACATCTCAGCGGCCTTTCAGTTTGATGGTGAAAGTCCTCTTCTTCTCCTTTCTGATGCCTCTGTTCACACATGTGGCGTCCACATGATGAGGGCGCAGCTTCAGAAGAGATGACACACATTCCTGTGCCAGGGCTCCGAGAGTGGAGCTCTTGTTGCCATGGGACAAGGGTGGGATGCAGGGGTGGGACCCGTCCTGAGCCAGGGAAACAGGACCCCACATCCGGACCTCTTCAGAAAGCACAGCCTGGGGCTTTGCACCTACTCGGTGCTCTGTAAATGTGTGCAGGATTATTTTGTTGAACGAGAGGAACGTCTCTCAGGGACAGAGAGTTCCTGACCCAATGACAGGTTAGAGCTTCAGAATGAGGAAGTTATTAATTTTTCTCTATCTGGGCAATACACATTTTTGTTGTGGACTTGAACCACTACTTTACAGCTGCTCTTGGAGACAGATGATCAGAGGAGGATTTGTCCATTGCTGGACAAAGGGTGCCCGGAAGGGCATTTAGAGACCCTGCCGTGGCACTACCATTGCCTGGGCAGACTCCAGAGCCCTCTCCCCGTCTAAGCCCTGAGCTCCCAATCTGTAACTTGGGGAAGTTGGACGAGGTGGAATTTAAGCCTGTCTGTTCCTGGGATGCCTCCTGTGGCTCTCCCGTTTACTGGTTATGCCCAGGTAACTGCCCGATCGGGGCTGGGGTCCACTTCCATACCTCCTAGGGTTTCAGAAGAAGCAGCAGCTCCCAGTCACTCTGCTCTATTTGGAGAAATAGCAATTCAGAGCTACTATTGTTAACCAAAGTTATTTTAGCCAAGAGGCACTCAATTTAGAGAAGGTAATTGGGAAGTAGGAGCGGGCAGCCTTGAGAAAATAAATAGCAGGCAACCTCGGTGCAGAGACCAGCTTCCACAGAGCCCGGGAATTCGTGGCACAATGTGCTCGTTTGGTCAGTAGCTCCAGGAGCAGCTCGGCGACCTGAGTGAGGCGGAGCTGGTGGAGCAGCTCGGACCACAGGGTGCCTGTAACCCGTCCCCTTGCTCTCACAACGGTGGTGGAGAATAGTGTGTGTGTGTAGGGGGGTGTCCTCTTACCTCCTCTTTTCTGGCTTGCAGGGGGAGATCGGCCCACCCGGTCCCAGGGGAGAAGATGGCCCTGAAGGCCCGAAGGGTCGTGGAGGTCCCAATGGTGATCCTGGTCCTCTGGGCCCCCCTGGGGAGAAGGTTTGTGATGTGGGACGTTCAGCCACTTTCTTGGGAGGGATCTGACAGGCCCTTCCCCATGGCCTCGGGCTCCTGTTGGCTGTGGCTGCCCTAGGCATGGGGTGGGGGTAATTCCTGAGCAGGGCTCCTGTCTCCACCCTGGGCTCTCGCTGCTGCTCCTGTGAAGCTGTTTGTTGAATGAGGACCCTTTCCTTGTCCCAGGTTCAGCCCTTCCCAGCCCTCCACCATTGCCTTGGAGAGCTCCTTCCTCCCAGTGGCTACAAAGCCTGCGTTCTGAGCCCCAACATTCCAGGACCCCGTCCTTGTCACATTCCTACCTCCACACCTGGGTAATAACGGTGTCCCCACCAATGGCCTGAAGGTGTGGCAGCCTGGCAGGAAGGAAGGCCGGAGTCCTCGGAGCAGGCTCTGGGGCATGCAGCCATCCATAGGCCTGCAGTTTCCAGCTGCGGGAGGATCCTGGGCCAGCCACACACCCTGCTCCACCCTGTTTCCACCCTGGGCTCTGGCAGGAATGGTGCATGCAGTGGCCCAGACTTGCCGCCCCATCCTGCCAGGTGGACCCACACAGAAGGGCTCAGAGGTGTCCCGAGATGAAGAACACTTTGAGCTGGGGCACTTGCCTCTAATTGCTTTGCTCCACAGTGGCACAACCTCTCCTCCAGGGGCCTTCACTTGGGACAAGTGCAGGGACCATCGGGTACCCGCTGGACTTCATGGGTGCTGGCAGTCACTCCCCACCCAGGGCAGGCAGGGGTTCTGCATGATGACGTGTGCCCCGGCCTCTGGAAACCACACCCTCCTCCAGGCCCCCGCCAGAACGCATGTCCTTTCTCTCTGCTCCGAGGAAACGGATGGAGCAATACCGTGCTGGCCATTAATGCAACTCTTTCTTCCCCCAGGGAAAACTCGGAGTCCCAGGGTTACCAGGGTACCCAGGAAGACAAGGACCAAAGGTAACTTCTGGACGTGTTAGGTGTCCCGGGACAGGTGGACGGATGTTCCGCCAGGTCTCCCCACCCTGCATCCAGCCACGTTAGGTGTCCTGGGACAGGCAGAGGGATGTTCCAACGGTAACTTCCGGCCGTGTTAGGTGCCCCGGTGCAGGCAGAGGGATGTTCCGCCGGTAACTTCCGGCTGTGTTAGGTGCCCCGGTGCAGGCAGAGGGATGTTCAGACGGTAACTTCCGACTGTGTTAGGTATCCCGGCGCAGGTGGAGGGTTGTACCGTCAGGCCTCCTCACCTCGCATCTGGCCATGTTAAGTGTCCCGGGACAGGTGGAGGGATGCTCCAGTGATCCTCCTAACCCTGCGCAGGTTCATCTGCTCCCCATCCTTGGGGGCGTGTGTGACACTGTGGCTCTCAACCTCCACCACGTTCACTGCCTTCTGCATTAATTTGCTGAGTTGAAAGGAGGCTTTTGGGCGATGAGTCTTCTGTCCCAGGCGGCACAGGCACCTGGGATCCTTATGGGGTTCTCCTGGAGTGTCCTGCGGTCTTCTGCACCTGTTGCTTGGCTGGTGGCCCTTGTCCCTCGGGTTGTCCATACCCAGAATCCGTGGGACAGTTGACTCTCAACTCCACCACACTGGCAATTTGGAGGCTATTTGCTCATAATGGAGTATAAAAGAAAAAGGAAACCTTTCTTATGTGAAATCGTGTTCAGGTTTAAGTGAAACAGCTCCTTGAGGCTTTGGAAATCATTGAAAACGTTATTTTTTTTTTTCAAATCACACATTTTATTATTCATGGTTCTTCCTTAAAGAATAACCAGCTGCCTGCACTGGAGACATAATTAACAGCTGAAGCTGGATCGTCTTTCTCAGATCTGCCTGTGCCTGAGGCACCTCCTTTTAGCCTCGGTACCTTTTCGGTCTCACTGGAGCAGTCTTGTTAATAGGAGGATGGGCGTGGTGGCCTGGGGCTTCCCTCCAGGTATTTCCATTCTTATTAAGGAAATGCTGCTATCCGTCCTTCCTGTGGAATGTGAAGCCCCCTGCCACGGGTGTGTAGACGCACACCCCACATGCAAGAGAGCTTGCTGTGAAACAGGAATTTCATTTAGGATTTAACGGTGGCTCATTGAACGTGGGTGTGATGTAGCTGCTGACCGCAGCATCATCACCCGAATGTGGTCAAAGGGGCTGATGGGCACTTTCCTCTCTGTTAATACACATCCCTCTGGGGATGGAGAGAAGAGGAGAAGTTTGGGAGAGATGGGTGGTCTAAATCAAGTCCAGGCAACTTTTTGGAAAGGAATGGCACGTGTTTCCTGGGCAGAGACTAGAAGTAGCCATCAGTACAGTGACCTGGTTTCTGAACTGAGCTCTGTGTCACTTGCACTGAAGTTTCCTGGGTCCCGCCCCCTGCCTAGATTGGCAGGTGAGTATATGAGTGGGTTGGCTGAACTCAGTCCCCTGTGAGAAATACAAGGTTTGGACATGTGTGAGCTCTTCGTGGATACAAGTGTGCATTCAGGACAGGATTTTAAGCCAGGCAAATAGAGACCTACCAAAGACAGTGACCAGCGCCAACCCTGCGGACAGCTGAGCGGCCTCACTGAGGTGATGCTTCTTGCGTGGGTGTTTGGATATTCACCAGGTCAGAGTCCCTAAATCCACCTCTGGTCTGTGTGCACCTTGCAGACTTCTAGAATTAAAGAGCTGGTAGATGCTACAGTCAGTGCATAAATTTGCATTCATTCCCAACTCTGCAAGCTGCTGTGCTTTATTTAGAGGGATTGTGGGACGCCAACACAACATGCATGAGGCACAGAAAACACAATGTCACAGTGCGATGTTCATGTCTCACCTCAGTTCAGCTCAGCAGTGTGTGTCCCTTTCTCCCAAACACCAGCCACCCTCCTATGGACACGGGCGCGTGGGGGATGGTGGCGGGGGAGGGAGCATGATGAAAACTCCATTTGGGTTTCTAGAGCTGAAGCTTGTGAAATGCTTAGGAAATATTTATTGAGTGGAGAGGATGGATAGAGGGGATAGGTGGGTGGGTGGGTGAGTGGAGGGGTGTGGATAGGTAGACAGGCAGATGGATGAATGGGTAGGTGGGTGGGTGTGTAGGTAGATGGATAGACAGATAGGTGGGTTGGTGGGAAGAGAGGTGGATGAAAGGATGGGTGGGCAGGTGGGTAGATACGTAGATGGATGGATGGGTGGGCAGGCAAGTAGACAGGTGGATGAATGGAGGGGTAGGTGGATAGGTGGACAGGCAAATGGATGAATGGGTAGGTGGGTGGGTGAGTAAGTAGGCAGGTAGATGGATACATAGGTAGGCCAGTGGGTGGATAGGTGGGTGAATGGATGGGTGGGCAGGTGGGTAGACAGTTGTGAATGGAGGGGCAGGTGGATAGGTAGGCAGATGGATGAATGGGTAGGTGGGTGGGTGGGTAGGTAGACAGGTAGATGGATAGACAGATAGATGGATAGACAGATAGGTGGGCCAGTAGGTAAACAGGTAGATGAATGGGTGGATGGTTAGATGGGTAGACAGGTGGATGGATGGGTGGGCAGATGAGTAGACAGGTAGATGGTGGATGGGTGGGTAGACAGGTGGATGAATGGAGGCCTGGGTGGATAGGTAGACAGGCAGATGGATGAGTGGGTGGGTGGATAGACAGGCAGATAGATGAATGGGTGGGTGGGGGGGTAGACAGGTAGGTGGATGAATGGGTAGGTGGGTAGACAGGCAGATGAGTGGGTGGCTGGGTAGACAGGTGGATGGATGAGTGGGTGGATAGGTGGGCAGGTAGGTAGACAGGTAGGTGGGTGGTTAGGTGGGTGGGCAGGTGGAGTCTGGGGCAGAGGCTGTGCACTGGCATGCAGGCGGTCCCCCAGGCTGCCCATGCAGCTTGACTCATTCCTGGCCCAGCTCTTATGCCTCCTCCTTAAACTCTCTTTCAGGGCTCTATTGGATTCCCTGGATTTCCTGGCGCCAATGGAGAGAAGGGCGGCAGGGTAAGGACAGCCTGGCCCCTGGGCAGGCAGCTTGTTCGGCTGCCTCAGTGCATAGCGGGTTGGTTCTCCAGCTGATGGCCTGTTTATTTCTCACCCCTTTTGCTTCTGAAATTGCTCTCCTGAATGGCTGGCCTTAAGCTCTTGACCTTTAGCACCAAGCCCTGGTGACACTCTCCAGACATTGGGCTAGGCAGGTATGTGATAGGACGGGGCAGAGGCAGGAGGGAAGTATGTTGAGAAAATGGAGCTTTCTGATTAGCACTGCAATCCAGAAGGCTCTTTCAGGTCATTCTGAAAATCAGATTCTTCTCCTCTACCCAAGTGGACTTTCCCTCCAAGCTAATTTTAAAAGGAAGGGAAAAAGGAGATTGTTTTTTCCTTTTAAAAATGTCCTGCTACCTACCGTCGTCCAAATTTAAAGTCATTTAAATTAACATTAACTTGAACAGGGTTAGCAAGCTGCCATTGTCATAAACACCCACCAGGTTGCAGTGTGGTTCGAGTCTCTTTTGTTCTCACCCTCAACGAAGGAACCGAGGGCCGGGCTGAGGGAGCTGTGTTCTCCCCACAACTCCTGGAGCCCCCGCTGGCCCAGGCCTCCCTGAAGGAGCTGCCCTGGATGCTTGTTAGTGAAATCACAGTGCCTGAGCATCGCCACTTGGGGAAACAGGAGAGAGATGGTCATCAAGCCTTGGACTCTGAGCTGGCCTTGTCCCCACGGGGCATATGGGGGGGACAGAGGCCAGCCTGTGGTGTACATGCAGGACAGCATCTGCAGAGCAGGCCCGGGGGACCCGCTCCCCAAAAGATGGCAGAGCTCACACCTGCCTCGTAGCCACAGCCACAATCCTGCGGCCCCGCCCAGCCCATCCTCCTATGCCCCATCCTGTTCTCCCAGGGCAGACAGAGCTACAGGGTTGCAGCTCCCTCTTGGGCCCGTCCCTCCTGGCCAAAACCTTGTGAGCAAACAAATGTGTTCTGTCAGATTCACAAAATAGGAAAAGGAAGACTGTTCTGAGTGTAAGTTGACAGCACAGACCCGAGGAGATTATTATTTCCATCTCCACCCTTCTCTGTCTCTGTCCTTCTACCCATCCATCCATCCACCCATCTATCCATCCACCCACCCACCCACTCATCCACCCATCCACCTACCCGCC
>NW_016803673.1:1029533-1044612 GCF_001698545.2 Rhinopithecus bieti | reverse complement strand
CCACCCACCCACCCACCCATCTATCCATCCATCCATCCGTCCATCCATCCATCCATCCATCCATCCATCCATCCATCCATCCATTATCCATGCATCCATCCACCCACCCATCTATCCATCCACCCACCCATCCATCCATCCATCCATCCATCTTCTATTATCTGTCTATCTCTGTCTGTATCTATCCAACCCATCCACCTCTCCATTTGTCACTATCTAGCTGTCATTCTTTCTCTGGAGGCCTGGCTAGTGCCTTTGGGGATATACTGTCTTCTGAAATACTCTTAGGTACCACTCTGAGAAGCATGGGGAATGTGGGGTACCCCGGTAGACTGCTCCTGTGCTGGGGGGCCTTTCACCCTGCACTGTAGTGAGAGTGTCTGGGGGAAGAAATGTCCTTCTGCAGCTGGTCATGGGATGTGACCACAAGCCCTTTCCATGGAGGACCATGTGGGACCAGGGACCTCTTGGAGCACCTGGAGCCCTTGCTCACTCCCATGCTCCTGACTGGGGCTCTGCCCCTCATGCATCTCAGCCTCCCCATCCCCGAGCCAAGGAGCTGAGATGGGTGCTCCCGATGTCCTGGGCATCAGCACTGTGGGTCACCAGACATAACACAAACCTGACTCAAGCCCAGACCTGCCAGGCACCACACGCCCCAGTCACACATGGGAGCCACTCACAACATTTCTGTAGCCTCTGGGTGTCTGGCCCTCCCCAGGGACATTTTGTTCACCACTGCATCTGGCTGGTGGCACAACCCACAACACAGACCTCAGGCCAAAAGGGCGAGGCTGTCTGCTTCCCCTTGAGCCGTGGTGGTGGTGGTTCAAGCATGTGAGTTGGAGCCCTGGCCTCCTTCATCTTTGCCATCACAGCTCTTCAGAGCCTCCCACTCAGGACGTTGAGCATAGCCTTTGCCCCCGTGAGCCTTCGGTGGCATCGTCACCGCAGAATGACGCCGGCAGCACTGCCCGGCTTTCTGGACAGGGTTGATGCTTTGTGCCAAGTTTGGGGAATGACGGAGAGTGTGGGTGCCCTCTGGTCTAGTAGGTTGGGCTTCCCGAACAGGAAAGCCCAACAGGAAGCTGGGGGTTGGGCTGTTCTTGCAAAGGGACCCTTCCTCTTTGGTTGACTGCAGAAGCCTCACTCAGGTTACCCAGAAGCCTGTGGGTGCTGGCTTGTCTTCTGCACCTTGGTGAACAGACGCTGCCTCCTGGGTTTCGCCCTTGGCCGCCCTTCTTTTGCCTTGGGCTTTGGACTTGGTAGTCTTTGGGGCAGTCCGTTCACTTAAACAGCACATGCATTGCAGGTCCTTTCTACGCGCTGGGTGCTCTGCTAGGCTCTGAGGACTCTGGTGGTCAAACCAGACATTCCTCTGGCATCCAGAGAAGAACACCACCTAGTGAGCAGCACTCAGGAGTGGTGGCTGTGATGATGAAGGACAAGGGTGAGTCAGGGAAAGGTCATAGGCACCAGAGTCTGACCCAGAAGGTCCAGGGAGGCCTCCTGGAGCAGTGACATTTTTGCTGAGCCCTGCAGGAGGGACAGAAGTGAATAGGTGAGGTATGGAAAGCAGGCAGAGCTGTGGGGTCAAGAGGTGAGGAGGCAGGGGCTGGCACAGGGCCGAGCCCAGCAAGGGAGACGTGGGAGTGGGCTGTGGGCTGCAGAACCTGCTGGGGCGGCCAGCTGCTTGGGGGGAAGTTCTTTATCCCAAGGCACTGGGACCTACTGAAGGTTGTAGCCACACAGGGAGGGAGTGGCACCGAAGGCTGTAGCCAGGGGGAGTGGCACCGAAGGTTGTAGCCAGGGGGAGTGGCACTGAAGTTTGTAGCCAGGGGAAGTGGCACTGAAGGCTGTTTGAAACAACTCTGGTCCCAGTGTGGGGCAGGAATGGGAAGGGGACCATTCCAAGGATGTGAAGGGAAAACCAGTGGGATGTCTGTGCTCATCCAGAGAGGTCTTTTGTTTACTTATTTTATTTTTTTGAGACGGAGTCTCGCTCTGTCACCCAGGCTGGAGTGCAATGGTGCGATCTCGGCTCACTGCAA
Organism: Rhinopithecus bieti; assembly: GCF_001698545.2. Lineage (NCBI taxonomy): Eukaryota > Metazoa > Chordata > Mammalia > Primates > Cercopithecidae > Rhinopithecus > Rhinopithecus bieti. The sequence continues at coordinate 1,042,561 of NW_016803673.1, read as the reverse complement.
CCTCCACCTCCCAGGGTCAAGCGATTCTCCTGCCTCAGCCTCCTAAATAGCTGAGATTACAGGTGTGCGCCACCATACCTGGCTAATTTTTATATTTTCAGTAGAGACAAGGTTTTGCCATGTTGACCGGGCCAGTTTCAAACTCCTGACCTCAAGTGATCCGTCCGCCTCAGCCTCCCGAAGTGCTGGGATTACAGGCGTGAGTCTCCGTGCCTGGCCCAGAGAGGTCTTTTAAAAGATCTTGGATATTCTGGCCAGACTGATGCTTCTAGGTGCTAGGATGCCAGGCCTGAGTGTCTGCATGCGTGCATGCGTGTGTATGTGCATATGTGTGCGCGTATGTGCCTGTGTGTGCGTGCATGTGTGTGCATTCATGTGTGTTTATGCAAGTGTATGTGTGTGCGTGTGTGTGTATGTCTGCCTTCCATATGAGGGCTGCCTGCCCTCTGTCTGCCTGGCCCTACCTTCTGCAGAGCTAGTGTTGGTCTGTGGACCTTGACACCTTGACTATGGCCCAGACATGGAAATGGCGGGAACATAAGCTGCTATGTCAAGCCAGCTGAAGCCAAAGGAAGAGGAGTGGGTGTGAGCAAAGTGCTGCTTTGCCCCTTGGTCCTCGGGCCAAGGAGGGATCCCAGGAGCCCCTTCCCGGGAAGGGGGAAGACCCGCCCTTCAGATGCACCTGCCCACCAGTGGAAGGCCTCTCCTAGCTGTGTTTGGCTTCTCCAGTGGAAGGTCCCCTCTCAAACTGTGTTTGGCTTCCCAACACAGCCATTAGTGGGACTGTCCACTCTTTCCTAAGGGCAAGAAGACAGGTGCCCACAAGCAATTTGCCAGGGAGAAGGAAGGTTAAAGGGACTGGGGGGACATTCTGTTCCACAGCTCCAGTCACAGGGACTCGAAATTCTTTGGCTTGAATTAGTTTATAAAGAAAGCAGATGAGCAAGGTGCCTGCCGGGAGCCCCAGATGGTGTTTTGGCTGAGCCGGTATTGTGCTCCCTGCCAGGGCCCTAGCGCCTGTGCCTTGGGTTGCAGTCATTTGTGTTGCAGGATTAAACCTGTGGTCCAGGTCATCGTGGGACTGTTTTAGGGTAGAGGGTTTTCATTCTGGGGGAGGATGGGAATGTGTCAACCTGGCAGCCGGAGCTCATTCGCACCTAAATGCCGGGAGGAACCAGGTTGGCCGTGGGCGTCCTTGCCTGTAGAATGCCTGTCACTGGAAGAAAGCAGATGTTTCGTTAATTTTCGTATGCAAATATTTATTTGAAGCCAAAGGATATCACCATAGTAATTGAAGAACTGGAACCGGAGCGCATTGTTAAAAAGCTACATAATTAACTCATCATCATAAATGGTTTTATTAAATGCATTTCAAAATGGGAGGCTCTAGGAAGCAGTTTTGACTCTGGCAGCAAAAGAATGAAAGATGATGAGAGTCAACTTCTCGGGTGGCCTCCAGCCATACAGAGCCACCTTGGGCGGAGCATCAGAAACCAGTCAAGATCAGCCAGGCGCGGTGGCTCACACCTATAATCCCAGCACTTTGGGAGGCTGAGGCGGGTGAATCACAAGGTCAAGAGATCAAGACCATCCTGGCCAACATGGTGAAGCCCCGTCTCTACTAAAATTAGCCGGGTGTGGTGGCACATGCCTGTAGTCCTGGCTGGCTACTCGGGAGGCTGAGGCAGGAGAAGCGCTTGAACCTGGCAGGCAGAGGTTGCAGTCAGCCAAGATCACGCCACTGCATTCATTCCAGCCTGACGGCAGGGCGAGACTCTGTCTCAAAGAAAAAAAAAAAAAGAAAAAGAAAAAAAGAAACCAGTCAAGTTCAGGAAGCTGAGTTGGGATCCAGTGGGGATGTAGGGGCCAATGCACATTCAGCCCCTGGCTTTCGTGCACTGTAGATTATTTGCATCTTCCAGCTCTGATATCTTTGCACTGCATTTGTTTTCTGTGGTTTGGAAAATGCAAAACAGCAACAGAAAAGAGAGTATAAATTCTATTAGAGGAGAAGCTGATGACTCTTGGATATATGATTTATATATTAAATTGCAGGTTTGCACGTCTGCAGAGCCTGTTGAAAATTTAATGGCTAATATTCTTAACTGTAGCAAAAGTAAATTATGTATGAAAGGGGTTGACTTTCTTCTCTTTTCTTGCAATAATGATTTCCCTCCCTGCTGAGGACAGAGAGAGAGAGAGAGATGAGGAGGAGGGGAAGGAGGGAGGAAGGAGGAGGAAGGATGTGGCGGTGCTCTGAGGAAAGAAACCAGATAATAGTGCAAACATCCATCAGACCGCAGGAGGAAAATTGGATTTCAGCAGGACTTGTGCAGAAGAGCAAAGCTCTGTGTGTCGGGTGTGCGGTGAGCGTCTCGCCCTGATAAATCTCCTATTAAAACACGGAAAAGGTGGGTGGCAGGGAGGCCCGTGTTCCTCCTAGCCTGCTCTGAATTCAGAGTCTCTCAATAATCCGGGAGAGAGCTGCCACCTAAGCAGGGCCGGGCATTTAGAGAGTGACTGACCAGCCCCTTCTCTGATTCTAGGGGACCCCTGGAAAGCCGGGACCACGGGGGCAGCGAGGCCCAACGGTAACCGCCCTTCCAGCTTGTGGGCATGTCTGGGACACGGGAGTATGGTTTAAGGAGCACGTGCTGGGGGCTGGGGGAAGGCGGTGTCTGTGAGTCGGGACTTGAGCTGACTTTCCTTCTCTCCCATCTGTCCAGGGTCCAAGGGGTGAAAGAGGCCCCCGGGGCATCACTGGGAAACCTGGCCCCAAGGTACGTTTTTGGCCTCCTGGGTGGTGGGTGGCATGAACCCAAGTTGCAAAGCTACAGAGATACGGAGCATCTGAGGGTGTCTGTGACTTTTTTTTTTTTTTTTTTTTTTTTTTTTTTTTTTTAAATAAAATGAACAACAGAAAAAAAACAGGACCTTTTCTTACGTGTATTTAAGAAGAAGCTTGTCCCCTCCAGCAGCCTCTGGATGCCTTAGATGAGATTTAATTAAGTAACTGAGAACGATGGTCATGAGATGTGGCCCCAGCAGAGCAGGGGCAGGGCCTCGCCCCAACACCTGGGACCCCAGAGACAGCAGCAGGGGCCAGATCCACCACAGACTCACCCGCCCTGGTCAGGAGGCCCTCTTTCCTCTCTTGAAAGGGGTTTGAGAGCTGCAAAGGCCTCTACCAGAACTTTCTGGCAGGGGAAGGCCCAGGCCGGCTTCGTGCACATTCTTCCCACTGAGGGACATTGAAGCCACTCCTTGGGTGGAGAATCTGGACACAGACCCAACAGGAAGGCTGCTCCTACCTGTCCAGGATACCACTCCAGAGTGGGTTCCTGCTGGGATGAGTCTTCCAGTGGCTGAGGGGCCAAGCTGGCCTGTCCCTCAGCTGACCGGAATGTACCCACAGGCTACTCTGAACTCCTCTGGAACAAGCTCTGGGGTACTTCTCATGCCCGGTGAGCTGACATGAGGCTCATGTATGAGAACTCAGAGCAGCAGCTGTCATATGGGGGTGGCCCTATTTCTGCCTCTGCATGACTTTTCGAGGCGCTCGAGGCTGGGCCACAGCCTTTGTCCCACTCAGGAGAGTACTCTGGAAATGTCCAGCCCTGTAGACACTGGGCGATCAGCTGCGTGCAGAGGCGGGGGACAGGCTGGGCGGTCAGCTGCGTGCAGAGGCGGAGGACAGGCAGGCTTTAGTAGCCACAGATCGGCGCCAGTGCCTTCTGCCCCTTTCTGAGGGTCAGGGCCACCTTGAGGGGTGCACACAGGCAATATTTGACTCAGACGTTTTGATGACGTTATGGGCCAGAGTCTTTTCATCCAAATAATAACATTCATAAGCTTTTCCCCCTCTCTCCTTCCTTCTCAAGGGCAACTCCGGAGGTGACGGCCCAGCTGGCCCTCCTGGTGAACGGGTAAGGAGCTGGAGCCTTCGGGGGTGTCTCTGAGGGCAGAGCCTACCTCGAATGCCCCCTGCACTTTGTCCTGGGGTGGGCTGGGGCCAGGGAAGCCTCAGACCCTGCTGAAGGGTAGGGTTTTCCTAAGATCCCAAGGGTAGGTCACGCCCAGGGAGTGAACTCTTCCATACGTCAGGGACCTCGACCCCAGCCCTGGTCTTGGGGTTTGGGAATGGCCGAGATGACAGGAAATGGGTCCCAGGCTCCATCCTGCCCCCAAGGGTGGGGCAGGGTGAGGGAGGGGCTGGAATAATAGAGGAAAGGCCGTTGGGGTGGCGAGAAATAACACCTGCATTCCGAGAGCCACCGGCACAGACACGGCAGCCGCAGGAGCTGCTCGGAAGAGACCTCTTATCCTCAAACTGGCCTTTCTGTGTTCCCAGGGACCCAACGGACCCCAGGGACCCACGGGATTTCCTGGACCAAAGGGCCCCCCTGTAAGTAATGGCTTCCTTGCTGGGCTAGCACTGCCTGTCCCTTCCGACACCACCTGCTTTTCTCCGAGGTCTGCTGGGAGCTCCTCACAGTGGCCGGTGGGTGGAGGGAGGCCCGAGGTGAAATTCTGGCTGCTCAGATGAGGGGGAGACCTCCGCCCAAGGCTACTGCAGGGCAGTCTGTGACTGTGTCCCATTGCCGGGCCGCCGGCGCTGGAGAGAGCTGCGCGCTGGGATCCTCTCTCCTTTAGACTGAAGTGATTTTCTCACCGAATTCTGTGTTAGTGCCGTGGGGCCGCCATCACGAGTGACCAGGAACTGGGTGTGGCTTAGAACTGGGTGTGGCTTAGAACTGGGTGTGGCTCTTCTCTCACAGCCCTGGAGGCCAGAAGTTGGAGAGCAAAGTGTGGTCAGTCAGAGCTGGCACCTTCTGGAAGCTCTAGGGGAGACGGGGTCCCAGGCTTCTCCCGGGGCGCTGGTAGCTGCTGCCAGTCCTTGGCATCCAGTGGCCTGTGCACACTTACCCTGGCCGCTGCCTCCATCTTCACGTGGACTTCCTTCTGTGTCTTTCTGTCTTCTAATCTCTTTCTTTTTTTTTTGTTTTTTGAGACAGAGTCTCGCTCTGTCGCCCAGGCTGGAGTGCAGTGGCCGGATCTCGGCTCACTGCAACCTCTGCCTCCTGGATTCAAGCCATTCTCCTGCCTTAGCCTCCAGAGTAGCTGGGATTACAGGTGTGCGCCGCCACACCCAGCTAATTTTTAGTAGAGACAGGGTTTCACCGTGTTGGCCAGGATGGTCTCGAACTCCTGACCTCAGGTGATCCACCCGCCTCGGCCTCCCAGATTGCTGGGGTGACAGGCGTGAGCCACCGCGCCTGGACATCTCTTTTGTTTCATAAGGACACCAGTCACTGGGCTGGGCCCACACCCATCTAGGTTGGCTTCATCCTAATTCAGTTACACTGGCAAAGACCCCATTTCCAAGTGAGGTCACAGGCACAGGTTCTGGGGGGGACATGTCCTTTTGGGGGACACACTTCGCCTCACGACAGGTGCGATGTATTTCCTCCAGTATCAACATCCATCTAGCAGTGGGATTATGATCCAGCAGGCATGGCAGGGCTGGTGGGGAGGGGGTTGGACTTTGCAACCGACAGACTCAGGTCCTGGTGCCGCCTGTGCCACCTGCTGCTGGACCTCGGGATGCCAAGTGGCCTCTTCTGCCTCAGTTTCTCCCTTGGGAGATGAGGGCGACAACAGCACGTCCCTTGGGGCAGTTGTGAGGATTTTGTAGGATGACGGGCAGGTGCCAAGGGCAGCCTTAGATTTATTGTCACTGTCCCCCTGCCTGCCGGGTGATTGTCCTTCTCAGAGGATGTGCAGGGACAGGAGCCATGGAAATAACGGTCACTCCACGTGGCATTAAATCTCAAAGGTGGGTGCTTCTCAGACACGAATGAACCTCCTTTCCTTTGTTTTTTTTCTTTAGGGCCCTCCAGGCAAGGATGGACTCCCTGGGCACCCTGGACAGAGAGGCGAGACTGTGAGTATCCTGGGTGCTGGGGGACATGGCTGGCTGGCTCTCTGAACACCCTGCATGTGGGCACAGCCCTTGCTACCCAGTGCCATCTAGGACCCTTCCGCTGACTCAGCCAGGCTGTGAGGCAGGGCCGGGGCAGAGCAGTCATGCTGGCTGGCAGCGCCTTGTGGCATCTGTGGGCAGAAGGCAGGTGCTGACTGTGGGCTGGTTTTGGAAACTTTGGTAAAAGGCCACATTTAAAGATATACATAGATTATCCTGGGCAGACTGAAGCCTCGTGCATTCAGCCTTATTTTCCCTCTGGAATAATGCTGAGTGCCACCCAGCTTGAGGGATACGTCTTTTAATTGGGAAAGTGCTGGCAAAGGGTCTACATGTTACTCAGTGTCATTCAGTCATTTGATGCTGCAGCACTTCTAGAGGGCGGCTATGGGCCACGTACCATCCCCACCCGCGTTTACCCAGGCCCTTCCAGCTCCAATCCAGGGGGTCTGAAGGATGCCTGCGATGTCCCCTTTACAGTAAAGAAGACACGCGCCAGTCAGGTGGAAGTGGCCTCTAACTGGTCATGCCGCAGGGCACGTGGTCTTTGCAGCCAAAGACTCCCCGTTGACCTTGCCCTTCACTTTAGAAATGCATATCACAGGCTACTTTATCTAGACCAGAAAGGACTCCAACGTTTTCAGTTGGGAGAAAAAGCCCTCATCAGAAACGGGATCATTTTCCTGGCCCCATCAGCCCTTTGGAATTTGACCCAGCTCCCTAAAGGTGTGTGTCAGGAAAGGGTGCAGGCACGCCTGTAACCTGGCCCACACCTGTGAGCTTGGGACTCCAGGCTTTGACTATCTGGGGACGTGCAGCGTCTGGCGACTTCCTCATCACTACGCTGTGTTCCTTCTCTGAGTGCCCACCTGCTCTGTCCAGCTTAAAGGATGAATGGCACAGATGCAACATTTCCTACCAAGGAGACTGGGGGGCATGTCAGGGTCACTGCAAGGGTCTCTGCAGCCGGGTTTCTAGGGGTCAGGATCTCTACAGGACCAGCAAAAGCAGGTCCCCTCGCGGAATGGGTCTGTGAGTGCCCTGTTGAATATATTCTCCATGCCTGCTTTGAAAAAGTCCCCTTTGTCTCTCTTTGGTTTGTTGTGATGAAACCTCTTTTAATTATACCTTCACTGGTGTTCTGCATGGCGCGTGCTGCCTGATAAATGGAGATTGCTTTGCTCTTTTGTTGATAGAAAAAATGAAAACATTTCTTCTGAGCTTTGCATGTTTTTCTCTAATGCCTTTTCAAGGAGACAAGATAGAAGGTTTTACATATTATTTGCTTTTCTCCATCTGACTTATTCTGGACGGAGGCTGGTAAAAGAATTAAGCTGCTCGTCTCTGCTCAGAAAGTTGCACATGTACTTCCAGCTGCCTTCTGCCACCCCGGCCGTCTCCCTAGACACAAGGCACTGGAGTGATGCCAGTGGGCGCTCCATGTCTCTGAGACCCACTTAGGACATAGCATCTTCTCCATGGGCTGGTCCGGACAAGCCCACCAGAAAGAGCTGCTCTGGAGTGTGGATTTCCTTCTTTTTTAAAAAAATGAAACATAAATGGTCATTATTTCTCCTAAATGTGAGCCAGAAACTTATTTCTCAGCAAAGGGCTGAGCTCATATTCCGTCCTCAACAGCCAGGAGTGGCTGAGGGCCCCTGGGGGAGGCCTTTTTTGTTTTGTGTTAACATTGACATTAGCAAAACTTAACCAAGGCTCCTGTCTCCCCTTGGGCTCTTGGGCTCTTCTCCCTGGGTCCACTGAGCAGGGCATGCCCTTGACACCTGTCCGCCACCCCTTCCTTCTGATCCCGTAAGTGTAATGTACATTAGAAACGATCATTCTAGCCAGCTGTATACAACTGAGCTGGGCTTAAAGGAGAGAGCCCTTCTAGAGTTTGCAAAGAAGCTAAATCTGGGCTGGGCACAGTGGCTCACACCTATAATCCCAGCACTTTGGGAGGCCAAGGTGGGCAGATCACCTGAGGTCGGGAGTTTGAGACCAGCCTGGCCAACATGGTGAAACCCCATCTCTACTAAAATACAAAATTAGCCAGGCCTGGTGGCAGGCACCTGTAATCCCAGCTACTCAGGAGACTGAGGCAGGAGAATCGCTTGAACCCGGGAGGCGGAGGCTGCAGTAAGCCAAGATCGTGCCATTGCACTCTCCAGCCTGGGCAACAAGAGTGAAACTCCGTCTCAAAAAAAAAGGAAGCTGAGTCTGCTGTGGGTTCATATGGCCCAGTGGCTTGGTGTGAGATTGTGCCACTGGCTGCTGGACAGTGAGGCAGTGAGCCCAGGCCTGGGGCCATTCACCTTCCAGCCCTAGCTTGGCCTTGGGGCCAGCCACCTTCTCCTCCAGAGTCTAGAGTTTGCCTCGAGGCCTCCGGGTGGAAGGTGTGCATGTCTCCACCAGTGTCATGTGGCACCTGCAGGTGGCTTCTCGCTGGCACCTGTCGTGCTCTGCAGAGGTGCCCGGAAATGAAGCTTGTGTTGCCTTAAGGTCATCTTCCTCCTTTGAGGGCGAGTACAGAAAGCGTGGCGACACCCACAGCCAAGCCAGGATCGTTACCTACGCGTGAGCATGCAGAGCGGCCGTGAGATATTCCCGCTGAATCAAGCTAAAAATAACGCATCCAAGCTGCCGTGTTATGAAAGCAGCTGGCTCTCGCTCTAGCCTGTTTTAAATACATGCCGAGGAGCACACGGGCAGAGTCACCTGTCGTGCATCAGAGGCGTTCACGCCAAAGCAGGGCAGTCGCCACAGAGCCACTGCTGAGAAACAGCCAGAGGTAGCCCCGGGTCCAGGAAGGGCACCGAGCCGACTCAGAAAAGGAACGCTTGGTGACATGATAAAGGCGAATTGCATTGGCCTAAAGATGCAGAGGCAGAAGAGCAGCCAGTGAGATGAGCTTGTGTGGCTTCGTTACCCTCGTGAAATGAGTGCAAATGCACAGTGGCTCACGCCTGTAATCCCAGCACTTTGGGAGGCCAAGGCAGGTGGATCACGAGGTTGGGAGTTCGAGGCCAGCCTGACCAACGTGGTGAAACCCTGTCTCTACTAAAAATACAAAACTTAGCCAGGGTGTGGTGGTGTGTGCCTGTAATCCCAGCTACCCAGGAGGGTGAGGCAGGATAATCACTTGAACCTAGGAGGCAGAGGTTGCAGTGAGCGGAGATCGAGTCACTGCACTCCAGCCGGGGTGACAGAGGGAGACTCTCCATCTGGGGGAAAAAAAAAAATGAAACAAGAGACATAGGCCTCTCACACAAAGTCTGGAATGTCTACTATGGGGGAAGGGAGGTGGGGGGCAAGCATCCTGCTGAGAACAGCGCAGGGCAGGGTGGCGCAGGCCACTGCAGCATCCTCAGTAGAGTGACTCTCTCTTGACAGGGTTTCCAAGGCAAGACTGGCCCTCCAGGACCCCCAGGCGTGGTCGGCCCTCAGGTAAGCTCCAGCCTTCCCGAATGCCATGGGTCACCCGGTGTCACTTGCCCGCAGGGAAGAGGGTTCCAGCCCAGGCGTCTGTTGCCTCCACGATTCCGGAGGTGCAGGTGCTGCTGAGAGGTTGTCTTAGGTCCTGAATGCTGGTCAGCGTGAGGCTCGCCCCCACACACGAGCAAAGATGTGTTTGCCCTCGACACGAACCCAGCACGCAGGGCAAGGAAGGCTGCCCGAGGCTCACAGTGTGGCTGGGGCCAGACCTGGGCCAGCTCAGGAACTGGGCTTATCTCTGCTGTGGGTGTCCAAGGCAGCCAAGTCTTCCTGCCACTGGGCCCTGTGGGTGCCACGGGCCTGCGGTTCTAATCGCAAATCGGTGGCAGATCAGTGGCAGGAGCGGCTTAGGGCCGGGATTGATGGCTTAGAGTTGCAAAACGGGAAGGGGTCACCTTGTGTCCTAGAAAGCGCACACCTCATGTAGTGGTAAGATGTGGACCTGCTGTAGCCACAGAACTGAAGGGCATGTGGGCTTTGCCCCTGGTGTGGCTTTTCTCCCATCCTCAGCCTGTCCTGTGGCTGAATCAGCCTCTCTCAGGGCATGTCCCAGGAAGGCAGGCTTGGCTGTGCCTCCTAAAGGCGCCAGGTTGGGGAAGAGGGCCACGTGGGGCCCAGCAGGGACCAGGCAGTGAGCAGCGCACCAGCACCCACCCTCTGGATTGTTGCCAGGAGAAGAAGGCTTGCAAAGGCACTTGGAGGTTTGGTGGGCCTGCAGCAGACCTTTGCCTCCGTGACCAGGGCTGTTCTTAGGTTTAGGAAGAAATGCTCACTCCCTTGCAAGTCACTCGAAGCATTTGTGGCTGACACTGATTTTCCCCACAGGGTCCCACGGGAGAAACGGGCCCAATGGGTGAGCGTGGCCACCCTGGGCCCCCCGGACCCCCCGGTGAACAGGGGCTTCCGGGCCTTGCTGGAAAAGAAGGGACGAAGGTGAGTTTCTGGAACCTTCTGTGTCAGCTCAGGCGTTTCCTAAGGAATCATTCTGGGGCTTGGTGTTTTTCTGCTCTTTTCTGATGAATGGAGAATTCCTGAAACAGACGCTCCTCATGCCAGCTCACTCCCCAGATGGCACGATTTGCTCACTTTTGCTTGATTCACTCCAGGAGTCGTGCTGACCTGCTCAGGGATGGGCTTGGGGAAGTGCAGGGGTCACCACCATCCTCCGCCGTCTGCTCTCTCCCCAGCTGCCAGCCCTGCTCCCAGAAATGGTTGAAAAGCTCTGGGACTTCGTGCGTCCGTCACACATTTAGCAGAAAGTGGCCCTTTTAAAAACCCCTCACCCCAGCCGGGTGCGGTGGCTCACGCCTGTAATCCCAGCACTTTTGCAGACTGAGGCAGGTGGGTCACCTGAGGTCAGGAAGTTGAGACCAGCCTGGCCAACATCTCTACTAAAAATACAGAAATTAGCTGGGTGTGGTGGCGTGCACCTGTAATCCCGCCTACTTGGGAGGCTGAGGCAGGAGAATCGCTTGAACCCGGGAACTGGAGGTTGCAGTGAGCCAAGATCGTGCCACTGCACTCCAGCCTGGTTAACAGCAATGAAACTCTATTTTTTTGTTTTTTTGGTTAAAAAGAAAAAAGAAAAAAGAAAAAAAAACAGCCCTCACCCCAAGAGCCTGAGAAATTATAAAAGTGAAAACAAACATGTTTTGTCCCACCTCTTGATGCCAGCTCCAACTACCCCCTTTTCATATCTCCTCCCCTGGGCACCCCAGAGTGAGTGGCCTTAACTTGCTGTATGAGCACAAAAATAGCCGTTCCCTTTCAGGGATGCTGCAAGGGCAAGCTCTTCAGCCTGTAGGACCACAGAAGAGTAAACCTGAAAAATAATAAAGTGAAGCAAATGAAGAAATACTGAAAAAACCACACACCCGTGTGTGCATGTAGATATAGGAATCAAAACACATGGGTACACGCACACGTGTGTGTATTCTAGACACAAAGAGAGCTCTCCAGGCTTGGAAAGGCGGCCACGGGCATTTGACCTGCTCGTTTGAAACTGCACTGTGTTCCACATTGGACCCCAGAGAATATTTTGGAAGATATCAAATCTTTACTGTACCTCAGGGAGAGTCGAGGCTAAGTGGTGACTTTTGTTTCAGAAAATGTGGTTTCAGGCTTGAAGAAGTCCCTTAAGCGATACGTCCATTTAGGACAATGCTTTTAACGCTGTTTTGACCATGAATTTCTTGGAGCACAGTCTTACAAGGAGCCCCAAATCTATGGAAAAGGTAGATGTGACCTCAGCTGCCACGGGGCCCATCGTAGCCCTTAAGGGCCTTGGGAGAAAGGACCCTGAAACTCCATGGAGCAGGGGTAGAGTCAGATTTGCACGCAGAGCCTGCCCTATGAGCATGGCTTCCAGGCAGAGGCTCAGGCTATTCTCCCACGTGTGGACTGCTGAGTCCAGTCACGACTCTGGAAAGTGGCCAGGAGAAGCCCAATCCAGCCCAAGTCCAGGGGTGTCTGATGAGAAGGCCCCAACCCTTGGCCTCGCTCTGGGGCTGGTGAGAGGTCTGCGTTGCTGGCTCCAGGAGAGAAGGCCCCAGCCCTTGGCCTCGCTCCGGGGTGGGTGAGAGGTCTGCGTCGCTGGCTCCAGGAAAACTCATTTCTGACTCTGTTTTCAGGGTGACCCAGGCCCCGCAGGCCTCCCTGGGAAAGATGGCCCTCCAGGATTACGTGGTTTCCCTGGGGACCGAGGGCTTCCTGGTCCAGTGGTGAGTGAGAGGCCAGGCGGGGAATGAAATGGGACAGTATGCAGCCCTGGAGGCCTCTTCCCGCGTGCCCTTGACCAACCTTTTCATGGCTTTGCAGGGAGCTCTTGGACTGAAAGGCAATGAAGGGCCTCCTGGCCCACCAGGCCCTGCGGTGAGTCAAAGCTTTGTCCCATCCTCTTTCTTGAATCCTACTCTCCAGGTCAGAAGGGGCAGTCCCTGAGAGCCCAGAGCATGCAGCTGCCCCAGACCCCTGAGGATCCTGGGGAGGACGTGGAGGGGGGAAGATGGCCTTTGGGGAGATGTAGACAGCGCATCCCAAGTCCACAGCCAGGATGATGAAGGGTCCCAGGGGCACACCAAGGAAAGGAGAGCGCTGGGCAGCCTGTAGGGCAGGAGGAGCCACCCTGTGTTGGAGCAAGGAGAAAGCCTATACACCTAGCGTGGGTCTGGGCTGGGCCAGCAGGGGAAGAAACAGACACGGGTCTCCAGGGACTCTGAAGATGCACGCTAAAGCCAGGCTGCTCATGGCGGGGGCACACTGGGCAGGACGGCCCTCTCAATTAGGCCAGGTACCCACCCATCCATATGCCAGCCCCCAGGCAAGGCATTCCCTGGAAAATGCACACCGTGGAGGAGAACAGCAGAAAGGGTCATGGGTGCCCTGTGGGCATGCGGGCCCTGGAGGGGAGTGGGTGCCCCGTGGGCATGTGGGCCCTGGAGGAGCGTGGGTACCCCATGGCATGGGGGCCCTGGAGGGGAGTGGGTGCCCTGGGGGCATGTGGGCCCTGGAGGGGAGTGGGTGCCCCGTGGGCATGTGGGCCCTGGAGGAG
>NW_016803673.1:974313-1027414 GCF_001698545.2 Rhinopithecus bieti | reverse complement strand
TGGAGGGGAGTGGGTGCCCTGGGGGCATGTGGGCCCTGGAGGGGAGTGGGTGCCCTGTGGCATGCGGGCCCTGGAGGGGAGTGGGTGCCCCATGGGCATGGGAGTCCTGGAGGAGAGGGGGTACTCTGCGGGCCTTAGAGGGGAGGGGGTGCCCCACGGACATGTGGGCCCTGGAGGAGAGAGGGTACCCCATGTACATGCAGGCCCTCGAGGGGAGGGGGTGCCAGGCTCCTAGAAGAGGGAGCCCTTTGAAGGCAAGCTCACCACAGGGCACACTGTCAGACACCAAGGGGAGGAGCACCTGGGAGCTTGGAGTTACAGGAGGACACAGAGCCCCAAAAGCTAGACCAGGTAGTTTGTGCTTGCAAAGGGCCATAGGGAGCCACTGTGGGCTCTAGAGTGAGCAGGTAAGTGGAGCGATCAGCTGGTACTTTACAAAGTCACGTCCACGCAGTTTGAGAGCCTTTGAAACAGACTGTTTTCTTGCTTCACCTCAGGGATCTCCAGGGGAGAGAGGTCCAGCCGGAGCCGCTGGGCCCATTGGAATTCCAGGGAGACCTGGGCCCCAGGGACCCCCAGGGCCAGCAGGAGAGAAAGGGGCTCCTGTAAGTACTGCCTTGGATTGGGGGAGCCCTTCCCTCAGAGGTGCTGGGATCATTCCGTGTCCAGCCTTGTCCCTCCTCCTGTGATGACCCCAGGGGTGTTTCCTTGGGATTGGGGATGGGGTGGGGTCTGTGGCCCTCTAGGACAGAGGGAGTGTCCCACGGTGACCTGGTGACCTGCCCGAGGAGCACAGGAGGAGCCCCGGCGCCAACCACATTCTTCCTGCCATTAGCTGAGCCAGAGGGGCCCTGCGAGGATGATGCCGGGCAGGGCTCAGCCTGTCCACGCCTGCACGCTGGTGTTCCCCACCTGTGTGGACAGAGGAAGGGGCCAAACACAGTCAGTGTCCTGTGGACTTGGTCTCCATCCAGCCTCAGTGCCACCTGTGTGGTCGGACCACAGCTGCCCACTGTGTGAACTGCTCCCCGCTACTGGCCTAGACCTATGGCTGGGCTCTTCATGGGAAAGCTTATTTGGAACTGGGGAGTCCCGTTTCTTGGTTGGGGGGCAGGTGTACAGACCAGATGTCCAGCAAAGAAGGGGCAGGGGATGGGTGGATCACGGGAAGACGAGTCACCTTCCTCTGTGTCCAGGAAAGCCCACCTGCTGGTGAGCCCCAAATTTTGCAGGCTTTGTGGAGCCTCAGGAGTGGAGAGGAGCATGTCTTGAGGCCGCCCAGATCTTGGTCCCCATGAAGGAGATGAGTGAGCGCCCTTGCCTAGATGCTTCCTGCCAACCTGCTTTTGTGAATAACCCACAAAATACCACTTACCGTCCAGAAGTGGTCCACCCTGACCCGTGTTTGACTTCTGCCACACAATTTTGCGATGTCCCCTACCCCTGCATTCAATCAGCTATGGAGACCAATTTAATCTCAGCTTTTCCTTCCCAGTACAGACGGTCGGAGTGAGCTTGAGTTCACCGGGGCAATCAGCAGATATCAGTGCAGACCATCTCAAATTGAGTCAGGTCTGAGTGCTGATTGTTAGAAAGCTGTTTTCTTTCTCTTTTTTTTTTGAGATGGAGTCTCGCTCTGTTGCCCAGGCTGGAGTGCAGTGGCACGATCTCGGCTCACTGCAACCTCCGCCTCCTGGGTTCAAGCGATTCTCCTGCTTCTCAGCCTTTCCAGTAGCTGGGATTACAGATGTGCGCTACCACACCCGGCTAATTTTTGTATTTTTAGTAGAGACAGGGTACCGCCATCTTGGCCAGGCTGGTCTCGAACTCCTGACCTCAGGTGATCTACCCACCTCAGCCTCCCAAGGTGCTGGGATTACAGGCGTGAGCCACTGCGCCCAGCCAGAAAGCTGTGATTTTCTTGTACATTTCACTCTCAGTGGCTCGTGAGTGGCAGGAACAGCCTACGTTCCCTGGGCAGGAACTTCCCTGGAAACCACATTGGAAACATCTGGGCCATTGAGAATCTGTTTAATATGTTATTGGCAATTTTGGTGATTTCTAATCATTTCCAGTGAGGCACCCAGGACATGGATCCAGCTGGATTCTGTGCCAGAACACTGAAGCCAACTGGGCAGTCAGTGCGTAGAGTGCGCACAAAGTCAGTTGGAAATGGCTCGGTTCACGGTTTCAAGAGAGTAAATATTTAAGCAGAAACCTTGCAAGAGTTGCTCTATCCAGGGAGAAGCTCGTTATCCTCCCAGAATAGCTCCAGAGGGAAGGGAAGGCCAAGCAAAGGTCGGACATCTCCGAGAACTCCCGACCTGACTGGGAATGTAGGACGGGAAACTTCCACAAAAACCCCACACGTGGTCTTTGCATTCTCTGGCTTAAGTAGGGTAGAAATTTCTATGAATAGGAGCTAAGTTTGAGGAGCAGGATGTGCATTGTGGAGGGAGGAAATGGTAAGACGAAATAGTGATGGATGACTAAATCCCAGCTACATTTAGACCAGAACATTGCATGTACATTCCCTCTTCCATGTTTCCCTTCCCGATGTGCACACTCTCCTCCTGTGTATCTGTCGGAAGACAGGGATTCCTGTCTGGAGTGAGAAAATATAGGCTGCTCACCGAGTGATGTGATGGCTGGTAAAACCGAGCAAAGCAAGAACTTAAGAAGGATCATTTGAGATTACCAAGCAGGCAGTTAGGAGGAAAATGAAGTTACAGGGACAGGAAAAATAGGGTGTGCGTATGCATGCAAGCATGTCCTGTGTGTGTACGTGTGCGTGCATACTCATATATGCATGCCCATAGCTGTTGGTGTGCTTGTTTGTGTGTATGTCCTTGTGTGTGCATGCATGTCCTTGTGTGTACATGTCGGTGCATATTCGTGTGTGTGCACGTGCATGCTGATATGCTTGTTTTGTGCACATGTTTGTGTGTGCATACATATCATATTGTCCGCCTACACAGGCATCATTTGCTGTGTGGCATATATGTACATGTTGGTGTATGCTTGTATGTCTTCATGTGTGTGCATGCACATCCTTTTGCGTGTGTGCAGGGAGAGTGCAGAGAGTATAAAGAATCAGAAAGTTGGTGAAGGCTGGAGCTCAGGCTATCCCGGTCACTGGGCTTGGCTCCCAGTCACTAGCTTAGACGATTCACATACAGGCTCATTTTGTTTGAGCCTGAATTCTGGCTGGCTGGGTTTGGATCCTGTCTCTACTGCTCACTAACTGGGCCTCAGTTTCCCCATCTGTGAAAGAGCAGCCTTTCATGGGATGAGTGTGGATTAATTGAAGCGATGCACCAGAAGTTCACGGTCCGGGGGCGGGCTCAGAGTCGGCCCTCAGTGGCCCTGGCTGAAATCCATTAGGACTGTGGGGACAGTCAACCCTCACCAACTCCCACTCCCTGCCAACGGGTCCCTCTCTTGGGTAATGAGCTGGTGGGGGGATGTTCCCAGGTTGGAACCACATTTGACCTGAGATTTCTGTATTCTCTAGGGTGAGAAAGGCCCCCAAGGCCCAGCTGGCCGAGACGGTCTCCAGGGTCCTGTGGGGCTCCCGGGTCCAGCTGGCCCTGTGGGTCCCCCTGGAGAAGACGGAGATAAGGTAAGGCGAATCCAGAGTGACCCATGGCTGGGCCTGGCTGGGCAGGCGGGTGCGAGGGAGGGTGGCGAATTTAAAGGATAGGATGCCAGTGGGCAGAGCGGCTCAGCTGGTGGAGTGATACTGCACCCACCCCGCAGCCCTGGCGTTAGGGGATAATGTCCCAGCAGCCCACAGATAAATGGTAATACCCGCAGTCCCCGGCATGCTTGAGGGACTTAGAAACCACCTCCTCCTGTGTCATTTTGAGGTTGCCCACGACATTTGCTGTGAGTAGCCAGAGCAGAGAAAAATCTTCCCGGTCCCCCCCGAATCATTTCCAATTCTGAAGCTGCAGAGCCCGGTTTAATGAGGTTTTGCTCAATATCTATTTTTAAATGTCTCCACTTGAATTATCCAGGCTCCCGTTCATTAAGAATGTGCTTTATAATTCTCAAATGATGACTGCAGGAGCTTGTATTTTATCCTTCATTTAATGCAGACAGTGAAATTTTGCTCTGCTGTAACTTTCTATTTATGACCCCTCTCTGGGAACATTTCCGACTTGGTCACCTCTGCATGGATGATGCCTTAGGTCTCTGGGCAGGAGACAGCCTTGCACCAACAGGAACAACAGAGAGGATTTTAATAACTTCTTTGGCAACACAGTAATTGAGTTGTCTGTTATTATGTTGTCATGGCAGCGGCCCAATTTGAAAAACAGAGTAAATATTTTCAGTATGACTTTTCCCACATTTTCAGGTCTACTCAAAGCCCGTCTAGCATCAGATCAAGACCTCATCCCTTTTAGCCCGTGTATTAAAAAGGAAATCAAGCTAATATATGGAAACATTTATGCGTAGGAAAATTACAGGGCCACCTGGAAAGGACACTGTTCTTAATCTCCAAGAAAAATTCATTATGGGGAACAGAAAAGGTCCAAACGGTTGTCAAACTGTCTAACAGAATCCCACACACCTTCTTCCCCTAGGGAGAGATCGGGGAGCCAGGGCAGAAAGGAAGCAAAGGGGACAAAGGAGAGCAGGTAAGAGTTGGCGCGGGGGGCGCGGCGGCCCCCCAGGTCCCCAGGGGCCTCGTCACAGGCTGTAGGCCATGTGCCATGCACGTTCTCTTCCAGCATTGCTGATGACTGGCAGGACATGCTGTGAAAACCTCCCATGCATGTGTGTTCCAACACCATCTGTGTGTGCACACGCATGCATATCTGGGAGTGAGTTTCTCTGTGCTAGAATGAACAGGATGCATCCTCCGGTTTTGTGAAATTAAACACATCAAGCGTTTCTGTCCTTGAGGGTTTGGGTTCTGCAGACACACGCATTGCCCTCTGAGGTGAGGGAACCAGACTGCTGCGGCACAGGCAGCACCATTGACCAAATGCCTGTTCATTTTTCCCGTTTTTGTTTCTTCATCTGTTCAGAAATCCTAGTGTGTTCTTGCAAAAGCCCCATCACTCTGCTACCAGCTCCCACCCGATGGGTGAAATGTCTCCTTCTCTCCTGTACAGCCAGGCCTTTCCCCCAGTCTGCTGATTCCTAGTCAAGCAGGATCCGTGCTCCTGGGAGGCCTGCCGCAGGGGCTGTGTCCTTCCAGCCGTGGGTTGGGCTACCGGGGCCAAGGGCACTGTGCCCTCCTTGCTTGCCTCCTTCCTGTGGTCCCATGCTGGAGGTCTCTTGAGGATGGCACAGCAGGGGACATGGTGCTGGGACCCTCACTGTTGAAGGGGGCCTCACGTGCCCGTGTTGTGGGTGCATGGTGGGAGCTGAGATGATGCATGGTGCTCTCGAGAGACGTTGGGGGCAGCTCTTTGCCATCCAGAAATGGGCTCGGGGTGGAACCAAGATCCTCATCTACCTCCCAGAGGCTGCGGCAGGCTTGCACCATGGTGCAAGGAACAACGCAGGTGGAGACCAAACTGATGATGTTGGATGCATCAGTCCCCGGGCTCAGGATGTGGTCCACCCCTCCCTCAGCCTTATCCACAATCCAGGAAGCCACCCATGTCTCTGTCTTATTCCCCACAGGGTCCTCCCGGGCCTACAGGTCCTCAAGGCCCCATCGGACAGCCGGGTCCCTCTGTAAGTATCCACGGTCAATGGCCTTTGGAAAGCCCCGTGCCCCCTGGAGCTGCTGGGGTGCCAGCATCCTCACCTGTGGCTGGTTATTCCCCTGCAGGGAGCTGACGGCGAGCCAGGGCCTCGGGGCCAGCAGGGCCTTTTTGGGCAGAAAGGTGATGAAGGTCCCAGAGGTTTCCCTGGACCCCCCGGGCCAGTGGGGCTGCAGGTAACTGCGGGGTTCTCACCACGCCGGTCTCCACGTCTGACGTCCCCTGTGTCTTCCCTGTGCTCTCCCCTCTTGTCTTTTTAAGAATGGAAAAGTAAGGCCAGGCTGCAGGGGGCCTCCCGGGCCTCCTCATTCCAATCGGAAGCGTTGTAGCTTCCCAGAACTCCAGGCCTGCCTGCATTTACCGCTCTTCAACAGTCTCATTTATGTCTGTGCTCACTGTGGAAACTGACGATTCGTAAGAAACACAGCAAGAGTGACTTCTCAATGCACCCCCTAGAGATGACAGCGATAACCATTTGGGCACGTTTCATTGCCATGCCTTTTAAATGTGTGTATTCTCATACACAGAGGCACATATGTAATCGTATTTGGTCTCTGAAAAATGAATCATGTCATAAGTCAGAGAGAAAGTTTGTACCCAGCTTTCCCCATTTCCCATCCTCTATTCCCATGTTATTTTATGAGTGTGTTGAACGTCATTACCCATGACTTTCTATTTATTTGGAAAACATGATTTTTAGTCACTGCACAGTAAGTCAGCATCTGGCGGTGACATAATTTACCCAGGCGTCCCCTGCTGCTGGCTCCTTAGGCTTTATTGTTTTATGGGATCCTGCCACAATCACCTTTGTCGTAAATCTTTGCAATCTCCTCTCCTTGTTTCCTCGGGCTGATTCTGAGACTGGGAACCCCAGGACGTCCTCATGGGTAGCCATGCACAGAGAAGCACCTTCCCGGGACTTCGGATGCTCAGTGGTGCTGTGTGGGTGGAGGTCATGAAAGTCGTGTGTGTGTCTGACATACACGTGACAGAACAGTGCTTAACTGGGAAGTTTCCTGTTCTCAGGGTTTGCCAGGACCTCCGGGTGAGAAGGGTGAGACAGGAGACGTGGGCCAGATGGTAAGTGTGCCTGAGACTCCAACGCCTTGCCGTACTGGCGGCTCAGTTTTGGGGAAACATTTGCGTTTCCTCTGGGCTCAGTGGTCTCTCCCCTCTCCTAGGGCCCCCCAGGTCCCCCTGGCCCCCGAGGACCCTCTGGAGCTCCAGGTGCTGATGGCCCACAAGGTCCCCCAGGTGGAATAGGAAACCCTGGTGCAGTGGGAGAGAAGGTGAGGCTTGTGCCTGCTCTGGTGGCAGATTTGTGGTTGTTTGAGGTGTGTATGTGTGTGTGTATGTGTACATGCGTGCTTGTGGGGGTACATGCGTGTGTGTGTACCTCTCTGTGTGTACACAGAGATGAGATGTACTTATCTCTATGGGCATGGCTGGGTTATTCCTATGAAAGGCATTTTGAAATGTAGGCAAATACTTGTGAAATGGAACTGGGAACTCTGACTGTCCATTCGTGACAGCCTTTTGCAGAATTTCCAGACAACGCCCCACCAGCAAAGCCCCTGCCTCCTTCTCCAAGGCTCAGCTCTGGTGGAGACAATCTGTTCCTTAAAGAACTGGTGTTTCTAAGCTTGCAGTTTCCATTTCAGCCGAATTATTTTCTCAAATGGGTCCTCTCCATTTGATCTGATTGGTTTTGGAACACAGACTCCATGAGCATGATGGACCCGTGTGTGTGTGCATGCCTATGTGTGTGAGTTCATGTGTGCACACAGGTGCGTGTGTGTGCCTGCATGCTGGGTAGGACGGCGCTGAGCTGTGACTCCACATCCTTGTTCCTGCATTTGCCCGACTGCAAAAGCACCTCTCCCAGTTCCCCCTGGACAAGAGGGAAGACACAGTGTGCATCCATGTACTCGAGCCTCCTGTGCACGGTTTCCAGAGCTTGCTTTCTGACATCAGTCAGGCCATTAAATTGGAAGACGCCTTCCACCACTGCTCATTTTTTATGATACAGAAATTAAAGAGAAATATGCCCTGCTGAGACCACAGGGTGATGGTGTGTGGCTTCTGTGCAGAGAGGTGGTGTTTGCCTTGGTGTCTCTGCCGTAGGGCACGTGTTTCTGTTCACCTGCTGCTACTGTGGGTGCCCCCTTCCCTGCGCCCCTGTGGTCTGTGTCCCTGAGGACTGCGTGCCTGTCCTCCTGCCTCAGCCCTGGCCATCCCCCACCTGGAGTGCCGTCCTAGCCACTTACCAGCTTCTCATAGTTGCCCTCCACAACCCTTGGAGCAGTGCTCCGGGAAAGCCTTCACAGCCAGTGTGCTTGCAACCTGGACACTCTGCCCTGTATCCATCATGTGTCTGCCATATTCCTCATGCACCTCCAATTCCGGAAGTGTCTGGGGATAGCAGCCACTGCCCCAGGAACTGCTGGGTCCTGGGTGCCCAGGGGCAGGCAGGCAGCAGGCAGGATTTGGCAAATGCTTGAAACCATAGCACTCACCGCTGCCGTAACCACATGCACTATCTCCCTAGGGCGAGCCCGGCGAAGCAGGCGAGCCTGGCCTTCCAGGAGAAGGCGGCCCCCCGGTAAGTGAGCG
Source organism: Rhinopithecus bieti (assembly GCF_001698545.2). Classification (NCBI taxonomy): domain Eukaryota; kingdom Metazoa; phylum Chordata; class Mammalia; order Primates; family Cercopithecidae; genus Rhinopithecus; species Rhinopithecus bieti. Next base: position 1,019,078 of record NW_016803673.1, on the reverse strand, counting down.
GGCACTGCAGGAGGGGTGGGATACGACCGAGCAGATGTGTGGATGGGGTGCTGGGTTGGAGGCTCTGGCTCTGCCTTAGCTCTTCCATCTGTGAAATGGGAGTTGTAACCCCTCCATTGTTTCATGGAATTACCGTGAACAAGGTATAGGATGTGGGAGTGAGTGTGTGCACGCAGACTTAGCAATAACTACCTGTGTCCAGTCACCTGCAGGGACTCTGTCCTCTGTAGTGTTTGCTCCTGGCCCCTTTGTGGGCTCCCATAAGTGTGAGGGTGTCTGTTGTCACCTCGTTCCCCCGGACCATGAGGGCCAGACTAGGAATATCCAGGCCTTCTCAGGCCAGATGAGTGTTCACTGTGAAGCCAGCCCAAAGGTGGCTTTCAGGCCCAGGACCAGCTGGGTGGACTCAGGTCTCCTGGTTCTAGCTGCTCCCTTCCCATGAGATCCATGGAGTCTGTGGACACGGCTTGTGGTCTTCACTGACTGACGTCTGGTCCAGGAGTCGGTCCCTCCCACCTAGAGCTGAATCTCAGCCTTTGAGGGCTCCCAGAAAGTGAAGGCTCTTCACTCAGGCCCCCCTCAGGGTGCACACAGGAGCTGACTCTGCCCAGGGCTGGGGGAGCAACCTGGCAGCCGGCCCCCTGCAGGGCTCAGCAGATACTTGGAAAGGCTGGTCTGAATGGGGTGAGAACCGGGGAGACCCACCGTAAACCGGCACCTGCCCTGCTCTGGGCGGCGAGGTGGTTGGCTCTGAGAACTTGACCCTGGTGTCTCTCCTCCAGGGACCCAAAGGAGAAAGGGGAGAGAAGGGCGAGTCGGGCCCTTCGGGTGCTGCTGGACCCCCTGGACCCAAAGGCCCTCCCGGAGACGATGGTCCCAAAGGCAGCCCTGTGAGTATGCCGGTCACGCCTCAGGGACCCTGCAGTAGGAGTGGGGCTCTGCACTGGGATCCTTCTGGCTCATTGGCTGTGCACTCTGCTCCGAGAGCAGCTTCAAGACCATTCCATGTCTCGGCTAATTTTTCTAGACACTAGAGGTTTTCATACCAGCTACTGAACCAAAATAGCAGAGATGAGACAGAGGGTGTGGACTGGAGGAGGAAGCCCTGAGTGGTTCTTCTCTATGGGCCAGACAGCCAGCTGAGATGTACGAGTGACAGCTGGGCTTTGGGAAGATGCCCCTGCCCTTGGCCGGCCCTGATTTTGCATCAGAGGGGCTTTGGAGAGGCCCATCCGGAAGTCTGAAGGTCCAGGTTCTACTTCCAGCCTGGAGCTCCCAGGAATGGACCTATGAGTGGAACGCCTGCCCCTTGCTTGGCTCTGGAAAGCAAGAGACAGCTGACCTGTGCCATGCCCCCTGGCCGGGCTTGCTGGCTCCGGGACATGCTGCACATGGGAGGGTTTCTGTGTCATAAAGTGCGCTGGGGTGTTGGAATTGCTGGAATGTCCTAGGAGCTGGACGGTGGCAGGTGGCTGTCTTGAGGCAGCAACATGATTGGCCACATGTGGTCTCAGTCAGGTTGCTGATGGCCTTGGCTGCCTCTTTCTTCTTTTCAGGGCCCAGTGGGTTTTCCTGGAGATCCCGGTCCCCCTGGAGAGCCTGGCCCCGCGGTAGGTGCACAAGAGGGCAAAGCCACTAGATCCCCACAACGCTGGCCTGCCTCTGCCAGCCCCATGTCCCCTCTTTCTGGTTGTTCTTTGTGATGAACTCTCACTGGGGCAGGCAGTGTCCCAAAATGCACTCATGTTCTGGTGATCAGAGCAAGAAGACGCCTTTGACCCCACTGAGCATGCTCTGTGCTGCACCAGGATGGATTTGGGTTTTGGGAAGGGACTGGAGATGCACTGGGAGCTGGTGCATGAACTCAGGGTGCCATCTGGGGGTCAGCAAGGAGCTCGCGTTTGTTCCCACAGGGTCAAGATGGTCCCCCCGGTGACAAAGGAGACGATGGTGAACCCGGGCAGACGGTGAGTCCACAGTCTGGGCTGGCCTCCTGGTGGAGGTGTCAGTGTATTCTTGGGACTTTGCAACTTGCTTGGCTCATGTCTGGGAAAAACTCCAACCTAGTTAATATTGACTCCCTTACAATATTGCTTCCCTTATGATATGGATTCCCTTACGGTATTGATTCTGGACAGTGACAGGGCTCATGAACTCCCTCTGAGATGTATGTGCCATCTCAGCAGCAGGTTTGCAGGCAGCCCCAGGGCTTCCACAACCCGCCACGGGCTTGCACAGGAATGTCAGATCTTACCCACAGCTCTGCCTAGCAGGGCCGGTGCCTCTCCTCACCGGGCCCTTCCTGCCTTACTTTGACCAAGATCACACTGGACATTGCATCTGACGCTTGGCGTTGAGTGTTTTAAACATTGCTTCAAGCCCGGATGGTCTCTCTGGGATGGATCGACCCCCATGGGCCCTGGGCAGGACTGGGCCTGGAGGTGGCCCCTGAGGCTTTGCAGGTGCCCTTGCTCCACGTTGCACCCAGCCTGGCCAAGCGCAGGGGACTGCGGACCTGAGGGCAAAGACCATGTCACCGAGTTGAGAGAAGTGTCCACTCAGAGAAGGCGTTAGGGATCAAGCCCCGGGCTGGATTTCCCCAACTGATGGCCTCATTCCACCACTTCCCGGCCTGTGTCCTGGGACGATTCTTGTCCCCGCTTCCATGAAAGGGGATGCCAGTGCCTCGTCCCTGCCCGGGTTGTGGCGAGGACTGAACCAGTCATTGTGTATCAAGAGTCAGTACTGTGGGTGGGAAAGTTCTCTTCCAAAATGCAGAAAATCCGTGGGATGGGAGTCAGGGTTCCTTATGCTGTCACAGCCCGGTGCCACGCTCTCCTAACAGCCTCTGTGGTAGCCCCAAAAGAAGAGAGAGGCAGCTGCAGGATGGCTGAGGAGAGAGTAGACTGAAATCTCCGTGTGTTTTGCCTTAACTGAATCTAACAGACCCCAGTTCCTGACACTGTTCTTTCTCCCAATACCAGGGATCCCCCGGCCCTACTGGTGAACCAGGTCCATCTGGGCCTCCAGGAAAAAGGGTAAATAATTCTGCAAGCACATCCTCGCCGTCAGCTCCCTGCCTGAAGCACCCTCACCCCTTCCCGTCACCTTTTGCTTGGGCCCTGGGTGCTCCGAGCCACACTGATGTGGAAGGGCTTGGGTATGGCGTGTTCTCTACTTAGCCTCCACCGTATCACAAAATCACAGGCCTGCCCGGCGGACGCAGCTGCTCCTTTTAGGACAGGCCGGCTGCCGACACCGTCAGTGGTATTCATTGTGGGAGAAAGACTCCCGCAAAGCTGCGAAAGTCCTTTTCCCCTAGCTCAGGTTTTACTAAAAAGCCAAAGCAAATGAGAAGGCATCCTTTGCGGATTGAATAGCCCAGCCACTTGCTGGTGGTGTAGTAAACAGCTGCCTGGTGCACCCAGGACGGAGGCCACACGGAACTCGAGGCGTGCACCGCGCCTCCCCATGTGGCCTGAGAGGCCTTTACCTGGGACTGGAGTCCGTAGGACTCATGCTGAGGACCCGTGTTCCTGTGGGTGGCCCGGAAGCAGCCTCCATGACCCTGCACCCCTGCCCTGCAGCCTGGCACACGCTGAGCGCCTGCACCCGAGCTCGTCCCCCCGCCACTGCAGGACACACTCACCACCTGTTGTTCTCTTACTTGTTTCAGGGTCCCCCGGGCCCTGCAGGCCCCGAAGGCAGACAGGGAGAGAAAGGGGCCAAGGTAACGTGTTTTGGGGCCAGGCCATGACTGCATGGACCTCCCCTAAGGGAGCCCAGTGGGCGGGGAGTGAATAAGCGTGTGGGCAGAGAAGGCCACGGAGGCCAAGAGTGGCTGCCCCAGAGGCACCTGGCTCATGGCCTACCTGGGGAGGAGACCTGGTTCTCTCTCAAGGAGGCAGCCAAGTGCTGGCCACAAGACTGGGGCCATCTGTCCTGCCCGCCTGAGGGAGGAGGCGGGTGGTGGGTATGGGATTCAGGGAGCCCAGTGCTGAGTAGTTCTGTCCCCGGGAGCCCTGTGACCTCATGCTTGCTCTTTGAGCCAGCCACACCTCAGCTGCTTACCTCTAAAGTGGACCGTGTCCGATGGTGACCGTGTCTGCTTCGGGGCCGGTGGAGAAGATGGGACGCCATCACCCATGCAGTTGGGTTGGGACCTGGCCTGGAGCACACAGGAGGTTGTTCTGTTGGCAAGGTGTTGGGGGCCTGGCCTGGCGCTGTCTGCCTCCCTCCTGGAGGCGCCTGTTGTTAAGTGAGACGGGAGGTTTTGCGGTTCCATCCCTGCTCAGACAATGGTGCTGTGACCCCCGGGCTGTGGTCGGCACTGTCTGCGGAGACTGGGGATCCCTGCTGGCCGGGGAAATGTTGGGATGGAGACTTGGCCAGGGCAGCTTCCACAGAGAATGTGGAAAACTAGGGCAACCCTGGATATGGGGTCACCTGGGGCTCTCCCAGAGGTGCCCAGGGTTTCCAAGCAGTGGTCCTGGGCCAGGGTGCCTGGAGCCTCAAGTTCCAGACCTCATTCTACCCTCCGCCACCCTGCAGGGAGAAGCCGGCTTGGAAGGCCCTCCTGGGAAGACTGGCCCCATCGGCCCCCAGGGGGCCCCTGGGAAGCCCGGACCCGATGGCCTTCGCGGAATCCCTGGCCCTGTGGTGAGTAGGCTGTGAGGGGTGGAGGGGTTGCCAGGTGGAGGGACGGGCGACCCAGCAATTCATGCGGAGTGTCTCTGTGTTTCAGGGTGAACAAGGTCTCCCAGGATCCCCAGGCCCGGATGGTCCCCCCGGCCCCATGGTGAGTGACGTTCCCCGTGGTGAGGGTAGGGGGTGTGGTGAGTTTGCCGCCCGAAACCCCTGGGATGAGGACTCTGATCCCTCTGCCTCCTCCCACAGGGTCCCCCAGGACTTCCCGGCCTCAAAGGAGATTCTGGTCCCAAAGGCGAAAAGGTAAGAGGAACCTCCCTGCCCAGGCAGTTGTGACTCGGGACCTTTAAATTTGTAACCCTGGGTCTCAAACTCAACAAGCTCTTGCTCCGTCACCCAAATCTGTCAAGCACCTGCTGCAAGCTGGTGGTGGGGACCCTGAGAGGTGACAAAACAAAGGAAAATAGACACGCTGTGTTTGAGGCTTGGCCCCTGCCTTTGAGGGGTCCTGAGCAGTTCGGGAGATCCCAGAGGCCCCTGCGGTATTGATGGAAAACCTTCCGGCGAAGCACAGAGGCCCCGGCTGATGGATGTGCAGGATCACAGGTTGCTGCTCTCCCTGGGCTGGGCAGCCTCAGATCCTTCCCGCAGGAGGTGTGGGGACATTTCTGCAGTGGGAGCAAAGCCCTTTTATTTTTCCTAACTGCTGGGAGTTGTTTTCCACTTGCACTGACTTATTTACAAACATAAAAGGTACTCAGGAGTGAGATGGTTGTATATGAAGCAGAAGGCAATAGGGCCTTCTCATTTCCACTCTGACATCCACCGCCACCGCCCCCAGCCCCAAGGCAGATGAGAGCTGGGGCTTCCTTGCGGGGCTTGCCACGGGTTCCTAGAAGACAAACGTAGACAGCGAATGTCATGGATTCTTCTTTTTTAAAAAACAACCCACGATTGTAATATCTGTAATACTCTGCATCTTTCTTTCCGTGTCAGTCGACAAACTTTGTTTTAGTTCCGTATAGGAGCAGGCGTTTGGATTTGCCTTAAGGAAATTGACGAGTGTATACGAAGAGAAAGACAGAGATAAACATTCCTGCTCAGTAAAACCCCTTTATCACTTTGGTCTGTCTCTGTGTCTGTGGCTCCCTGTCTGTTTTTAGACATGACTGTGGCCAGCGAAGGGCTGCCTTGGACCTGCCATTTCATCACCTGGCCTCTCTGTTGAGCTTGTTCCCTTTCCAGGGGAGGCTGACCATGACGTAAAGATTCCTGTGCCATGGCTGTGCTGCATGCTTCCTGGCCCACCGTGGCCGAGCATGAGGCGTGGCTCCCTCAAATGCCCCTTCCCGTCTTCATTTTCCCACAGGGTCATCCAGGCCTGATCGGGCTCATCGGTCCTCCGGGTGAACAGGGTGAGAAGGGTGACCGCGGTCTCCCCGGCCCCCAGGGCTCCTCCGGTCCTAAGGGAGAACAGGTGCGTGAGATGGCACTTCTTGCATGTGGGCTGTCGAGAAGCATTTTAGATCCCTGGGGCAGGCACCCAGGGGACCCGAGGCCCATCAGAACCTGGAAGGACGTCCACATGTCAGTTGAGTCCGGTCATCCTGCTTGGCAGATGGGAACATTGAGGAGCTGGGCTCGCCCAGGTGCACAGGGAGCTGGGCAGAGCCATCTCCCGGTCCCATGCCCTGACTGGCAGGCAGGACTTCCTCCTCATGACCATGGTGGCCCCCAGAGCTGGAGGGACTGGGAAGTCAGGTCATTTTGCCTGGTTCCCAGCCCTGTGGAAGAGCCTGTCACCCACCACTTGCCCAGGAGGTCACTGGTGACAACCCGCCATGTTTGCCGGTGCTGCGGGCAGAGTGGCTGTTCTGGCTCCTGCTTCCACCCTGCCCCAGCCGCCCCAAACTTCCCTGGAAGCCACTGTAGCTCATTGGAGTTTGCAGCCTCTGCAAACCATAGCCGAGGAAACCCCATGCAGGGAGCTTCACTCTGTCCTACACTCTGAGCGACTTGGAAATGGCCTGGGGAGGGTGACGTGTGCCATGGAGGCAGGAGAGAGGATGAGGTGACCTGTGGTGTCTCTGTCCTTCCCCCATGAGGGCCACGGGTCCTTATTCCCATGTGGGAATCTATCTATCCCGAACAAGGTGTGACGGACACACACACGCACAGTATGCTGTGCCCGCCCGCGCCCATGCCTCATAGGATGCCGGGGACAGGGCAGGAGCAGGCAGAGCCCCTGCAGGCTGGGAGTAAGGTGGCATCCTTACCACAGGCTCCAGGAAGGTTGCAGGACATTGCCGAAGGGTGGAGCTCATTGCAAACCCTACATCGCTGGCCACTGTCCTCCATGCCATTGACCGTTTTCATCAGCCGGTGTCCCCAGGTCACAGCAGGGTCCTCAGAGGAATGCCGCCCAGGATGTGGTGGCGCAGTGACCATGAAGATTACAGAGGCATCCAGGGTCCCCACGGCCAACAGGAAAACACCCCTGTGTCCACCTTGTTTGCTCCCCTGCCCTCACCCCGAACTGTGGTCTTGGTGGCATTGCTGATGAAGGTGTCGGGTTAGTGTGCAGGCTTGGCGAGTTGTGGGGTTCTTACAATGAGCCACAGCCCAAGTTCCTGCAGGGATAAGGTGAAGGGAGGGAAGCACTCCTTCCCCAGTGAAATATGGCCATCAGCCCTCCGCTACCCTTGCCTCCAGCTTCCGCCCAGAGAGAGCTCTGAGTGGAATCCGGGGCTGTGCGGGGAGGGGCTGCAGTGGCTCCAGCTGCTCAGGTATCTGTGGCAAAGCTAGCCGAAGTTCTTCTGTGCCAGCAGCTCAGCCCCCGAGGGAGCCAGTGGGGAGAAGAGGTCTGAGCAGAGGTTCCGTGCTCCAAGGATGCAGAAGGCACATTTACAGGCTGGACAGGACAGTCAGCATGGATGGGACTCCCTGCCCAACCCCTCTGGGCTTAGTTCTAGTGGGGAGACCAACACCATGAGCAGGAAACAGCAAGAGGGGCCCAAGCCGGGACTGCGATGTCAGGGCAATGGTTTCTGTATTTCCGATTGAACGTGAAAAGAGGTGCTCAGCCCGAAGTCCTCAGTGGCCTGGGGGATGAGAGAGAGTTCCTGGCAGCCCAGCCAGGGGAGCAGTGCCAAGGGCTGGCAGCCTTAGGGTGGATGCTCAGGTCAATGGCTCCCCCGACATGCACAGCCTGGGATCGGAAAGCAGCCACAGGAGGGTGCTGAGGGGCCGAAGGGGCACCGTGGGGAAGGGACAGGGGGAGCCGAGGGGTGTGGCTGGGTGGCATGGTCGCAGCTCCGTGGCTCCACCTTGTCTGAAGGTGATAACCTGCATTTTCTGCTCCTTTTCAGGGTATCACTGGTCCTTCTGGCCCGATTGGGCCTCCTGGGCCCCCTGGTCTGCCGGTGTGTATCTGGGAGGGGTGTGGTCCTTCCTGGGAGGGCAGGGAGGGTGGGGGTAAGGCTTGGGGCCTCAGTATGGGGCTGGAGAATTGTGGAAAAGTCACACGAGAAACTAGAATTGGGGTCTCCAGGGTAGCTTTGCCCATTCACTCAACATTGGGGTCCCAGGAGACAGAAGAAAGGAGGTGGCGTTGCCTGGCGCTGGCTTCGGGTGGGGAAGACAGGGACGGGAAACGGTGGCCATTTCAGGGAACAAGGACACTGGTCTGTAGGCATCTGGCAGAAGCCCGGCCAGCCTGGCCCAGACAAGAGGAGTTAGCTCCCCTCCTCTGGCACTGCCTCCTGGGTCTCACATTGCTGGGAGACCCCGCATCCCCAGGACATCCCCACAGCTGCTGGGTCGCAGGTGCACACGGTCCCCGGGGCCCCTGCTGCGCTGAGGGCTGGCCCCTGCTGTGTGCTCTCAGAGAGGGCTGGGGGGTGCATTTCATCAGCCCCTTCTGAGCCAGGACACGCTCTTTTCCGCTGCCCCTCCCCTGGCTATCTGAGCTGTGTTTTCCTAGCCAGGGTGGGTGGTAGGCCAGCTGGGGGCAGGTAGGACCACCCTGTGTCTCCACGAGGGGTGAGCACCAGCCAGGCCCTGACCCTCCTCCCACTGTCGCCAGGCAAATACAGGCGTAGACTCCTGAGGGGGATGCGGGAGGGAGAGGGGCGAGGGGCGAGACCAGGCTGGGCAGGACATGGAGCACGGTGGGGCTGGAGCTGAGACCCGGCTTGCTGACGCTCTGCCGTCGTCTCTCTGCAGGGTCCACCTGGTCCAAAAGGTGCTAAGGGCTCCTCGGTAAGTGACACGCTGCCCCAGCCAGGCCACATGCCTGGAAGGTAGGGGAGGGCGGCGGGTCCCCTAGCACAGGAACAAACCACCCACACATCCATCCTAGCTCAGGCTCTGCGGCTCACAATCCTCCCATCTTTCTGAACTGACCCCAGCACGGCAGACTGAGGCATGTGAGCTGCTCACGCCCTGCCCTAGGAAGGGCTCCATCCCGCTCTGTCCTCATCTCAGGGATCCAGGAGGGTATGGGGGTCTCTGCCATTCTCTTCTCTCCTGTGGCTGTGAGGGCCACCTCCCCCACCCAGGTCTCCAGGGACCGTTCTAGAGCTGAAGGTGGATTCAAAGTCCCCTCATGCCTCTGTGACCAAGGGTTGACTCTTCTTTCTTCTCAGGGTCCGACTGGCCCGAAGGGTGAGGCAGGCCACCCAGGACCCCCAGGCCCCCCGGTAAGTAGCCCTTGAAGCCCAGGAAGCGGGGTGGGGTCTCTGGCTGGTTCTGAGGGAATCGAGAAAGCAACTGTGTGTGTGACTGCCCCCCGAGACTCATGAAGCCCGTGTGGTATGTCCGGGCCTTGTCCCTGGCGCACAGCAGGGGGAACGAGCCCCACAGGTCTGTCCACAGGAAGCTTACAGGCCAAATGGCCCTGGGAAGAACAGCTGGTCAGGAGAGAGAGGACACATGTGTGTGTGTGCTGTGTGTATGCATACATGTGAGTTCATGGTGTGTAAATGTGTGAACATGTATATGCGTGTATGTGACTGTATGGGCACGTGTGTGTGCATGTCTGTATGTGTACATGCATCCTGTATATGTGCCTGCATGTGTAATGTGTGTGTACATGGTCTGTATGTGCATGTGTGTACATGATGTGTGTATGGGCGTGCATGCATATATGTGTGGGACACGTATGTGTGTGCATGTGTGCTTGTGTATTTATGTGTGTGTCTATGTGTAGTGCATGTGCATGTATATATGTGTAGTGTGTGTATATTGTGTATGTGCCTGCAATGGCTGTGGTATGTGGTGCATGTTGTGTGCATATGTATACGTGTGCATGCATGTCCTGGGATATATGTGCGTGTGTGTGTGTGTTTATAATGTGTGTGATGCATACATGTGTGTTGGGATGGGGAGCACTAGACTCGGTGGTATGTGTGTGTGTGCGTGTGGTGTGTGTTTATAGTGTGTGTGTATGCCATACGTGTGTGTTTGGATGGGGAAGCACTAGACTCGTGTATGTGTGTGTGTGGCGTGTGTTGTGTGTTTATAGTGTGTGTGTATGCATACATGTGTGTTGGGATGGGGAGCACTAGACTCGTGTATGTGTGTGTGTGCGTGTGTGTGTTTATAGTGTGTGTGTGTGCATACGTGTGTGTTGGGATGGGGGAACACTAGACTCGTGTATGTGTGTATGTGTGTGTGCGTGTGTGTGTTTATAATGTGTGTGTGCATGCGTACATGTGTGTTGGGATGGGGGAGCACTAGACGAGGCCCTAGAGGTGCAAGGTGAAGCCAGTTGGAACCAGGGCATGGCGAGAGCACTATCGAACACCCCCCTTTGGTTGTGTAGTCTCTCAACTCCCATCATCATCTTAGCTGGGGCTTCCTGGAAGTGAATGGCTCCTTGCATCGGGAGGCATGCATGTGGCCCCACTGTGTTCAGCCCCAGCTAGGGCTGCAGAGGCGAGAGCGGGGAGACCTGGCCCCTTTCCTCAAGGCTTGGGCTTTCGTGTGGCTGAGGGCAGGATGGTAGATGCAAGCCCAAGGCTGCAAACTGTTAAGTTTCAGCTCTAGAGAGAAAAGGAAGAGGAGCTAGGGATGTGGCTTAGAGAAGTGCTCCATGCTGGCAAGCACCTGGCAGTGGAGATGGGTGTGGAATGTTCCAGAAACCAGAGGAAAGGAAGAAAACAGTTCTAAGGTGGACAGATGTCCATGTAGCCCAGGTTGCCAGGCCCCAGGGAATCCTTGCAGATGTGGCCCCAGCTGTCCCTGCTCTGCTCGTATCCTGGGACCCATCCACTGCTCAGTCACCCACCACTGCTCCTGTTCTGTCCCCCAGGGCCCCCCAGGAGAGGTCATCCAGCCCCTGCCAATCCAGGCATCCAGGACGCGGCGGAACATCGACGCCAGCCAGCTGCTGGACGACGGGAATGGCGAGAACTACGTGGACTACGCGGACGGCATGGAAGAGATCTTTGGCTCTCTCAACTCCCTGAAGCTGGAGATCGAGCAGATGAAGCGGCCCCTGGGCACGCCGCAGAACCCCGCCCGCACCTGCAAGGACCTGCAGCTCTGCCACCCCGACTTCCCAGATGGTGAGGGCCCAGTGGGGGCAGGGCTGGCCCCCCAAAGTGGGCATGGACCTGCAGGACACACAGAGTGTGTCAAGGACAGCTCAGCCAGGCACAGCGGAAGGGACAGGATGGGCAGCCGCAGCCTCCCCATCTGTAGGGCAGGGGTGCGCGAGAGCCTCCCCTCTTGAACTTTATGGAGGCATCTCAGGGTGAGGCTGGGTGCAGAGGCCAAGACTTTGAGGTCTGACCCTCCAGGTTCTCATCTGGTCTTAGCCCTTTTCTGGCGGGGTGACCTGCTTGAACCTCGTGTTCCTGACCTGTCAAATGGGAATCAAAACATCTCCCAGGAAGGGGTCAGTGCATGAGGCAGTGGATGAGAGGCTGGCACAGTGCCGGCGGAAGTAAGGGCCAGTGTTAGGACGGGCATCAGATGGCACACTCGGGCAGACGGCCTTCAAATCCGCGATACCGTAAAACACATCCTCCTTCTCACTGTCATTGCATCAGGCACCAACTGAAGGATCAAATAACATTAGCTTGTCTTCCCCCTGGGAAGTTCAGATGTTCCCCTACAAGATTCAAGGGATGTTCATAGTTCCAGTAGACTGTGATCCTACATGCATGAGTTTCCAGAGTTCCTTCCAGAACCCTCTCTGCATTTCTGTCTGCCCAGAGAGTGGGCCGGACCCCAACCCTCCCGGCCACCAGAACACGTACCCAGCTGCTTGATGCCCCAGCTGTGTTCTTGGCAAATGAGTTTCTCCCCATCTCTTTATGGGCCCAGCAGGAAAAGCAAAATGCAATAAAGTAAACCCCAGAAAGGCCCGTGCTGGCGGCCTTCCTGGGGCATGCATTTTAACTGCTGGACTGAAATGTCCTCGCGGCTTCCGGAACCATCCAGGGAGCAATCCTCCTGAATCTGCCTGCCTCCCTCCCCGTCTCTGAAATCCAGGTGAATACTGGGTCGATCCTAACCAAGGATGCTCCAGAGATTCCTTCAAGGTTTACTGCAACTTCACAGCCGGGGGGTCGACATGCGTCTTCCCTGACAAGAAGTCCGAAGGGGTGAGTAGCTGCATCCCTCGATGGCCCCAGGGGGGCAGTCGTCGCAGACAGGGCCATGCTGAGGGCTTCAAGCATTTCTTGTCTATGCAGCTTCAAGACTGAAAGCCAGAAATGAATCAGTTTCGTAAGTGAAACTGTTCTTCCAAAAGTAGACCTTAAATTGTTTTAAGAAATTTTTTAGCAATACAATAGGTTTGTGCAGCTTGGGGTCAGGAAAGGCTGGAGGGCTTTCCACCTGCCATCCTGCCGTCCCAGGGCTGGGACTTCACTCACCGGTTGATAAAAGCTTTTCTCCAGTGACTCCGTGGTCCCACTGACCTGAGACCCCCATTAAAACCCTTTAAAGGAATTGGGAGCAGGTATAATAACATGAGCCCGAGACATGTTCCAGAAGCTGCCCTTTGCCTCAATTCTTATTCTCCAGCTTGTTTCTGTGGGTTGGCCCCAGTCCCTCCTGAGTGCTTTGTTTTGAAGTCTGTTTAGTCAAGAATTTGGGGTGGGGAGCTAGGCTCTGCTGAGATTTTGTGGCATGTCGGAGGCCTCAGCTCTGTAGCAGGAGTTTGTGTGCCTGTGGATGAGTGTGTGGATGGTATGTGGGTGCATGTAGATGGTGTGTGGGTGTGTGTGGTTTGTGGGTGCCTGTGGAGGAATGTGGGTGCCTGTGGATGGGTGTGTGGATGGTGTGTGTGTGAGTGTAGATGCTGTGTGGTGGGGAGTATTGTAGATCGTGTGTAGGTGAGTGTGGTTTGTGGGTGCATGTGGATGGGTATGTGAATGCTGTGTGTGTGTGGAGATGCTGTGTGGATGGTTTTGTAGTTGGGATGTGTGTGTGTGTGGTCTGCGGGTGCGTGTGGATGGGTGTGTGGATAGAATGTGGGTGCATGTAGATAGGTGTGTGGATGGTGTGTGTGTGTGTAGCTGGGGCATGTGTGTGGATGGTCTGTAGGTGTGTGTGTGGATGGCATGTGGTTACATGTAGATGATATGTTGGTGCGTGTGGATGGTGTGTGTCCACGTGTGGGTGTGAGTGTGCTTTGTGGGTATGCGTGGACAAGCATGTGGATGGTACATGGGTGTGTGAATGGGTGTGGATGGCATGTGAGCGCATGTAAATGTGTGTGTGTATGGTTTGTGGGTACATGTGTATTAGCATGTGGATGCTGTATGTGAGTTTGTGGATGGTATGTGGGTGTATGTCTGGGTGAGTGGATGGCATGTGGGTGCATATAGATGGTGTTTGGGTATATGTGGATGATGTGCGGGTACGTGTAGATGGTGTGTGTGTGGATGGCATGTGGATGGTGTGTGGGTGCGTGTGGCTGGTGTGTGGCTGGTGTGGGTGTGTGGATGGTGTGTGGGGGTGTGTGGATGGTGTTTGGGTGTGTATGGATTGTGGGTGTGTCTGGTGTGTGGATGTGTGGCTGGTGTGTGGGTGCGTGTGGATGCTGTGTGGGTGTCTGGTGTATGGGTGTGTGTATGGTGTGTGGATGTGTGGGGGGTGTGTGGGTGGTGTATGAGTGTGTGTAGGTGGTGGGTGCATGTGGCTGGTGTGTGGGTGTGTGGATGGTGTGGGGATGTGTGTGGTGGTGGGTGGGGGGCTGGTATGTGGGTGTGTGTGGGTGGTGGGTGGGTGTCTCTGGTATGTGTATGGTGTGTGTGGGTGGTGTGTGTGGGTGTGTGGGGGTGTGTGTGGGTGGTGGGTGGGTGGCTGGTATATGGGTGTGTGTGGGTGTCTGGTGTGTGTGTATGGTGTGTGTGTGTGGGTGGTGGGTGCATGTGGCTGGTATGTGGGTGTATGGTGTGTGTGTATGGTGTGTGGGTGCGTGGGTGGTGTGTGGGTGTGTGGGTGTGGTGTACGGGTATGTACATGGTGTTCAGGTGCATGAGGCTGGTGTGTGGGTGTGTAGATGGTGTTTGGGTGCGTGTGGCTGATGTGGGTGTGTATATGGTGCGTGGGTGTGTGTGGCTGGCGTGTGCATGTGTGTGGATGGTGTGTGGGTGTGTAGGTGGTGTTTGGGTGCGTGTGGCTGATGTGGGTGTGTATATGGTGCGTGGGTGTGTGTGGCTGGTGTGTGCATGCATGTGGATGGTGTGTGGGTGCATGTGGCTGGCATGTGCATGCGTGTGGACGGGCGTGTGTTGCTATCCCTCAAGCATGCACCTGAAGCAGGTCCGGTGTTGGTCCAGGCCAGGCGAGGACTGGGTCTCCCTGCTGCTCCTGGAAGGTGACCAAGCCTGCAGCTCTCGTGCCCCTGCATCAGCTTGAACGGCGACTCCTCCATGAGCTCGCGGTTGTTGCGTGGCCCCAGGAAAAGGCCGCCTGTTTCTGGGGCCACAACGGTTTGCTGTGCAGGTCCAGACCTGTGCGCCCCTGCAGCCTCCGCTTCCTAACACCCTCAGCGCCCCAGAAGCAGTTTCCTGTCAGGAGAAGAGCAGCTACATTCTCCCCAGGGACTGCCATCCCCTTACCCCTCAGTCACTCCCTGACTGTGCTGAACTCAGCACCCGCTTTGGGTCAGGAGCCCACTGGCTGCAGTGGAGGCTGCACATGGCTGGAGATCTGTGGGGCTCCGAGTGTAGGGGTCCCCTCCCCCACCTGGAGTTTTAACTCCTTGAGAACCTGCCTTCCTAGTGACAAACCTGTTCAGAGAGAACCCAAACACGGGAGCCTTCCATCTCAGCTCTCCTTTCCCTCAGTCCAGCCAGAGGCCCTGCATGGAATTCCCTTAGAAAAGAGGTTTCTCGGCCCTCCCTCACGGCCTGCCTCTGCAAACGGGTGGCCGCTCCGCTGTGGAAATGACGGGACAGAGTCCTCCAGATTCAGAGGTTTCCTGGGGAGCTGTGGCAGGTGTTCACGGCACAGCTGTGTGGGGCCGCTGAGTGACCCCAAGCTCTCCCAGTGTTGACCAGCCAGGCGTCCACGGGCTGCAGCCTCGGGCTTGGGCTACAGCTGCTTGGCCAAGGGCAAGTAGAGACGCTCTCCTAGGTGGCCCCCTTGGACCCAGAGGAGGCTCACAGCAGAGGCTGGGGGAGCCCGCACTTGCCCACATCCTGGGGCTCTTCCAGGAAGAAGCTGCCTTCACACCGCCCGGGCTTGGCATCGACAGTGGCAGATTTGGAAACAAGAGAGGGTGGGAGAGCTCTGAGTGGGGTGAGAGGCAGGTGGGACACCCGTTTCCTCCAGGGGATCCCCTTTCTGGCCGTGTTGGCACGAGGCCAGCTCAAGAAGAAGGCGGGGGGGATCAGCCCAGAATCAGTCTTCTGTGTCCTCATGGCACATGACGTGGGCCCCTGTCAGTCCAGGCTGGGGACAGGCCGGCCCTGGGGGCACTTCCACCGCCTGCAGCAAGTGGACCCTCGGGCAGCCGGGGCTCCCCTTGTCCTGTTGCTGGGACCCAGCGTGCAGGTCTCCTCTCAGAGGAATGGCCGCTCACCCACCCATCCATCCGTGCCTTCTGTAGCGTCACTGAGGCCTGCCCTGCTGGGCCCAGCCTGTGTGTCTACAGCCTCGGCTTCTGAGGAAAGCAGGCCCTAAGCGGGCGCCCTCCCAGGAAGCGGGCACAAGTGGTGCCTCATGGTAGTGAGCTGGCTGCATATGATCCAGGCAGGCAGCCGAGGAGCAGCCCCCACCTGCACACGTGTCAGTCTCCAAGAAGCCTCTGCCACACACACACGCGGATGCACACCACACACAATACACACCACACATACCACACGCCCCACACACAGATACACGATACCACACACCATACACACCACACATACCACACACAATACACACCACACATACCACACACAGAGATACACACCACACACGACACATACCACACACCACACAGATACACACCACACATCACACACATACCACACACACAGATACATGCCACACACAATACACACCACACATACCACACACCACACACAGATATACGATACCACACATACCACACACCATACACACCACACATACCACACACAATACACACCACACATACCACATACCACACACACAGATACACACCACACATACCACATACCACACGCCACACAGATACACACCACACATCAAACACACAGATACATACCACACACACAGATACTTGCCACACACAATACACACCACACATACCACACACCACACACCGAGAGACACACCACACATGACACATATCACACACCACACAGATACACACCACACATCAAACACACAGATACATACCACACACATGATACACACCACGTATACCACACCACTCACACACCCCACACATACCACACCACACACACCCCACACACATATCATACACCACACACCACACAGATACACATGACACATCAAACACATAGATACATACCACACACATGATACACACCACATATACCACACCACTCACACACCCCACACATACCACACCACACACACCCCACACACATATACACCACACACCACACAGATACACATGACACATCAAACACACAGATACATACCACACACACGATACATACCACACATACCACACCACACCCACACCCACACACATGCCATACACTACACATCACACATACACACCACACATGAAACACACAGATACACACCACACACACAATACACACCACACATACCACATATCACACACACCACACACACACCACACATACCACACACAGATACACACCATACATCACACACCACACACGACACACATCACATATACAACACAGATACACACCACATACATATATGATCAACACCACATATACCACACAGATATGTACCATACACACATGACATACACCACACATACCACGCAGATACACACCACACACGCAGATACCACACACCACGCACACAATACACACCACATACCACACCACACCACACACCACACATCACACAGATACCACACACAGACATTACACACAAATACACACCACACATACTACACTCCACACACAGATACACACATCATATAGATAGACACATAACACACTACATACACCACACATACCACACACCACACACACAGATACCCACCACACATCACATACACAGAGACCACACATTACACCACACACACACCACATACACAGGTACACATCACACACACACATATACATACCACACACAATCACACATCACATGCCACACACAGATACCACACACTCAGATACATACCACTCTACCCTACATACACCATACACACAAACACACACCACACATCACACACACAGATGCATACCACACACCACACCCTCCGCACAGACACACCCCACATACCCACATGGCACACACCATGCACACACACACCACACGCACACAGTCTGGTGCCGCAGCAGCCAGGCAAGGCTGTGAGGATGGGATGAGGATGTCCCCACCCCTCGCCTGCAGTAAATGCTGGCTTTTATTACCATTCTCTTGGTCCATCATTCATTCATTCCCTCCCTCAGTGAGCATTGTCATCAGTGATTGAGCACCAGACACTGGCCTGGGGACTAACATGCAAAACAGGACAGGCAGAGCGCACCCTTCCTGGGCAGCAGCAGGGGCCAGAGGGCCTGGGCCAGCTCCTCACGCAGCCTCCAGTCTCCCTGAGGGCCCCAGCCAGGCTCCTCACGCGGCCTCCAGTCTCCCTGAGGGCCCTGGCCAGGCTCCTCACACGGCCTCCCTGAGGGCCAAGGCCAGGCTCCTTACATGGCCTCCTGTCTCCCTGAGGGCCCCGGCCAGGCTCATCCTCACACGGCCTTCAGTCTCCCCAAGGGCGGGGACCAGGCTCCTCACACAGCCTCCAGTCTCCCTAAGGGCCGGGGCTGGGCTCCTCACGCGGCCTCCTATCCCCCAGGCCAGGCTCATCCCCCCGAGGGCCTGGGCCAGCCTCATTCTCACGTGACCTTCAGTCTCCCCAAGGGCCGGGGCCCTCAGGCTGCATTGGAGGTGCTCGGTGGGGCCTCCCTGCAGCCCCTCGCCTGAGGACGCAGGTGCCAGGGGCCGGGAGAGCGTGGGGCATTGCTCTGGAGGCCAGAGAAGTAACCCTCTTGTTCTGTTTCTCTCCCTCCCCACCTCCCCGCTGCACATTTAGGCCAGAATCACTTCTTGGCCCAAAGAAAACCCGGGCTCCTGGTTCAGTGAATTCAAGCGTGGGAAACTGGTAAGGTGGCCTCTGGCGTCTTTGCGGTTGTCACTTTAAACCCGCCCATCTCATATCTTACAGAGTAAAATGGCCCGCTGGCCCAAAGAGCAGCCTTCCACCTGGTATAGTCAGTACAAGCGGGGGTCCCTGGTAAGTGGCCACCTCGGCCCGGCCACCTCGGCACTGCCTGCTTGCAGCACGGCTGGCTCGCGGCTCTGCATGGCACCCATCGCTGCCATGTGTGCCACACCACTCTTGCCAAACTGCTCCACATCACGTGACAGCAAGACTCAGCTAGGTGTGGAGTCCTCTCCCCGGCCCCCGCCACCCCAACAAGAGTGTGTTTCAGCCTGTAGTAGGCGGACGGTTTTCCATTTCTGTGTAGGGCGCCCAGAGCCGGGTGTGGGCCCCAGCCTGAGCTACACCTCTGCCCACGGACGGTGCAGCCCCAGGCACCTGGGCACTGAGGTCAGACGCTCCAGAAGCTGCTTTCATTGTGTCTGATGGCAGGGCAGAGGATACGGATCCCAGACCACTTAAGCCATTCAGAACTCCTTTCTAGGACCTGCACCACGGATCCCCTCTCCCCAGCTGCTCAGGGCTGAGGGGCTGTCTCTCTGCCTGCTGGGCTGCAGATTCCCAGTTATGCTGCACACCACTGTACGAATCTTGCTTTTGCTTTTGGGGATAGAGTCTTATGGAATCCATCCCTGAAAGCAAAAGACATTGTCCTCCCAGGAAGGAACACATAGGTGGTTCTTCTGGCCGGTGTAGTGCCCAAGAGCCAGTTTGGGCACATTGATGTGAGGACAGCGGCTGCTTCTGCCACGTGGAGTGTCCCCCTAGGAGCCCCGCAGGAGCTGGATCTGGGCCCTTTCCTGGAATGCAGGGCAGAGTTCCGTCTCTTCTCCCAGCAAGTTAAAGGACCAGGGTTCCAGAACACTGATGGGTTCTGGGTGCCATTTATGGCCCAGATTCTCCTTCTTTCCTTCCCTTCTTGGGATCTGGTGACCCCACTCCCAAGTGGCCCTCAAAGGAGGGCCATGCTCACTCAGAAGCCAGCCCGTGGGTTCTGCGGCTTCTGGCCTGGATACTTGCCATGGGTTGCTGCACCCTGGCACCAGGCCGAGCCTCCCTGGGTGGACATGGAGGCCATACTTTCCCCAAGGACTCAGAGCACTGGCCCTGAGCCGCCTTTGCCCTGTCTGCAGCCCTGAAGCCTCTCGTCTTGTAACCTGAAGGTATTCACAGCTGATTATTAATCTCTCGTGCCCTCATTGTTACTGATTTCAAGTCAGATACCAGCTCCTTTGCCGACACTCCGAGGGTCTGTGCTCACTGTGGCCGTGTTTCTGGAGGCTTCCTGTTTTGTGGTTTGCTGTGGACTTGCAGTCCTCTTCTCCCTTCCTCCTCCTGCTTTTCCTTTTCGCCGCCGCCTCTGTGCTGTGTTCCAAAAAGAGCTGCTGGCATACAGAAGGACCTGAAACACCCAGGGACAGGGAAGGCCTGGGACCAAGGCTGCTTGGCCCAGAGGGACAGAGCGTAGGGGATGCCGGTGTGTGGGCTCAGGCAGGGAAGGGATCCTGGGGATGCTGGGGGCCGAGGTGGCAGGGTCCATTTTGCAGTCTTGCGAGTGGTTACCGCCTGTGCTCGGCACTGCCCTCTCCCTGCAATGACAGCTCTCAGCCTCCAAAAAGAGCCTCTCACGGCACCCTCCAACATGGGAAAAGTAGAAAGAGCCTGTTTTCCTGGCTTGGAGGAAATGGCTGTGAAACCTCATTTGCAACCTTCAGCCCGAGTAGTCTATTTCCACCTCTCATCCTGTCCCATAGACAGTTGATGAAGGGTGGGGTGAAGGGACGACCCAGGGAACACGTCAGCTTACTTCAGGATCTTTCCACGGCCTTATTCCTAGCTCTGTGAATATCATACGTGGACAAGAGGTAGACGGAGGCCTCTCCTCAAAGATACTGGATTTTTCAGCTGGGTGCAGTGGCTCATGCTTATAATCCCAGCACTTTGGGAGACTGAGGCGGGCAGATCGCTTGAGCCCAGGAGTTTGAGACCAGCCTGGGCAACATACCAAGACTCCATCTCTATTTAAAAAAAAAAAAAAAAAAAATGCAGAAATGGGCTGGGCATGGTGGCTCACGCCTGTAATCCCAGCACTTTGGGAGGCTGAGGCAGGTGGATCACCTGAGGTCAGGAGTTTAAGACCAGCCTGGCCAACGTGGCAAAACCCCATCTCTACTAAAAATACAAAAATTAGCTGGGCATGGTGGTGTGCACCTGTAATTCCAGCTACTCGGGAGGCTGAGGCAGGAGAATCTCTTGAACCCAGGAGACAGAGGTTGCAGTGAGCTGAGGTCGCACCACTGCATTCTAGCCTGGGGGACAGAGCTAGACTTCATCTCAAAAGGAAAAAAAAAAAAGAAAACACCAGAAATGGGAATTGTATCTGGGCAGGGCTACCCATGATGCACCATATTGAGATAATACTGCAGAGACCCCTCCCACCAGGAGAGCAGGGCCTCACCGTGGGACCCTGGAGTTCCAATGCAGGGCTGCGTGCCCCATGCCCCCGGGGCCCCTGCCGCCCCATGGGCACTGGGGGCTTCAGGTCCTTCTGTGTCCGGTGCTGCCCACCGCTGCTCCCTGTGGTGCACACTCTTCCTTGAGTCAGTCACGTTCCCTCCCGGAAGGAGCGCCGGATGGCACAGTCTGGCGGTTGGTATTCACTTTTCCTCCTCAAGGTTTGCCTGTAAGGTTCTCGTGGCTGCGTCCGAGTGGAGTTCGCCGATAGTCCTGGGGCCGCAGTGTGTTCCCTCGCCCCTGGGAAGGCCCAGGCCCTGGGCCGGCTGCTCGCCTTGGGCACGTTCTAGTGGCATCTGTTGAAAAAGTGGGTCCTGCAGTGTGTTCACCCTCCTCCCACTCCTGGTGTCCAAACACCCATGGCAACACTGAAGTCAGTTCCCTTCCCATGTTCACTGGGGCTTTTCCGGAGCAGACCAGAGGCAGGGTCCGAAACACACCACCACGAAGCAGCAGTTGCACAGAAGTGGGCAGAGCAGGTCTCAGGCCCTGGCTTCAGCCTGCTTCGTTCCCTGACGCTGCAAACAGGACAGACTGCCCTGCCCAGCCAGGCCTTCCCTGCAGAGAGGTCCTTCAAGGTCCCGCCTCAGCTGGGAGAGATGTGTGCTTCATTTCAGGGAGCTAAGATGCATCCATGTCCCCTGGCAGTGTCAGGCTTTTCAGAAACCTTGAGTTTGCAGCAGATGCAAAAGTGAGATGCATCATCTCTCAGGATGCCCTACACGGGCCTTGTGCCTGGTGGAGCTGAGCAGCCCAGTTCTGGACATCCAGCTAGTGATGCTGGAGAGGCTGTCAAAGAAGCTGCACGTTGTCCTTCTCTGATGCCTTCTCTGGATTTGTGCAGAGACTGGGAGGGCTTTCAGGGAGGGTCAATGTCACCAGAGTTCCTGGCTGACCTTTGGCACAGGCGAGGCAGGCAGATGGAGCCACTCCAGCCACAGGAAGCCTGCTCACTGAGGGGACACTTCTGGAAAGGGGAGGAGTGGCCTTTCTTGAGTGGTCATACCAGACATCATCCAGGACCCCCGTGCCTCCAGGAGGGTCCCCGGTCACCCCAGCCATCTGCACAGCCCTGACCCTCAGGCTTGCCTCCCCTCGAGCACCTCACTACAGCTGGCCCACTCACTCCCTGAGGCCTCGTGCCCCCTCTGGCTCCAGCTTCTCACAGTCTCCCTGGCCAGGGCCTTGTACATCCTGGGCACCCGGCAGATGGTCATTTGTTCACATAATCTTGTGAGCACCTTCCTTTGCCAGCGTTGGGGCAGGATAATAGCGGGCCAGGGCTGGAGTGGAGGGACATAGGGAGGGCTGGGATGCAGACCAGGGGCCCTAAGCCAGCCCTAAAGGCTGGAGGTGGGGAGGAGCCTTCCCTAGGGGCAGTGGTCTGGACTGTGACCCAAAGGACAGCAGTGGGGGCACCTGTTACCGGGTGGGGAGTGTCCCAGGCAGAGGGAGGAGCCGGTCGGTGGCTCAGGGGCAGAAGGAGG
Source organism: Rhinopithecus bieti (assembly GCF_001698545.2). Classification (NCBI taxonomy): domain Eukaryota; kingdom Metazoa; phylum Chordata; class Mammalia; order Primates; family Cercopithecidae; genus Rhinopithecus; species Rhinopithecus bieti. Next base: position 996,611 of record NW_016803673.1, on the reverse strand, counting down.
CCGCCTACTGTCCAGGGTGCAGGGAAAAGTGTGGTACAGCTGGGAGGGGGGCTCTAAGACCGCCTCCTCTCACCCCCAGGGAACCTAATGCCCCTCTCTGGCCCGGCACCCCCCGACTCAGGGGAAGCCAGGGCTCGCCTGCTGCTCCAGGTGCCCCGACCCAGCGATCGGGTGCAGAGCTCTGCGTTTCAGGGATGAGAGGCAGGTCTTCATGCAAGCCATATTTTTTAGAATGGTTCTCTGTTCACTCAACACATACAAACCGGGCAGACCCAGATCACCATCTGGGATGGTGCACCCAGGTGGCAGAAGGGGAGGAGGGCTGTGGGTGGATGTGCAGGGAGAGCAGCTGCAGCCGGCACTGCAGTGGGCGCTGGCCCAGGAGACACTGGCTGCCGTTCACCATGCAGCAAAGCTTTATCAAGTCCACACTGGGGCAGCCATGGAGTGGGTACCAGGACCAGAAACGAGCAAGAAGGATGCCGTCCTGCCCTCTGTGAACTTACGGTCTGTTAGGGAAGACACTGTGACAAGGTTGGGGAGGGCAGCCACAGAGCAAGTGCAGGAGCATCTATTCTGGGTAGGCTTCCTGGAGGAGGCAGCACAGGTGCCGAGCCCTGAAGGATAAACACAGGCCAAGAGGTGTGGGTGGATTATCTAAGGCCCCGAAGGACATGAGGCACGGTTCTCTTTGTTCCTGGGAACATCCAGGAGAGTCCATGTGCGCTGGCCTCGGGGGGAGTCTGTGGGTGTAGTACGTTTCCAGGTAGTGCCCCCAAGAAGACCACAGTGTGGGTGAAGCCCAGGGCAGTGCGGATGTGGGGCTTTGTTTCTGTGTGTGTCCCTGCCCTGCTGAGCCCCAACCCCCCTGTCCCCCCAGCTCTCCTACGTGGACGCCGAGGGCAACCCCGTGGGCGTGGTACAGATGACCTTCCTGCGGCTGCTGAGTGCCTCAGCCCACCAGAACGTCACCTACCACTGCTACCAGTCAGTGGCCTGGCAGGACGCAGCCACAGGCAGCTACGACAAGGCCATCCGCTTCCTGGGCTCCAACGACGAGGAGATGTCCTATGATAACAACCCCTACATCCGCGCCCTGGTGGACGGCTGTGCAGTGAGTGTCCCGCGCCACCCCCAGCATCCCTGTTCACGCCTCCATGGGGCTCACTCCTCACTCAGCACAGGTTTACCTGTCCCCAGGATGCCTGCCGGAGGGCAGTGAGGGCCTCGGACCAGGCTCTCGCCCCCAGGCAGCCCTACAGTTGCAGGGAGACTAGGAATCCCAGGGCTGTGTAGCCAGAGCTCTGGGACTTTTGGAGAGTTCCGTGGGTTAGGACGGGAAATCTGAGACCTGGCTGGAAAAGCCAGGGGCGTGGGTCCCTCGCCCCATCCAGGGCTGTGGCGTGGAGTGAGGAACGGAGCACCCACTGTGGTTCCAGTTGGGAGCTGGGAGCCTCCCTCTCCTTGGACAGGGCTCTTCTGAGAGTGGCCAGAACTAAGCTAGGCCTGTTCCCGAGAGCACGGCCATGCTGGAAACACGCTGCAGACTGAGAGTTGCCAGCTCTCTGGACTGCCCGCCCCGTGGGCCCTCTCTGTGTGGGGAGAGCTGTTCTGCTCCCAGACAAGGGAACGGAGGCCTGAGCTGTGGGAGGCTTGCTCAGACCTCACGGGCAGTCAGGGCTGGTATTGGCGCTTATACCCCTGCCTTTCTGCCCCACCATGGGCCTTCCCACATGCACACCTTTCCTCCTCTCTCCTTAGTGAGCTGGGCTCACCTCCGCTAAGGTTTCCTCGAGACTGCCCCTCCCAGGGCTGCCAGGGCCATCGCACAGGTCCGGGATGTGCCTGCGTGTCCTGGAGGTGTTTAGGGTGCAGCTGTGCCCCAGGATCCCAGGCTTGTGGGAGCCTCAGACATGTCCCCCTCGTGTGGCCTTTTAGAGGTTGGAGGTGGGAGTCGTTGAGAAGCCCAGTCTGTGGGTCTTCCTGTCACTGACATTGGAGCCCGTTCTCTCCACTACTGATTCCTGCAGAAAGCACCCCTTAGCGCTTGGGTCCTTTTGTGTTGCTAGAAAGGAACGCCTGAGGCTGGGTAAATGGGAAGTGGTTTACCTGGTTCCCAGCTCTGCAGGCTGTGCAGGAAGGTGGTGTGGTGCCAGCATCTGCATCCAGTGATGACCTCAGGCTGCTTCCAGTCTCGGGAAGGTGAAGGGGCCGGGGTGTGGAAGGCACGGGAGAGAGGAAGCGAGGGGGTGCCAGGCCCTTTTTTCAGCTCTTATGGGAACTAGTCAAGCGAGAACTCGCTCATTACCCCAAGAGCAGCACCAAGCCCCGTGACCCAGACGCCTCCCACCAGGCCCACCTCCAACACTGGGACCACATTTCAATGGGAGATTTGGAGGGGGCAAACGTCCAAGCCATGGCACCGACCCAGGCCAGCTCCTGAGGGGAATGGGGCTGGCGTTAGGGCCAGCCCTGCAGGGTGCCCTCCTCTGAGCAGCACAGATGGGTCCTCAGAGTGAGGCCTGGGCAGGCAGGAAAGCCAGAGGGTGGCGCTGACTGAGAATGCCAGGCCCGTCTGTAGCCCTGGGAGCAGAGTGGACCTGGGTTCCAATCCCGCCTCCCCCTGCACAGCACCGCTGGGGAGCACCTGGCCCTCAGCCATAGGACGCTCAGCTCCTTTTCTCTGCTGCCCAAGGGCTACACTGAGGGTTAAAGCTGTGTCTCCCAAGGCCATCCCGCAGCCACTGGGAGTACTTGCCACCGCCACTGCCTTCTGTGATAGGTTGGGGTCAGTACTTCAGATCTGACTGTGGAATATGCAGAACTCATCCCTGTGTAAGGCTGATGGATCCATATCCCTGGAAAGAGGCATTTAAAAATGCCAGGGACCTTACCCGTCCTCCCCAAATGAGGATAATGTAGCACCTGCCTCACAGGGCTTTCTGGGGAGCATATCAAACCATGCCTTTAGAGCTCAGAATTGTGTCTGACTCACTACAAGCCCTGGATAAGCACCCAGTTCTTGTGACTATTTTTAGATAATAATATGGACCACCAAGTGTCAGGCAGTAAGCATGGAGGTGAAGAGAAATCAGAAACCCTCTAAAGGAGAGGCAGGACCTGGAGTGACAGACCCCTGAGTTTGGCTTTGAGCTTCCTGGCTTCCATGGCAAAAAGGGAAACTAGTTGGCCCAGTGGGTGTTGTCTGGTAAAGGGAGAGGAACAGCTTTCCAGAGAGGGGAACGTTTCCTGGAAGACAATGCTAGAAAGATGGATCCCACAGAGGACCTGTGGAGGTTAAAGGGCAGGCCAGACCCCAGCTCCCTAATCTGGCTTAGACAGGCTCCCGCTGCCTTTAAGGCCGTCCTGGAAGATCCAACTTCTTTCATCCCAGTTCCTCTTGATGCTCCTGCCCCTACTCATTCCGTCAGCAAAATCCACTTCTGGGAGGTCCCAGAAGTCTTCGGCAATGCTTTCTGACTCAGAACCTGACTTCCTGGCTGCACCTGCATCCCGGGATAGGGTCAAGCTGGGATGGTTTAAACTCCACCAGCAGAGAGGGCTGTTGCTCAGCCCACTGTCTCCCGGTGATGAGGGTGTGCTGTTGGCATCTGGACATGTAACTCTGCCAGTCTTGGGTGTGCCAAACGCCACCAGAAACACTCCCCACTTCCGAATGTGAACCTCCGATACCAGTATTCCCTTCTTTCTACGTACGCAAAACCTGAGGCCCAGAGAGTTACGGCGGCTCGCCCAAGGTCCCCAGGTGTGGCAGCGCTGAGGCTCCTAATTCCCACTGCAGCATTCGTCTCACCATAGCCCCTTCCTGGCATAGTTGCAGCTTGAATACCTCGGTTGACAGTTACCTTACTACCTCCTGAGACAGCCCAGGCCGTGGCTACAGAGCCTCAGGATAAGGAAGCTCTTCTGAGAACTGGGCTCAAGTCTACTTGTCTGTAACATCCGCCCATCACCTCCTGGTTCTGGTCCCATCAGCCATGCGGAGGGAACGGGGTCCAAGAGCAGTTTCCCAGCAAGCCCCTCTGACATCAAGGCCCGACGGCTCTCTGACAGGGGACTGCAGGCTGTTTGACGTTCTTGGCCTCCACCCACTAGACGCCAGTAGGAGCCGCCCTACCGAGTGACAGCAACTCAGAATGTCTCCAGACACATCTCCCAGGGCCAAAATCTCCCCCATGGAGAAGCACCGTTCTACATAGAGAACTAAGGTTTGAAGGGAGTGCAGAGGGTTCACCTGCTGCAAGGGCATAGAGGACCTGTTCCTTCCTCTTCCCCATGGAACCCAAAGAAGCTGGCACTTCTGGGGCCGAGGATCAGGACCCTCGAAGCCGAGAACCAAGTGCAGCTGCCATCCAGACCGCGCCACGTCCTCAGGCAGTCAGCAGCGTGGGTCTGGTTAGCCACCCAGTGCTACAAATCAAGAGACACTGGCTCGCTCTCTCACCCCTTCCCCATGGTGGGCGTTCCTGAGTTCCAGGACTGTCCTTGGAGTGCCTTTGCACACAGAGACGGGACTGGAAACACGGGGCTACCCAGACTGCACTCTGGGCTGGGAGAGGAGAAGCAGCTCCCTCCCCAGGGCCGTTTTACTTCTGGAAAGCAAAGATTCTGACTTTGAAAAGATGGAGAGAGAATGGCTCAAAACTGCATAACCCCAGAGGGCAGAGGCAGGCTGTGTGGCCAGGCTGGACGGGAGGTTTGCGTGGAATGGTGGGCAGTGGCAGCAGTGTGGAGCTGGGGTGCGGGGCGGCCATGGGGGTGGCGTGCAGGGACGCTGGCCTAGACTGGCAGGTGCGCTGCTGACCCTTGTCCCTGACAAGCCCAGCCACAATTTGAAAAGTCACAACCCTCTCATTTAATTACGGGGGCTGCTGCAGGAGGCCCTGATGCCCCGAACTCGGGCCAGCGGCAAAAGCCCTGCCTCGGCCCCCGGAGGTCTGCGTGATTCATACTGTAATAACGGCCCAAGAAATTGGAATTCCAACGCGGGCATCGTTTGGCTGGGACGCCTGATTGACGGGGCCGCTGAGCGGGCCCAGTGGAGAGGCACAAATCACCTGCAGGAGGGCCCAGGCACCGCGCCGCATAAATCCTGGTGTTTGTGCAGCTTTCGGCGCCTCCGGGGGGCCGTTCCTGGCCTGTAATGGTTATTTATGCCTCTGGAATAACGGGGTAACAGAGCGGCTTGCAGTGGCCTACTTTAAATACGCCCCTCTCTAAGCGCTCTGATAATTGGAGCAGAGGGGTCCCATAAATCCCCTGAAATCACCAGACAGTTCAGCAAACGCTGCCCATCCCTCCGGGGAGAGACTGATGCCATCGCCGAGAAGGGCTGTGACCGATGCCACCGCTGAGAAGAACTGCTTGCCCGGCCTCCTGGGTGGATGAGAAAGGCCGGGCACTGCCCTGCTGGCTTCCTGACCTGTCGCCAAGCTCACGTAGCTCCCCAGGACAGCGCCGCCTTGCAGTGGCCCAGCGAAGCCAGGCCTGATCATCTCACTGGACTCCTTGAGTGGGACCGGGCGAGGGAGCAGAGGCCTGAGGAGAGAGGCCTAGACAGGCAGGGGTGGTCTCTCGCTCCTCGCCAGTGGGAAGGGTGAGGAGGTCAGTACCCCCAGGGCTTCACCCCTGGAGGGTATGGGTGGCCGCCTCTCATTGAATATCCTGTGTCCAGCCCTGCTGCCTACCCATCCTTCCCAGCCACTGCAGAGCTGCGACTGGCCCTGCCCTCCTTCTCCATGGGAGAGCTGTGGCCACCCCCAGGCAGGCTTGTGGGACAGCAGCATCCCAGCTGCGTTCTGCAGGGCTGAGCTGGCCACAGGGTGCTGTCTGCCCCACACTCAGCATTCTGTGGAACCGTGTGCTTTCGCTGTCGAGCCCCGGGGCGCCCTGTGGTGAGGTCCTTTAGGACAGCATTTCTCAAAGGCCAGTCATGAACACGCCTATCAGAATTATCTGAGATGCCCATTTTTAAAAATGCAGATTCTGAGTCCCACCCCAGCCTGACGGAATCAGCCTCTCTGGGCGGGGGTCAGAGCTGCATGGGGTTAACCAGCTCCCCGAGAACTCGCGTTCGCTCTGAAGTTCCAATCCCAACTTGAAAATCATTCCAGGCCGAGCCAGCTGCAGTAAGGAGAAAGGTGTTCCTATCCAGGCAGGGGTGTGAGAAGGGCAGGGTTGTGGGGAGAAGTGGACATTAGCACGTGAAGCTCGAGAGTCTCGTGGGTAATACCAGGAATGCATGCAGGGGAGCTGAGCTTCGTTCATTCTCACAGTGCGTCTATGACAGTGGCGTGCCCATTTTCCAGCTGAGGAAACTGAGTCACAGAAAGCGAATTGGTTATCCATTGCTTGTAACCAATTAGCCCCCCAAATTTAGCAGCTTAAAACCACAGATGTTTATCTCACTCCGTGTCCGAGCGTCAGAAGCCTGGGAGAGGCGCGGCTGGCTGGCTGTAGCTCAGGGTCTCTTAGTCCACTCACTGCCACGACAAATCTCACCAGCTGCGTGGCTCATAAGCAACAGAGATTTGTCACCCACAGCTCTGGAGGCTGGAAGTCTGTGACCAGGTTGCCAGCAAGGCAGGCTCTGGTGAGCTCCCCTCCAGGTTGCAGATAGCAGCTTCTCACTGCACCCTCACGCGGCGGTCTCTTGGGTGCCTCTTTTATAGGGGCACTAATACCACTCATGGTGCTCCACCCTCAGGACCTCCTCAGCTCCCATCCAACGGCCCCACCTCCTAACACCATCCTTGGGAACGGGAACATTAAGATCACAGCCGGGGAGAGTAAGGCCCTTCACGGCCACGCCCTCCCCATAGGTCAGGGAGCGGAACACCGGGAGAGCTGGAGCTGTTGTCTGCTATGGAAATCTCTGGCCTGGGAGCCTGTGCTGGGCCCTCTGCAGGGCTGCATCCTGGGGACACTGCCTCCCACCCCGGAGGGAACCCTGGCTGGCTCGACTTGCTTATCTGATCATTTCTTCTGGGGATGGGGCAGTGGAAGATCCTTCCCAGGCCCAGATCCCGCTGAGACTGTAAATCCGGTCTGGGTCTGAGGTGGCAAAAGCCATTGCCCAGCATGCGTTTGCAGGCTCCTGGTTTGCGGGAAAGATGCGGCCTCCGGGGCCCCTGTCTTGGGGGAAGTTGACAGGACAGCAGGGCCAGCTCAGCCTCAGTAATAAATGCCCTGAACACCGGGAGTTACATTTGGGTGGCTTTGGGGAGGGACCAAAGAATCGCACACCTTCGCTGCCTGTGTTCTGTCATGTCACACCTTTGCCGCCTGTGTTCTCACACCTTCGCCACCTGTGTTCTGTCTCACACCTTCGCTGCCTGTGTTCTCACACCTTCACCGCCTGTGTTGTCTCACACCTTCGCCGCCTGTGTTCTGTCTCACACCTTCGCCTCCTGTGTTCTGTCTCACACCTTCGCCTCCTGTGTTCTGGGAGGGAGGAGGCCTCTCCTAGGCTTCCATCCCCCACCCCAGCACCCAGGGTTGTGCTGGTTTGAGCAAGGGATGGGTGCCGACACATCCTGCAGGTCAGGTTCATTGCGCTACCCCTGCCCTCTGTGCCTCAGTTTACCTACGACTCCTCTGGACCAGAGGGTGTAGAAGGTCCCCACCCCTTCCCATACTTGTGAAGGTGAAGACCCAGCCCACCGAGTGCCTAAGGTGGTGTGAAGCAGGGGATCGTAGGGGGGATCTTACTTGGCTCAAGGCTCTGCCGGTGCCAACTTGGACTCTTTCCTTTGCTAACCCAGAGCCTCCCTTTGATTTTCCCATGTGCCCTGCTTGTTCTGTAGCTGGCCCTGGGTCCTGGGGGGCTGCCTGGAAGCAAATACCTGGGGTATCACAAGGAGTCTGGACTGGGCACGGGGCGAAGGCTGATCAGCTTCGATTCTGTGTGCGCCCCAGATGCACCTGAAGCCTTGGGAGGGTCCTGTCGCCTCGCTGATGCCCACCCCACCCCCTTCCCACCTGTGCAAGGGGGACTCTCGGGACATCCACAGGGGTTAAGTGCATGCTCTGATCAGCCGTATTTCCTCCAACACTCGCCCAGGCAAGCACAGCCATGGGTGGGAGACAGGACACCAGCCCAGGTTTCCGAGCCAGCCAAAGTGTGGGGGGCGCGACTGGTAAACCCCAAGACCCCCTACTGTTCTTACCCACCGGCCACCTGTCTCCCTCTTCCCCAGACCAAGAAAGGCTACCAGAAGACGGTTCTGGAGATCGACACCCCCAAAGTGGAGCAGGTGCCCATCGTGGACATCATGTTCAATGACTTCGGTGAAGCGTCACAGAAATTTGGATTTGAAGTGGGGCCAGCTTGCTTCATGGGCTAGGAGCCGCGGAGCCCGGGCTCCCGAGAGCAACCTCGTGACCTCAGCATGCCGTTCGTTCGTGAGTGTCCCGTGCATGTCCTGATCCTGGACAGTGAAGGCTTCTCCCTCCCCTCCCGCCTGACTTCATCTGCGCCTCGGCACTGCGGGGCGTGGGACCCCAGCCCGGAGAGAACAGAGGGAAGGAGCCGCGCCCCCACCTGGAGCCGAATCACATGACCTAGCTGCACCACAGTGCCTGGGCCCGCCCCACGCTGTGTCCACACCCACGCGCCCCGGGAGCGGGGCCACGCCTCCGGCCCCCCAGCTCGCCTGACCAATCCTGTTCGTGAATAGCTGGCAGGGGTTGGGGGAGGGACTGCCAGATTTGGACACTGTATTTTTTTTCTAAATTCAACTTGAAGATGCGTATTTCCCCTGACCTTCAAAAAATGTTCCGAGGTAAGCCTTGTAAAGGTCATCCCACCGTCACCAAAGCCTCCGTTTTAACGACCCCAACACGATCCATTTAGAGGCCAAATGTCATTCTGCAGGTGCCTTCCCGATGGATTAAAGGTGCTTATGTTTTTGTGAGTTTTAAGTAAATATTTGTATTGTATTGTTATAAATGTTAAGTGTGCCTGGCTTTCAATCATGCACGGAAACCCAGTCTCAGTCCCGCGGACAGAATGGGCGAGGCATGGATTCTGGGTTGCAGTACAGTTCTGATTAGAAATAGGAAGTCTCCTCCCACCCCCGCCCTGGCCAAGAACGTGCAATAAATTGGAGATTTACCCGAGGCAGCAAGAATTGATGCTGCCGTTGAAAAGCAGGTACCAGTGCCCCTTTTCAGACAGTGTTTGATTCACTCTAGACCTTTTTTTAATAGGGAGGGAAAGAATTTGATATTTTACTTTTTTCTACATGCACTTAGACTAAAACACAGGTTTAGATTAATTTTATTTGCTTCCTTTTTCCGCTTTTCTTCCCGCAGAGCCTGATGGGAGAATGTCCAGGGCAGGGAAACCACATTTTTTGTAGGTGATAACTCAATGAAAATTGGTGCTTATTTTTTACACTTCTCTCTTGTGGTGCTATCTGTTTTAAGGTCTCCTTGAAGGCGCACCGGGGTACCTGGCCATGCCTCGTTCTCCCTGCTTTCTTAATCCTGTTATTGCCTCCACAGTCTGTTGCCAAGGACTTTAAGATCAATGCACGTCACTTTCCTTTCCACTGGGCAGGATAGCCAAGCACTCTCCCTCCTGCGCTCTCCTGCGCCCTCCCACCCCAGTGCGTCCACTCCCGAGGGCTGTTATGAGGACTGGGTTGTGCCTACTTGATTTGAAAACACACACAAGCAATAAAAAGCCTCTTCCTGCATTGTCTGTGGTGTGACCATAGCGGATTGTATTTGGTTCCTGAATGTTTGTGGTGCTCATTTCTGTATTTGTTCCAAGCCGTTCAGTCGTGTCATGTGCTGCCTCGGTAGATGGAATAATGTACAATGAACTACATGAGTCTCTCCAGGGCTGCCTGCAGCACTTCTTTTCCAAGTAGCCGATTCGGATTCCCATCTCAAATGTCCTGGATGCGAGCGTCAGCAGCTCCAGAGCTCGGGGCGGGTCAGGTCCCCTTTGGGGAACCCTTTCCTGGCCATCGAGGTTGGGGGGCTGCCGTCTGTGGGCAGGAGGACCCGAGGGGCAGCCTGGAAAGGCGATCTCTTCACTGTGAAAAGTTGTCCAGGTGCAGCGCCTTTTCCTTCCACTGTGGGAAACGCAGGCTGGGCCCTCGGGGTGAGCCCGCGGGGCTCTGGTGCTGTCCCCACCCCACCCCACCAGAACGCAGTTCCAGCTTAGGAAGCCACAACCAAGTCACCCAGGAGGAACACAATACCGCCAACGTGGCTTTTCCAAATTTCCCTGGAAAATAAGTCTTGCTCTTGCCAAAGAAAAGTCTGGCTTGGAGAGTCTCTGGAGCCCAGAATACCAGCATGTGCCAATGACTGTCACCTTCACCTCTTCAAAAGAAAAGCCATAGCCGAGGACTGCCCCGCTACGCCCCGTGGACTGCGTCTAGGTCATGTGATTCTGTTTTCATTTCTCATCCCATCCAATTTGTCCTTTTCTGCTGTCATTTGCTTCCTCTGTGGTCCCTTCAAAGTTGTTATAATTTGTACTGAACTTCAAAATATGTCCCATTCTCCCCAGACCACTCTTGCCACAGTATATTGCAATAAAATTACTTCTTATATTTGCAGAAATTCTTTTGGTGTAATTTTTTCCTCCCAATATATATAATTGGACAAACGCTGGTGAAAAGAAAAAATGGTAAGCCAAAAAAAAAAAAAAAAAAAAACCCAAGATAAAGATTTTAGGACATGAGGCCCTTTGAAATACAATGTCAAATGACGCATTGTACATTTTCAAAAAATCCGGTAGACGTGTCGTAAGTTTTAACTGTAATGCCCAGGAAAGGATACCTTAAAATATTCTAAACCTGTGTAACAAAGGAATAATTGTAATAGATTTTCAATAAATCAAGTTGGTTGTTTCCACCCTAAACAGATGTGAGTGGCTGTCTTCTTAAGGGTGGCCAGGCCCCTCCCAGACAGGACTGCACACAGTCCCAGGACGCTAGGGGCTCTGAAGATAACCACACTGGCCACCTGGAGAAAGGAAGGGATGACCCCGGCCGTCCTTAGGTGGAGCTTGTCCCTCAGGAGAGGCCAAGGCTGGCATGAACAGCTTCGTGCCCTTGGGAGGATGTTAGAACATGGCTGGGCATCAGCCCAAGAGGTGAGTTTCAGCAACTGCTGGGCGTCCACACCACCGTGTACTGGCCTCACTCTTCACTCCGGGCAGTTAGCGCCCTGCAGGAATGTTCTGGAAGCTCTCCAGCACTGCCCTTCCAACTGTGTAGCAGGCTTAGACTCCCTGGCTCCTTGTGACTAGGGGTCGGGGAAGGCATGAGGCTCGTTCTAGCCAGTGACCTTGAGCCCACATGGCGTTCGCCACTTCCGGTCTGAAGGTGTGGTGCCCTCATGCATAGCACCTGCCACATTTCATGGAGGGACTGCATCACCAGCAGGTTCCCTGAGTGAGCCCCCTGCCAGCTTGTGAGAACTGGTAGCAGGAGCAGCAGAAGCACATTTTTGCTTTGTTAAAGCCACTGATATCAGGGACTGTTTATTACTGCCGAAGAACCTAGGCCAGTGGGTCTCCAGCGGGGTCCGGGGACCAGCAGCAATGGCACCACCTTGTTAGAAGTGCCGATTCCTGAGCCCCATCCCAGACCGGCTGGTTCAGATGCTCTGGGAGAGGGCTGAGTCATCTGAAAGCAGGCCTCTGGGCAACTGCTGCACGTTCAAGTCGGAGAGCCGATGACCTAGGTGATCCTGAATTGTGTAGGTGCCTAAGGATGGGGCGACTTTCACAACAGAAGGGTATTCTGCAGCATTGCCCGGGGAAGCTGGGGCTGTTGTGAGAGGATGGGAGGCTGTTGACCCATGTCATCCACAGGCAGAACATTGGGTACAATTGTTTGATCACTGTGATAGCTCAGAGGTAGATTACGAACTCATAGCCAGCAGCCCTTGGGGAGGAGGCTCGACATGAAATGATGATGGGCAGGCTGGATGCCTGGACTCTCTGTGGCAAGGTACTACGTGGCAGACCAGCTCTGGAAAGAGCCAGGAACAAAAGGAAACGGTCCACGAATCAAGGCTGTGCAGGGCTGGAAGAGGCAACCGTTTCACGACATCAACTGTTTAAATACCACATTGAGAGACGCCTTGAGGGACACAACGCCAGTTAAAACTCAGTCGTCATGAATTTGAGCAGCCCATCCCTTTCTTAAAATCCTGGAGTAGATTAGGATGGCGCCTAATAAATGCACTTGAGTTGGGAAAGTGAAAAGTGACTCCGGCAATAGACGCTCGCAGTCGTCAAAGGGTGACGGGTCTGAAGGTCCCTGCCATCGCATCCAGAGCGGGAGAGAGAGCAAGGCAGGTGGGCGGACAGTCGGCGTGGTGCCTGCTGGTGGAGTGGCCAGAATCACACAGGTGGGCAGCTGATCTGTCCTCCAGAGAGGCTTCCTGCAGAGGGGCCCCAGCCTGGTCTGGAGGAGTCGGTGGCTCAGACTCACAATGACCCTTTGACCATCCCAGGCAGCAGGAGGCTCAAGGTCTGCTCTGCCTGCAGGGACTGCCCTCTCCTATGAAGTGCCCCGAGGGTGTGGGCAGGGAAGCCTGGGAAGGAAGGAGCCTCCCAGGAGCTGAGAGACTGGCAAATGCTCTGCTAGGGCAGAAGCCCCTTCCTGGGTGCAGCCTCTGGAGATGCTCCCTTTGCAACTGGCTCTGGAGATGACTGGAAAGAGTTTCATTTCAAGGCACCACCCAGGTAGAGGCCGGCAACCTGGAGGGCCCTCTCTTCCCCGGGTCAAGCTCCAGGACAAGCTAAGTGAGGCTAGGCCAGGGGAAAGCCAAGGTCCTGCTGGGGGTGCCCTGGAGACAGAGTGACTCTCATCCAGGGGGTTACAATGCGACTCCTCCCCGCTGCCTGCAGGCACAGAGCTCAGCTACCTGCCAGCTTCATCTGAGGCAAGCACTGTGAACTCAGCCTCCAAGTGAAGCAACCAAGGCTAAGGCTCCCAAGTGAGGCCCGCCCCTGGCTCCTCTGTGCGCCTCGCCTCACCCCTAAGAGCCTGGCTGATAAAAGCACCTGCCTGCAAGCTTGGCTGGAGGTCCGGCACTGGGCCTGGTGCCCCATGAGTGTTCACAATGAGTGTCCCCAGGAACGTGAGCAGAGCAGCTGGGCTCAGCCCCCACACCTCTGCCTCCCACCGTCATGGACCCAGCGATTTCCTCAGCAAGCATCTGAACATGTCCTGGCCTGGGCTGAGTCTCCTGAAGACAGGGTGCCGGTCCCCAATCTCAGCCTTGGAGATGAGATCCGCTCCCTGCCGACCGCGTCCCTGTGAGAAAGACGGAGGCTGGGGCCGGGGCTGTGTCGCCGCTCACTGCGTCTCATGAGCCCAGAGTGGGACTCGCGTGGAAAGCCCCAACAGGAGTGGGTGTCACTGTCCTTTCGTTTTAAGCATTCCCAGAGGGCTGGGTTGATCCTTGCTGGATGAGGGAAAACGTCTATCCCCACGAAAGAGAAAGCAGGTTGTCAGTTGCCATCCGGAGCGGGAATTCAAGCTTCCTGTATCGGAAGAGATGTCCCTCAGCCCCCTTTATCCTAGCACTAGTGCCCTGGGCCCAAAGGGTGTCCTCAGCATGACCGAGAGGAAGGAAGGCAGGAGGGGAAATGTGTGCACAGCAGCTTGGCGGGGTACAGAGGCTTTGCCAAGAGGCCTTGTCCCTGCAAAGCTGGGCCCCTGGGCTCCAGGTGTGGGGTGAGGGAACCTCCTTGCCTGCCAGGGCCCTTGGCCACCAAGATCCTAGCCCGCCTCAGGCAGTGGCTTCCATGTGAGCCACGGGTGGGCTTCTATGTGGATGTGCATAGAGACCCCTGGCTCTCAGCCAACCTGGCTGGCTGGGGCCCAGGAGGGCTGAGATCCAACCAATTTCTCTGTCACAGGGAGGCCGGCGGCTGAGCCATGGCACAGTTGTGACCCAGAGTTGTGGGACTCCCCTCGCACCCGTCATGCAAGGGGAGTCCCATGATTTCTCGAGGTTGTAGGTGGCAGCTCTGGGAAGTTTCCTGGGGAGAAGGAATCCTGGAGCGGGGGTGCATGCCCCCAGTCTGCCTTCCTCGCCTTCCTCCTCCCACTATTCACCATTTATCCATCCATCCATCCGTCCATTCACACATTCATTCACCCTTTCATTCATCCATTCATCTATCCATCCATTCACCCATCTATTCACCATTTATCTGTCCATCCATCCATCCATTCATCTATCCATCCATCCATCTATTCATCATTTATCCATCCATCCATCCATCCATCCATCCATCCATCCATTCTTTCATTCATCCATTCATTCTTCCATTCCTTCAGTGGCAGTTCATTGACCATCTGCTGTGTGCCAGGTGGGAGCAGCAAGGGAGAACCCACCCTCAAGGAAATGTCACTCCAGGGGACACGGGCTGACCAAGACCCACAAGGCAGGGGTGAGGTGTGCCCAGAGGAATGAGACCTGAGGGAATGTAAAGGGGAGGAGACAATGTGCATATGTGTGGTGTGTGTGTGTGATGTGCATGTGTGTATGGCACGTGTGTATGGCACATGTGTGTGCATGTGCTATGTGGTGTGTGTATTTGGCACGTGCTATTTGTGTTTATGTGAAGCGTGTGTGGTGCGTGTGTACCTGTGTGTGTGGTGTGCCTGTGTGTGGTGTGTGTGTGCCTGTGGGGAGCTGTGCCTGTGTATGTGGTGTGTGTGCCTGTGTGTGTATGGTGTGTGTGTGGTGTATGCCTGTGTGTGGGGGTGGTGTCTGTGCGTGTGCCTGTGTGGTGTGTGTGCTGGTGTGTGTGTGCGTGTGCCTGTGGAGGGGTGTGCCTGTGTGTGTGTGGTGTGTGTGTTTCTGTGTATATGGTGTGTGTGCCTGTGTGTGTGGTTTGTGCTGCATCTGTATAGTGTGTGTGTGGCTGTGGTGTGTGTGCCTCTGTGTATGGGGTGTGCCTGTGTGTGTGGTGTGTTATGTTTCTGTGTGTGGTGTGTGCCTATGTGTGTGCTTGTGGGGAGTGTGCCTGTGTGTGTGGTGTGTGTTTCTGTGTGTGGTGTGTGCGCCTGTGGGGAGTGCGCCTGTGTGTGGTGTGTGCTGCATGTGTAATAGTGTGTGTGCCTGCATGTGCATGGTGTGTACCTGTGTATGTGGTGTGCGTGCTTGTGTGTGCCTGTGTGTACGGGGTGTGTAGTGTGTGGGGGGTGAGGATTGAAGTGCTCTCCCAGGTGACCAGGGCTGCTGGGAAGGTTCTCTGCCTGGAACCCCGTGGGCAGGAAGGACCTTGCAGGAGAGAGAACAACAGGGCAGAGGCCAGAGGGAAGGGGGAGAGGGAGGGGAAGCGGGAGGGGCTGGTGTGGCCTGAGCAGAGACGGGGAGGGAAGCCGCATGGGGGGCGGCGCAGACCCATGAGAGCGGGTCACGCTCCAGCTCCAGGAGTTTCAAAGGTGGGGTTGATGGGATTTGCTGAGAAGAGGCGGTCGGAAGGGAGAAGAGAATTCCAGAAGATGCTCGGCCACAGGCATGACCCCCACAGGAGCACACATGCTTCCCCACTGACAGGAACACACACATGCGTGCACACATGCTTCCCCACTGACAGGAACACACACACACGTGCACACACACTTCCCCACTGACAGCTGTGGCCTGGTGAGAATGGGCTGAGGATAGCTGCCTCAGCGACCCAGGCTCAGACACCACCAGTGCCCCATGTGGCCTCGTGGAATCTGCGGCTCAGAGCTCCTGTCTGCCCGTTTGCACGTAGGACCCATGAATGGAGGGGCACTCTGGCCATGTGGCCCCGCTCCTGTCCTGCAGATGTCTTGGTGACGAAACCCCATCCATGCATGAGGAGGAAGGTAGGGGCGTCCCTGGAGCTGGCCCGTGCCAGGCCAAAGTGCTGCTTTGAGCTGCCCAGGGCTGTCCTAGTGAATGTCCCCAGACTCTGACAGCCCAGGAGGGCCGGGAGCGTCTGCATTCGGGAGTCGGTTGGAGAAGGGGAAGAGGGGAGAGCAGGAAGCTTTCATAGCTGCTCCAGGGCTGTCGGGCGGGCGCAGTTGCCTGACCCCCAGAACTTCACTGATGCTTACCCCCTGTGCCCGCTGTGTGGGCCCAGCTCCCAGTGTGGACACCACCTCCTAGCTCTCACTGCCTCATGCAGGCCTCCAGGGCCTTCCCGAATCCATGCCTCCCAGGGCCGGGTCCTGGTTGTTCCCACTGGGGAGCTTCACCTCTTCATCACCAACAGGCATGGGCTCATACCCCCCAGTGAGCGCGGGAGCACACCCCCCAGGGAGTGCGGAGTCACAGCCCCCAGGGAGCGTGGGGTCACACCCCCCAGTGAGTGCGGGAGCACACCCCCCCAGGGAGCGTGGGGTCACAGCCCCCAGTGAGTGCAGGAGTACACCCCCCAGGGAGCGCGGGATCACAGCCCCCAGGGAGCGCGGGAGCACACCCCCCAGTGAGCACGGGATCACACCTCCCAGGGAACGCGGGAGCACACCCCCCAGTGAGCGTGGGGTCACACCCCCCAGGGAGCGCGGGGTCACAGCCCCCAGGGAGCATGGGGTCACACCCCCCAGTGAGCGCGGGGTCACACCCCCCAGGGAGCGCGGGGTCACACCCCCCAGCGGGCGCGGGGTCACAGCCCCCAGGGAGCGCAGGGTCACACCCCCCAGGGAGCACGGGAGCACACCCCCCAGTGAGCGTGGGGTCACACCCCCCCCAGGGGAGCCACAGGTTCTTGATGGGACAAGGCCTGCACTCAGCAGAAATGCTCCTGGTGTTTCTTGGTGTCTGCCCATCAGTGGTCCCCAACCTGGCTGCCTGTCAGAGTCGCCCAGGGAGCCCCCTGAAAGTTCGCATTCTAGGTCCACCTCTAGGCCTTCTAAGCCTAGAAGGTAGAACCTGCGGTGCTTGAGGTCCCACACCCCACCCCATAGGGTTCTCTGCTCGGCTGCACTTGGAGCTCACTTCACTTCAGCTGCATGGAGACAATAGCCCCACCTGTCCCCACACACCCGCACTTCTGCAGGAAGGGGTCTCCCGTCAGAGCCCACAGCAGGCTGGGCCTGCAGCTGCATGAAGTCAAATACTAAAACCTCCTGAAGAGGGATCCAGGAAACCACACTGAATAAAGTTAGAGGTGCGCACATGCAGCGTTATGTATGCGTTAAAGTTACAGGTGTGCACAAGTATCATTTTGTATGCTTTGGATGAAGTTAGAGGTGTGCACACAAAGCACTGTGTGTGCTTTAGATGGAGTTGGAGGCGTGCCCATGTAACAGTGGGTGCTTTAGATGCAGACATAAAACGTAAGCACATATTTTACATACGTGTCATAGGAAACAGACCACTGCATGGAGATGTGGGAGTCAGATTTAAATATTTCTAATATAATGAAACCTACCCAGAACATGAAAGGGGGCCATTCATTCTGATCCAACAATCTCACAAATGAGACTTTGTCATGAAGACAATTTCAACAGAGGAGAAGAAACAGGCCGAGGATCCAACCGAAGCGAGGCAGGGCCATCCAGGGAGGTGATGTGGCCGTCTGAGGGTGCTGGATGTGCAACTGTAGCACATGGGAGGAGCAGACCCCGTGACAAGGTCCCACAGCCCTGGGGTGACCACTGAGGCGTGGGAGGCATAGATGCTTGTCCAGATTTCCCCTGACAAGGCAGCCTGCAAGGTGAGAAGGCAGCATCGTCATCCTTGCCCAGGGGCCCGGTGAAGCCCATCCTGACCTGCCAGCGGTGTTCAAGGGTACAGTGCTCCCCCAGGAGAGCCCCTCCAGGCATACAAGGCTCAGGCACACAGCCTGTGTTCCCAGTGTGGTCAGGTCTCCAAAGGACTCTGAGGCCTGGGAGAGACTCCCCAGCTCCGTGGGCCATCCCCATCACGCCCTCAGCCTGGGGAAGCCGGCAGGGGTTGGAGGGACTGGGCTTGCTCCTCTTCCTGTCCTCCCAGCCCAAGCTGGGAGGACGTGCAGGCTGCCTTGGCTCGACTCGGGTTGGGTTGTAATGACCCATAGCCTCTCTTGGAGACTGGGGACTGTTTCTGTACCCCAGCCTGGAAAACATCCCTTTCTAGTAATACCCCAGGAGTGAATACTTCCACAAAAGCCACATGCACTTTCTGCCCCAAACATCTTGCTTTTTTTTCTTTCCAAATTGACAAATGGAAATCACGTAGGTTTGGGAGAAGCCGAATTCCCTGACATCTGTTGAGAACTGACATGTTCAACAGAGCAAGAATCTCACTATCCTTTGGGACTCTCTCAAACTCATTTTAAAACTAGAAGTCACTAGACTAGACTGAATGCTCCTTATAAGGGTGGGGATGATTTCAAAGACTTCCTAAAGGTGGGCGACTGACCATACAAGGGCAGCCTCCTCCGTGCTTGCATCCTTTACCACTGTATGACAAATGATCCCAAAGCCTGGAAGCTCAAAACCGTACCTGTGTATCATCTCACAGCTTCCCAGGGTCAGGAATCCAGAAACATCTCAGGGGGTCTCTGCCTTGGGATCCCTCTTGCCCCCAAATTGCAATCAAGGTGTCACCTTGCCCCAAATTTATAATCAAGGCAAATTTTGATTGCCCCAAAATTGCAATCAAGGTGTCACCCAGGGCTGGGGGCTTATCCGGGGCTCATCTGGGGACAGCTCCACTTCCAAGCTCACTCACGGCGGTTGGCAGGATTCGGGGCCCTGAGTGCCACTGGACTGAGGGCCTCAGGTGGTGACTGGCTGTTGGCTGGAGGCCACCCTCAGTTCTTTATGATGCGGGCCTCCCAGCACAGCCACCTGCTCCATCACAACCACAAGAGGAGAGTCTGCCAGCAAGATGGAAGTACCATCTTTTATGCCAATCACAGAAGGGATGCACCATGTCCCTTGCTATATTCTGTGGGTTAGAAGCAAATTACTACGCCCAGCCTGGATTCAAGGGGAGGGGACTCCACAAGGCTGAGGGTGCGGGAGTTGGGGAGCAGCGGTGCCAGCTTTCGGTCGGCCTGCTCAGCGTTCAGGAGGTGTGAGTGTCGGTGCCCGAGTGCTCCTTAAGTCTGGGACCTGAAGTATATTTCTTAACCATTCATGCATGGGATAGGTCGGAAGCCAGATGTCCGGCTGCCTGGTTTCCTCATCCACAAAAAAGACGAAGCTTCCACAGCTTGCAGGGCCAGCTGAGTTAATGGCTGGGAAATGCTTTCTTCCAGGGCCCCAGCAACTGTCATGCACTCCGTCACACCAGTGCTGCTCACCACGTGCTGGCCAGGGGATCTCAGGGTGCCACTGATCACAGAATAGTCTCTTAGTGTCCAGAACCTGCTGGGTGTGTGGCCCTGGTTGTCGAGTGAGTATCTTGAGAGAAGAGAATGTCCTGCCTGTGATGACCTCAAGTACACCCAAAGAGACCAGACTCACAACTGAGACCCCCCAAGAGTCACTCAGAGGCCAGGAACCCCCAGGCCCCCAGGCTGAGCGCCGAGCCTGCTCTAAGCAGGCGGAGTGTTCAGGACAGGCTTCCAGGAAGAGGTGGGATCTTACCCTCCACAAGAAGGTAGAACGTGGAGATGGGCCGAAGAAGCCGTTTGGATACCTTTCTTAAGTATGCCTTTGTGATGTCTGTCTGTCTGTCTGTTGGAGGTCTGCATGGAATGCTATTCATGGAACACCCCTCTGCCCTCTGCACTTGGAGGCTGGGTCCTGGGGCTGACCCTCTGCACCTCTCTCCCAGATTCCAAAAGATGAGAGCACAAAATGAGAAGAGGTGGTCTTCCCCCGTGGGGTAGAGGGAGCCCCTGTTTTCATAGCTGGAGCCAAGACAACCAGGGTGGGAGCTTGGGCCACACGCCACCAGTCCACGTTGGTCCAGCTCCAACCCTGTCCCACTGCAAATGTCATGGAGGAGGCAGCCATGCCCTCGGGTGCTCGCGAGGCAGGTGGAGGTCGATGTGGGCCTGGGACTAGGGCCGTCCGGCATTCGCTGTGCCCCTCCTGAGCTCCCACTGCCCATGCAGCACCAGCAGGCTCTGGGGAGGGACGCAGATCCCGGGTGGAGTGGATCTGACCCAGGCCTGGGAGGATGAATTCCCCACCCCTGACCCTGCCTGTCTGCCTCAGCCCAGGGAAAGCCGCCCTGCTAAGCTTGGTTCCTCCCTCCGGGGGGCATTCCAGGAGTGAGGAGTTCCACGGGGCTGGCTGGGTCTGGGTGCAGCTAGCAAGCCTCCCACCCACTCCCAGCCACAGTCCTGATGCCAGATGCCACGCCGCTTTCTCAGGTTCTATTGGCTTTGACTCTTCTTGGAAACACACCACTCCTGTCGCATGCTCCCCAAGGCAGGGCAGGCCCCACGAGCCCGTGGCTCTGCCTCATCTCCCTGGAGGAGCCTTGCCCACCCAACTTTTGTGCCAGGCATGAGAGTCGCTTAGATCAGTGCTGGGCACACAATAAAGACTGTGCTAGTGGGAGTCAGTCGTGATCACTTCATTCTGCACTTTCTTGAGAGACAGCGGCAGGGCAGATATTGAAGCAGGAGCGTAGCCTGGCCCAAGGCTTTGGTTCTGATGAGCGTAGGCAGAGAGAGGGGGGCACCGTTCGTCAAAGCTCCACATTCAGGCTCATGGTGGGCATGGAAGGTGTGGATCTGGGCTCCACGCTTGGAGCTGGGTGACAAGAGAAGATTGAACTAAAAGAAGAGAGGTTTGTCTCAGGTCGGGACAGCTGCTTCTCCTTCACCCTCAGGGGAGCCTGTGGAGACAGAGGGCAGGGCCTGGGAGCCCCTGGAAAGGGCTGACAGTGTTCTCACACTTGAGCCTGCTTCAGAGCCTGTTGGAAGGTTTCCTGAAACAGTTTGCAGGGTCCCCCTGCAGCTCCCCTCAATCCCCTCCCCGCTGAGGGCCTGGTTCAGTAGGTAGGGGGCAGCACCGAGAACATGTGTTTCTAGAAAGTGCGCAGGTGTTGCTGCTGCTTGAAATAGGCAGGATTTGCTAGGCTTCCCAGACTTCTGCTGTCAACCCAGCCAGGTCGTACTCAAAGTAAGGTACATCCCGCACAGTGGGTTCACAAAACCATACCCCCGAGTTTCCTCGGATGCTAAAATTCCACTGTCAAGAAACTTACTCCTCCCATATAAAGCTTGAAATATCATTAAAATGCAAGTGTCTCAAAGACTTCACTGGTGTTTTTTTGTTTTGTTTTGTTTTTGTTTTTGTTTGTTGTTGTTGCTTTCCAGATGCAGTTTCGCTGTTTCGTCCAGGCTGGCATGATCTCGGTTCACTGCAACTTCTGCCTTCTGGTTTCCAGCGATTCTTCTGCCTCAGTCTCCTGAGTAGCTGGGATTACAGGCATTCGCCACCACGCCTGGCTAATTTTTGTATTTTTAGTAGAGATGGAGTTTCACTGTGTTGGCCAGACTGGTCTCGAACTCCTGACCTCGTGATCTGCCTGCTTTGGCCTCCCAAAGTGCTGGGATTACATGCGTGAGCCAGTGCACCCGGCCAGGCGTTTTTCTTATAAACCATTCTAGGAAGGTTCTGATCCTTTGGTAGAAATCAGTTTGACAACCTTTATTTAGGGTAGAATTTTGGTACAGAAGACAAGATCCTGAGAAAGAAGAGAAAGTGTGGAGGGCTCCTCCAATGGATGGAGGCCAAGAGTGTGCTGCGTGTGGCACTAAGAGCCGATCTCGTCCACTTAATCCTTCATCAGGGGAGGCAGGTGTTATTTCTCTCCTGTTCGAGATCCCGCTGGACGTAACCATGGATGGAGGAGACTGCGGTCTCACGTACTGGTTTGTTCCGCCCTAGTTGGCATCTAATTTTCCTCTGGGAGAAGAATGTGATTGCTTCTCAGAAGAAAGAAGAATGAAGCGCCTGGATAAGAAGTGGTTTACGGATGAATGAGGGAGGGGAATTCACAGTTGAGAGAGCATCATAAGAAATGTCCGGGAGGAAGGGACATAAATGCATTGTGTGTAGATAATACCAGCATTCCCCGTTTGGTCATGGGGTAGATGAATAATGAAAGACAGTGCAGGAAGGCCGGGGGCAGTGGCTCAAGCCTGTAATCCCAGCACTTTGGGAGGCTGAGACGGGCGGATCACGAGGTCAGGAGATCGAGACCATCCTGGCTAACACGGTGAATCCCCAGTTATACTAAGACATACACAAATCTCGCCGCGTGAGGTGGCGGGCGCCTGTAGTCCCAGCTACTCGGGAGGCTGAGGCAGGAGAATGGCGTAAACCCGGGAGGCGGAGCTTGCAGTGAGCTGAGAT
>NW_016803673.1:952283-973952 GCF_001698545.2 Rhinopithecus bieti | reverse complement strand
AAAAAAAAAAAAAAAAAAGACAGTGCAGGAAATCAGGCGTGGCCTGGAATATGGATCATGGCTTTGAACCCTTTACGAGGCTTACACTGTGTTCAGGAGCAGTGGACAGGCATCCAGGGACAGGGTTTGAGGATGGGAGATGGATGTAATCCCAGCTTCGCTCTAAAAATGTCCCCATCAATCACAGACTGGATAAAGAAAATGTGGCACTTAGACACCATAGAATGCTATGCAGTCATGAAAAAGGATGAGTTCATCTCCTTTGCAGGGACATGGATGAAGCTGGAAACCATCATTCTCAGCAAACTAACAAAAGAACAGAAATCCAAACATCGCCTGGTCCTATTCATAAGTGGGAACTGAACAATGAGAACACATGGACACAGGGAGGGGAACATCACACACTGGGGCCTGTTGAGGGGTGGGGGGCGAGGGGAGGGAGAGCCTTAGGAGAAATACCTGATGTAGACGGTGTGTTGAGGGGTGCAGCAAACCACCATGGCACGTGTATACCTATGTAACAAACCTGCACATTCTGCACACGTGCCCCAGAACTTAAAGTATAATGAAAAAAAGAAAAAAAATGTGCACCTGGCATTTGGTGTGAAAGGTAGGCGTAGGAGACACAGAGGTGGCTTCAGCAGTCTAGAGAACTAGTAAGGACATGGGAGAAAGTGTGGACGACAGTCACCTTGCTCACTGCCACCCCGCTTGGTGCAGGAGGGGACCCCAGGCCACCTCTACAGTCAATGCCCTCCACGCTGGCTCCCACCACTCCTCTCCCACTCTTCTCCTCTCTGACAACTTGGCCCCTTTACTGTGTCTCAGATCCGCCAAGACTTTTTCCTCTTTCTGTAAGACTTTACCCCAAATATTGTATATCTGACTCATGTTTTTCAGTTCTTGACTCAAATGTCACCTTCTCAGAGAGGCTTTGTGGAACTAAAAGTTAAAAAAAAAAATCAGCCTTCAGACTTCTAGCATCTGACAGTTGAGAGACAGCTTACATTAGATTAACTCTCCTGTGAAAAAAAAAATACTCTAGAAAACCTATGAAAATACAACTATTGGAAGGCAATGCAGAGTCACTAAAAGCAGGCAGAATCCGGATATGGAGGAAGAGACAGGAGATAGGAGCCACCCTGCATGACAGCTGGGCACCCCGATTTCCTCCCCTGGGCCCTTCTAAGTCCATGGAATGCAGGGGACACTGGCTAAGCAGAAGGAAGCTGTCCTATGAGGCTGAGGACTTGCTGCCAGAGAGTGAGGTGACCAGAGTGGCTGGGACTGGGGTGAGAAATCCTGAAAAAGAGGGAGCCGTGTGGGGAAGCCCCAGCATCTGCTGACAGAACGCTTTCATAGCCTTGCCTGCCTCCTGGTATCAACATGCATGAGTGAGACTCCAATGAACCTGCTGGGGAGAAGCTGCTGGAAGGCTGGCATGGCTGAGCAGAGATTCCAGCAGCTCCCCAGTGTTGAGGAGACAATTGGAGTTCAAGCCCCACACTTTAATGAATTTGGCAAATCAGGCTTTCCATTGAGACCCAATGCTTAAGTATTATATAAGCACCATATTCCAGAACCAAAGCTTTTACCTTAGGATTAAGGACAACATAGAACCATTCTAATAAAGTCTAAAACCAAGCACCCACAAAATCAAAAGTGATTGCAACTTGCCTGCCTGCTGGCACAAAGCTCAGCTTTTTCTGAGAGAGAGTACAGAATTCAGAATTCTGTAACATAGCATTCACAATGCTTTGCACAGAATCAAGACTTACTAGACATGCAAGTGAAGAAGGAAGATATAATCCGTAATCAAACGGAAGAAAATCAATGGAAACAAAGGCTGGGCGCGGTGCCTCAAGCCTGTAATCCCAGCACTTTGGGAGGCTGAGACGGGCGGATCACGAGGTCAGGAGTTCGAGACCTTTCTGGCTAACACGGTGAAACCCCGTCTCTACTAAAAAATACAAAAAACTAGCCAGGCGAGGTGGCTGGGGCCTGTAGTCCCAGCTACTCGGAAGGCTGAGGCAGGAGAATGGCTTAAACCCGGGAGGCGGAGCTTGGAGCTTGCAGTGAGCTGAGATCCGGCCACTGTACTCCAGCCCCGGCGACAGAGCGAGACTCCGTCTCAAAAAAAAAAAAAAAAAAAAAAAAAATTCAATGGAAACAAATGCATGAATGTTCAGATGCTGAAATTTGCAGGCAAATTATTTAAATAAGTAGAATAAATATGTTAATTTATATGCAAGAAAACTAAGATGTAATGAGTGGAGAAATGGAGGATTTCAAAAAAGATATGGAAATCTAATGACGAGCGAAGTATAAATATTAAAAGTAAAAATTTTGGTATGTAAAATTAAGCATTTATCAGATGGAGAATATAAGGAAGGATCAGGGACTATAAAGAAGTGTTGATAGATGTAGAAAGTAAAAAGTTCCTCTTCAAACTTTCCATTCTTATTAAAGAATAAATCATAAGTGTTAGAAATAATAGTTTCTTTTAAAGACTAGCTTTATGCTAGACGTGCTCACAGGCACGTAGGACATTCTATGTCCTTGTACTTTTACCAAAATATCTGTGCTGGACGTGCTCACAGGCATGTCCCAGCTCGCAACCTGTACTCCTTCCTTTTTGGGAATGTCATTACTTTTCTAAGTCCTTTCATAAGCAACTTCCTATTTTCCTTTGTCTTTCCATTATTTTTACCTATTTAGAAAAGTTTTCAACTAAGATTAGCCAATCAGGTTTTAGTTTAGATTGTAAGGTCTGACTCCAGCCGATGGAGACAGGACACAGTAGCAGGGACAAACTGCGTAAGGAATAAAAATTGCTTCCCTCCTTTGTTCGGATGTGCTCTCACCATTGTTCCATCTGCGATGAGCACCCTTTCTGCAGAAAGTACAAAAAGCCTTGCTGAGATAATTAAGTTTATGTTCAAGGGCTATTTCTTTGCAGCACCTGGGAACAAGCATTCTGTTTCTAAACATTTTTACATATAACATAGATACCAAAGTTAAGGCATGGAAAATAAAGTTTCTAGGACAAGTGCACAAAGCCTCAGTCTTCACTGGGAAGGTAGTGAGCAAAGGGAGAGAGTGCAACTGCAGTCCAAAGAAGGGAAAGGGAAGATGGGGCAGGAGAATAGTATAAGAAATACTGGCCAAAAATTTATAAATCTGATCAGCCACATGAACCTGCACATCTAGGATCTCGATGAAACCCTAGCAGGAGGCCGGGCGCGGTGGCTCACGCCTGTAATCCCAGCACTTTGGGAGACTGAGGCGGGTGAATCATCTCAGATTAGAAGTTCAAGACCAGCCTGACCAACATGGTGAAACCCTGTCTCTACTAAAAGTACAAAATTAACCAGGCGTGGTGACGCACGACAGTAATCCCAGCTACTTGGGAGGCTGAGACAGGAGAATTGCCTGAAACTGGGAGGCGGAGGTTGCAGTGAGCTGAGATCATGCCATTGCACTCCAGCCTGGGCAACAAGAGCGAAATTCTGTTTTGGGGAAAAAAAAAAAAAAAAAAAGAAAGAAAAGAAACCCTAACAGGATAAACACAAAGCAAAATCGCACCAAGGCATACTGCTAAAACAAAAGGTCAAGGGAAAACGTTTTTTATTTTTTGAGAAGGAGTCTCGCTCAGACTTCCCACTTCCACTGCTCTTCCGCCTTCCCTACAGATCAGTGTTTCTATCTGGGAACACCTCCCTGAGCTGTAGACCTCCCTTCAGTGTTGCTGGGGATATGGATCTGCTGGCAACAAATCCTCTCAGCTTTCACTCAACTGAAAAAAATCTTATTTCACCTTCATTTTAGAATCATCTAGTTAGGATTCTAAGTGAAGAATTTTTGTCTTGCAGCACCTCAGAAATGTTCTTTCATTATCTTCTCCTTTTATGAGAAGTCATTTACCCTTCTGATTAATTTTTGCTTTTTTCTTCTCCTCCGGTTGCTTTTAAGATTTTCCCTTAAACGGTGTGGTGGCTCACACCTGTAATCCCAGGACTTTGGGAGGCTAAGGCGGGTGGATCATTTGAAGGTCAAGAGTTCTAGACCAGCCTGGCCAACATGTTGAAACCCCATCTCTACTGAAAATACATGGTGGCTGTGCCTGTAGTCCCAGCTACTTGGGAGGCTGAGGCATGAGAATCACTTACACAGGGAGGCAGAGGTTGCAGTGAGCCAAGATGGCACCACTGCACTCCAGCCTGGGTGACAGAGTGAGACTCCATCTCGAAATAAATAAACAAATGAAAATAAATAAATAAATAAATAGCCAACAGAGGAGAGAGAATGAAGTACTAAAATATGCTTGACCAGCTCAAGGCAATATAGGTAAGACAGAACAAAGGTAGGATATAAAATAAATAGCAAGATGGTAGCCCTAACAGAACCATATCGATAATTACATAAAATGTAAATCAACTAAACACTCAGGAGGCACAGGTTGTTAGGATGGATTTTTTTTTTTTTAAAGAAGGATCCAGTGATACGCTGTTTACAAGAAGACACTTGGAGGGACAAACAGGATGAAAGCAAATGAATAGAGAAACATACACCCCACAAACAGTGACCTTGAAACACACCCTCCAGATAACCTCAGTTCGTTTTCCTGCGTGCTTGGCAACCCTTGTTTCCTGTTCCCAGTCACACAACCAGGCTGTGTTCCCTAGTGTTCCTTGCAGTCACCCAGCGGTGGTGCAGGTCAGGCCAAGGGACAATGAGTGGAAGGGAGGAGCATCATCACCATTAGGCACCAGGAAGTCACCAGAAGCCCCTGCCACAGACTCCCCCATGCTCTCTTCCAGTTCCAAGTGGCTGGAATGGAGACCACCCTCAGGACAGGAGCCACATATGGAAGGGGGAAGAGCCACATGCTAGAAGAAGCTGGGGACCTGGAATTACTGTGGAAGGAGAAGTGTCTGGCCAGGGGCACTCACCCTGTACTTTTATGACAGCAACAAATAAATGTGTGTGTGTGCATGCGTGTGTGTGTGTGCGTGTGAGTGTGTGAGTATGTGCATGTGTGTGTAGCCACTGAGATAGCTGTTTCATTTGGCTTTACTTTAATAATACTCTCTACTCATGTTTACTTTGCAGCCCACATTGCTTTCTTGAGATATATGATCTGATATTATAATTATGCCTTCGTTTGATTGTTTGTCTAGTTGGTTATTTTCTGTTTGCCCTCAATAGAGCAGGTGTCTAGAGCACCAGGACTGGTCTTTCTGTTCCTTACTGCACCACAGGGCATAAAACAGTGCCTGGCACATAGTAGGTGTTTATTAAACACAAGCCCTTTTTCTCTCATACTTATGAGACCACAACAGTTGGAAGCCAAATCCTTATGATGTTATGGAGCACCCATAGGGAGGCCAGGGGTGGGGCAGGAGCATCTGTAGACCCATAGGGAGCTCCGTGGACCCCGTTTTCTCATCCTTAGCAAAAATGCCCTCAGAGGCCCAGCAGCCGACCTGTGCCTGGTCCTGGTGATGTGGGTGGTTCCTTCCATGGTATTTTATTGCTTACTTTTATTTCTTGCACAGAGATTACTCTGTGGATTACTTCGTTTTTTAAAAAGTTCGAGTCAAATGTAATTTGTTCAATGTATTAAAATCCCAATTTCAAAAGTCCAGTGCTTCATTGAGACTTCAAATTTGGCGGATAAACCTGGTTCTACCCGTAACAGGCAAATGTTAATAACGTCCTTGATGAGGCCTGTGAATAATTCTTGGTCCATCACCGACTTAGTTCATTTAATAGTTTTGAACATTTTGATTGCACTTCCAAAATTAATATGTTTAAATTTATGTTTTAGTACTTTAGCTTTCTACCTTTAGCAAAGCCTTCTGAGTATAAACTAGCTCTTCAAAATCTAATAATTTAAACATATGACTGTGATGAACTTAGGGGAGGTCTCTTAAATGTTCCAAAACTGTACACACTAACTCGTTCAATTCCTCGATTTCACATTTTCAATTGGATTATCAAGGTGTCACTGACATAGGCCAAATTCTCCACTACTCAAAATATCAAATTGGCATAGATTGCTTTATGCTAAAATATTCATACTATGAAATTCAATTTCTCGATCCTGTCTAGACTTTAGAAGAAACGCACACCTACCCAGGAGGCCGTCTCCACTCGGGGAGCCCAGGTGACTAACAGCCAGGGAATCTGGGCAGCCTGCCGTGGGCTTTTAGCTACCTGTTCTGGGGGGCTCACCGTTTCTGTGTGAGTCTTGCCCACGGCACTTTGGTGAGAAGAGAAGGTGCCAGGAGGGAGGCCACATCTCTGGGTTCCGTTTTCACACACCCCTGGGAGCCTGCCCTTCCCAGCCACGTTCTGCTCACACTGGGTCTGGCACGGTCAGAGTCGAGGTCTTTGAGTGGCTTTGTGTTTTCAGGCCCATATGATGCCAGGGACATGGAGCTGGTCTGCCATGGAGGAACCTCACAGGGCTTTTTCCACTTGGGGTCATGATTCTAACCCTTTTGACACCTGCACAGGGACCATTGGTGGTGCAACTGGGGCCACAGCCTGCCACCTCTCCCTAATGGGACTGAACCCGAGGCCAGCGTTTGCTTCAGGATTTTGCTCTCCGTTAAGAGGTGCGGATAACCTCACTTTGAAGCTGGGGCCAATTCACCAATTCCCCTGTTCAGGGGGCAGGTGTCCAATGGCCCCTGCGAGCAATTTCATGCCACCCTTCCCCACCCCTGCCCCCGCTCCCAGCTGAAGCTGCTTGTGTGTCATTCACAGTCCTGCATCTTTGCAGCACTGGCTTGGACGGGAGCCTGATCCAGTGCCAGCGTGCCACCCCTTGGCAAGGCTCCTGGTCTGCTCATACCACTTTTCTCCAGCCAGTGTCCTCTAGGGTTGGAACCAACTCCCTGCACGCTGGCCCAGGGAGGTCCCTGGTAATCGTCCTGCTTCCCTCTCCCTCCCCTGGGAACCACCTCAGACCGCAGTGGATGTTCCTAAATTTCTGTGGACTCACAGCAGCTTCTCGGCCAGTGATCTCCTCAAGGGCTGGATTCCACAAGCCCTTCTGTCCTGCTGTGGGCCTCAGGCAGTGTTCCTGCCAAGCTTTCCCTAAAGACACAAACAGGCAGGCCCTTTCCACACCGGCCTCAGGGAGCCTTCTGCTGGGCAGAGCGTCCCTGCCAGGGGAAGCCAGGCTCGTTAAGTGGGAAGCCTGCGGGGCCTGCGGAAGACAGCCGCCCTGAGGCTGTCTCCACCGCCAGTTGGTGCCACCAAGCCGTCAGGAGGGAGTGGCCTTCCCCACTGTGGTTGGGAAATGGAGACAGAGGTGACAGTGGGTGGCTGCAGCCCTATAAGAACCACGGAGTTCCTTCAGTGGCAAAGACCAGAGCTCCAGGGCTGAGCCAAGCTGCCGTGGCAATGGGACCTGCTCTCCTCGCCCTCTCCTTCCTGTGGACCATGGCCTTGACTGAGGACACCTGTCCACGTGAGTCAGTCCCCCGGGGGTTAGCACCTTAGAGGGATCACACTCCGGGAAGCTGACAGCGGCCACCTGCTGACCACTCACAGCACGCCAGGCCCGCTACTATGCCCTTTGTGAAGGTTCCTGCCTTATTTTCTCAACAGCTTGTTTTAAGCCTCACACTTTAAAGAGGAGACAGAGGCTCAAATAAACAGATGCAGCCTAACACGGGGGTTAGGAACAGAGCCCTGGGGCCAAATGGGCCAGGTCTCAAATTCAGAGCATGCAGCAGGGGAGGCTCCCCGGGGCCGAATCCTCCTCCACTGAAGGGCCATCCTGAGAGTCCCACAAGCTGTGTGAGGAGGCGGTGGGCATACAGGGCGCTGGTGGAAGGTGGTCCTAGTTAGAGTCTATGCCACGATCATGTCACACTGGAAGACCACCCAGCTGGACGTGGCCAGCAAAGTCAAGCCCCAGCTCTGCGGGGAATTTGGCCTGAGATATGCCCGGCACTGGGGACAGGTGGTCCCCACTGTGTCCCTGATGCAGTCTAGTGAGGCTGATGTGACCCCAGGGCTCCAGACCTCCTTCCCTGAGCTCCTGGGGGCACTCAGGTATTCCCAGCAGCTCCACCTGTAGCTCTGCCTTCTGGGGGAGGCTCTGGGTCCCCCTGCATCGTGGCCACGCTGGAGTACATTGCTCTGAACTCAGAACCCGGGATGGCTTCCAAAAACCCTGGTGGGCCCCATGGCCTGAGCCTGCTCGTGGTGGACCAGGGGACCAGGGCAATGATGGGTCATGTGGAGAAAGGCCCCGAGTGGGGCTAGGAAGAAAATGCACACCACAGAGGCCCTTCACTGGTTATGTTATGAGTGAGTTAACTTTTTCCCCCAAACATGTCTTATTTTCTAGATTATCCAACATTACTAAGTATTCTTTTTTAACGAGAAAAATTAAGCAAATAAAAAATGTGATCTACACTTGCTCTGACCAGTGAGCTAGGGGTGAGGACAGATTAAAAAAAAAATCCACCAAGCAGTGGCAGCTGCTGTGTCTCTGGTGAGAGCGCTGCTCCGTTCCCCAGTCTCTAAGAGTGCCCTTAGCAGGGCGTATTGATTTCATAATCAACAAAATGAAAAATATTTTTTCAAAGAAGTAGACAACCTTGGTTTGGCTCCAGCTGTGCCACACCTGGCTCTGTGTCCTTGGACCCCACACTGCCCCTCTCCAGAGGACCTAGAAAGCCCCTTCCAGCCCAGTAATTCCACAACCACATTCCCAAGGTCTGGGAGGGAAAATGCTTTGTCAGCCTCAATTCCCCAAGTTTCTTAGAAACATTGATTGTCATTGGTTATTGCAAGTGCCCACTGTTTATTAAGCTCTTTCTAAATGCCACGAATTACACTAAGAGATCAAAATGCACATTCTCTAATCCAGCCCTGGCCACAACCTTGTTATTATCCCCACGTGGCAGCCCAGGGCACAGAGCCCAGAGGAGTTAAGTGACTTGCCCCAGGACACACAGCACTGAGGCGATGAGGCTCCCCTATGTCGGGGTGGCCTCCAATGCCAGGACTCTGCCCCCCATCACGTCTCCGCCTCACCAGTACCCAAGGGGTGAGGACAGACCAAGGCCCCAGCAGAGCAGAAAACCTCACCTCCCAGCCACTGTTGGGCCAGGCACTGAGTGGGCACCTGTGTTTCTCTGCAGAGGTGAAGGTGGTGGGCCTGGAGGGCTCTGACAAGCTCACCATTCTCCCAGGCTGCCCGGGGCTGCCCGGAGCCCCAGGGCCAAAGGGAGAGGCAGGCGCCAATGGAAAGAGAGGTAGGTGCGGGCCGGGTGGGGAGGCCAGGCACGGTCAGCAGAGCAGGGCACTGGTTCTTGCTCTTTTTGAAGCTAGATGCTGAGTTGGGCATCACCCCCACCGTGGTTCATAGATTGAGAGCTTGGGTCTGGCCCCTGTTAGAGCCAGGGACAGAGCTGACTCCCAGGGCCCATTGGGCATTCTGAAAAGGCCTTAGTGGGGTGCTCATCCTTTAATGACCTAATGAGTGCCCAGTGGGTGTTTTGGCAGAAAACTTGGTTTCAGTCCTGACCTACCATCTGCTCTGTGGCCCCCTGCAGGACTCTGATTCCCAGTCCCTGTTCTCACCTGGGCTGTGGGGCTAAACGTCTCCCAGGGACCAGCTTCAGAGGAGGAACCTGCAGCTAAGGGAAGCGAGGAAACGTTTTCAGGTTCTCATGCCTGGAAGGGGAAGAGCCAGGACTCCACCTACGTTCTCTGGGAAGGGATCCAAATTTCCAGGTCCTGGCCCCTGAGTGGACAGGAGAGCCTCGTGAGGCCTGAGTCCTGGGTCTAGAACCTTCTGGTGCAAGGCAGGCAAGCTCAGGTGGGGCCACAGTCACATCGCAGCACAAACAGGATCCTGGTCATGACAGGAAGAGTCATAGCCGCCAGCTCCAGGGTGGGTCCTTCGGATCCTGGGCCGGGAGCTCTGTGTAAGGCGGTATCTTTGGAATTTGCAGGAGAACGTGGCCCCCCTGGACCTCCTGGGAAGGCAGGACCACCTGGGTCCAAGGGTAAGGAGATGAGAGTGAGGAGGGGCTGCGAGGCCCTTCCAGACTCAGCTGCAGAGGAGCGTGGATGAGACCTCTGGGGCTGCCACACTGTCCTCACCAGAGCCAACGCCTGTCCAGGAAGGACTCCCGGGGCTCAGTCCAGGGCAGAGGTCTCCGTGTGGGGGAGGGGTTCTCACAGGGAGGGGTCTCAGTGTGGGGGAGGGTTCTCGGTGTGGGGAAGGGGTCTCAGTCTGGGGAGGGGTCTCAGTCTGGGGGCGGAGTCTCAGTCTGGGGGAGGTTCTCAGTGCCAAAGTATCCACCTGTGGGTGGGTCTGAGATCAAGCCTTCCCCATCTAAGGTCAGCATCAGCTGGGGTGGGTGGG
Organism: Rhinopithecus bieti; assembly: GCF_001698545.2. Lineage (NCBI taxonomy): Eukaryota > Metazoa > Chordata > Mammalia > Primates > Cercopithecidae > Rhinopithecus > Rhinopithecus bieti. The sequence continues at coordinate 963,550 of NW_016803673.1, read as the reverse complement.
ACAGGGTTGTCTGCTCACCTCTGCCAGCCCCTCTCATCCCATCTCACCTGTCATCTCACTAGGCAGGAGGCCCTGTGCTGCTGCCTCGTGTCTCCTGCCGCCTGCATGTGTTGTCATTTGGGGGCACTGTTTCAAAACCTAGGTTGGCCAGAGTGGGCAGGGAATATTAATGACAAGCTCTGATCAGAGAGAATGTGTAAACAGACACTAGATATATTCAAATAGAAATCTATGCATCCGAAGCAGATAGACATATTATGTATTTATCTGTTATGTGTGTATAATATATAAAATAGAACGCATTTTCTGAGGCACATGTTTACAGATTATTTAGAAAAACCAGAGCGATGTGCTGCAGGGAAAAAAGCAGCCCCACACTCACCCCTCCGTTCACCCCCGAGCTGCTCTGTGCTGTTCTGGGTGCGCTGTGAGAGGAGTATTTTCTCTCACTCACCTGGAGGCTCCGTCATACTTTGCCTCTGAATGTAAATACATGCCTATCTGCCCAGACCCCACCTCACCCCATCCTTCGTGCCGCATCTACAAACACAGGCCACTCTGGAGCCTCTGGGGGCTCAGGGGAGCCCTGAAGCACCAAGCTCCCTCTAGCTTAGACGTGTGGCAGGAGGAAGGGGCCAATGAATGCAGGCACAGTGACTCTGCTGCCTCCAGGGACAAGAAGGGCTAGTCACCCCAGATGGCCATGGCACTGGCAGCTTTTCTGGAGGGCAGTGGCCACCTGCATGCCAGGAAAGTGAGGCAAGTGCCACCATCTTCTGCTCTGTGCTGGGGACAAGTTATCTGACTTCCAACTCTTTGTGTGTGTGTCTGTCTGTCCCCATCTCCAGGAGACGCTTGGGAATCTGATCAATGTAACACAGGTGGGTGGCAGGCCCCAGGATCCTCCAGCTCCACCTGTCCTACGGAACCCAGCCCAACCCACCCCGACTTGCACCCACCAGGAGGGCAGCATTGGGATGTTGTGCAGTCCCAGCCCGAGGCCTCTGCCCTTTCTTCCCTCTCTGCACTGGCCAGATTCATAGGATGGTGGTGTCTGGTCCCCTGGCAGATGCCCCTGGAAGGAGCAGGGCATGGCTTTCATAGTTGTGTGCCACAAAGAAAATTGGAATGTACCCGAAAGGCCAGGTTCCCGGGAGGTGAAGATGGGGGAACCAATAGAAGGTAGGAGGGTCAGGCAGACTGGGTGTAGCCATCACAGCTGCATGACGCTGGGGACCATGTCCCTGTCCAGGCCTGGGAGTCCTGCTCTGTCTACACAGGAGCCTGTGGCCCTGCTCCTCCCTCCCGGGCCTCCCTCCCACTGCCCCTGCCCTGCCCAGGGGCTCCCGTCCTGCAGCCACTCCCTGGGTTCTCTTCCCAGGCCCACGCACCTGTAAGGACCTGCTGGGCCTTCCCTGAGCCGGCTGGCAACACCATCTACCTGCCTGACTGCCGGCCCCTGACTGTGCCTCTGACATGGACACAGAACGGAGGGGGCTGGACCGTGAGTGTGGGGCTGAGGGACCCTGGACAGAGGCGGTCAGCCTGGGAGACCCAGAGTCCAGACTGCACACCTGGCCGGAGAACACACTCTGGAATTCTCTATTCCCCTGGTTGGGGACAGAGATGATGGGGGAGGTGACCCGTGGGTAAACGTCCAGGCCGTGGGGGAGGCTGGGAGGGGCCAGGTGCTCTCCTGCTGTGTGGCTTGGGGCTTGTTGCCTCCCCTCTCTGAGCCCCCATTTCCTCCTTCATCCCGTGGGGTCTGTGAGGAGACCAGGTGGGCATGCTGGGGACCCCAGTCTGCGATGCTCTGCCAACTACAAACGCTGCTCCTCTGGAGGGCGTGTCCCCCGTGCTGTGGGATGTCTGCCTGCCCCCCTGGCTCCTGTCCCTTGGCTCCTCCACAGGTTTTCCAGCGGAGGGTGGATGGCTCTGTGGACTTCTACCGGGACTGGGCCGCGTACAAGCAGGGCTTCGGCAGTCGCCTCGGAGAGTTCTGGCTGGGGAACGACAACATCCATGCCCTGACTGCCCAGGGTAGCGCCGCTGCTGGGGCTCGGGGGTCAGGGGGTCCTGAGTGGGGTGCCCCTGCCCCTTAGGCTTGGGCTACCTGGAACATAAGCGCCTCCTAGCCCACAGGGGATCGGGCCCTGAGCACACTCAGGGTGGCACTGGGACCTCCGAGGGCTGCGTCCCCTGCCGCAGGCTGTGGCAGCATCAGGACCGGAGAGGGTTAGAGTTCTGGGCTGAAGACCTCTTCAGGTCTTGGCCCTACTGGTATCTTAGACCCATGCAGAGAAAGGGAGAGACCATCGGGGCTTGGCCCAACCCCTAGCCCTAACTTCACTCCCCACTGTCTCCCCTTCCTAAAGCTGCTGTCTCAGGGGCAGAGGGAGGTTCCTCTCTGGGCCCCCTCTCATTCCTCCGGCCAGGCCACAGCCCTCCGCAGCAGTGAGGACAGCATCTTCATCCTCCCGCCACCAGCTCCAGCGTATCAGCTGGTCCCTGATCCTGGGGAAACTGGAAAACGGTCCCTTCCTCCCCAGGAGCCCATTCCGAGCTCCTAAGCCACCTCCTCGTGTTTGCTGTGACCTTTCCACGTAAAGGAAGGACTGCAGTACTTTCCCACAGTGAGGATGGGTGACCTTACAGCCCATTCCAGGGAAATGCACGGTTCCTTGATGAAGTGAAGTAATAGTTGTAGTTGTAGGAGGGGGGAAACTCCAGGTTCAGCAGGTGGACCTGAGGGAGTAGGTCCTCCCAATCCCTCCTACCACAGAGGACTTTCTGCATACACTTGAGGAAGCTTTCCGTGGATTCCAAGTTCAGACATCTGAAACGCTCCAATTCCCACCTGCGGTTCCTGGAGGCAGAAGGGCCATCGGGCTGGGAGCCTAAAACCTTTCTCCCACAGGAACCAGTGAGCTCCGTGTAGACCTGGTGGATTTTGAGGGCAATCGCCAATTTGCTAAGTACAGATCATTCAAGGTGGCCAGTGAGGCAGAGAAGTACAAGCTGGTCCTGGGGACCTTTGTGGAGGGCAGCGCGGGTGAGTGTCTGTGCGGGCTGAGTGGCCTGGGCTTCTGAGGGGGGTTGGGGAAGGGGAGACAGCGTGCTCAGCATCTGGCTGTGCCTCTGCTGTGTGACGTTGGGGGGTGACTTAACCTGTCCAACCCACAAACCCTCAATCTGTTCATCCATCAATTCACCCAGTTTATTGTACTTGTGAAAATTAGGATCCACATGTCACAAAAAGTACAATACATAGTGGCTATGATTATTTGCTACCATTATTGATGAAAAATGGGGAAGATGATAAGTCTATTTCTACAGAGACTGAATCCCTACACTCTGCCGGAAGTCACTCTTCCCCTCTGCTGCCCCACCCAGAGCCAGGCGGTCTCCAAGTGTAGGAATGCCTGTTAGCTGGCTGAGCAGACCAGGCAAGGAGATGCCAAAGCTGCTGTCCCAGCAGAGTGCATGTTCACTGGGTGGTGCCCCTTGGAGTTGTGCAGTGCACAACGTGGGCTCCTGGCCATGGCAGCTCTGCACTGGACCTAGGATCCAGGCTCCCTGGCACTTCGTGGAAAATGCCCTATTTTTCCCCTCTGAGCAGGTGATTCTCTGACATACCACAATAACTACCCCTTCTCCACCAAAGACCGAGACAACGACCAAGATGCTAAAAACTGTGCTGTGCACTATCAGGGAGCCTGGTGGTATGCCACCTGTCACCTGTCAAACCTGAATGGTGGCTACCTCGGTGGGGCCCATGACAGCTTTGCAAATGGCATCAACTGGAATTCGGGGAAAGGGTACAACTACAGCTACAAGGTGTCGGAGATGAAGGTGCGGCCCACCTAGCCCGGCAGTGAGGTTAGAGGGTCTCTCCACGCACCCTGGCTGGAGGAGCACATCCCTCAGTCCTCACCAAGAGGGCAACGTGGGGATCGTGGCCCCCATCCTCATGGAAAGAGGGAGTTCCCACCAGTCCCTTGTAGGCATGGCCCGCAGAGCTTTGCGCCCAGTGCCGGCATCCAACCGCCTGCCTCACGTCTGCAAGGTTAGGCGAAGCCCCAGCGTGCCTCCCTCACCGCAGCTGTCAGTGCTTGCTTGCCTCACAGGCGATCATGGAATGCCATGGCTATTTGCCCTGCCCTGACCACTGGCCATGCCACTGTGCTGCTCATCTGTCCTTGCTTCCCTGTGACTTGGCCCTGTGGGTGGATCAGATGCCCTAGGGCTGAGGGGCTTTCCCACTGGCTAAGACAAAGCAGGGCCACCATGCCTGTTTGTGATTAAAGTGTTATCGGCACAGCCATTCCCATGGCTTCCATATTGTCTCTGGTTGGTTTCTATCATCTCTGGCAGTTTCCAAACGCCAGGCAGAATAGGGTAGTTGGGACAGAGGCCATATGACTCACAACTCCTGAATTGTGTGTTAAACAGTCCCTTACAGAGAATGTTCGCTGACCCCTGCACTCACAGCCACCTGACCCCGACTGCCTGGCCCCTGCTCTGCCCACTTGGCACCCCTGCTGGGGTTTCCTGCCACCTGCCTCCTGGGGTCCCCTGTTGTAGCAAAGGTGATTGTGTGCGCGTGAATCCCTCATCAAGAATGAAGCAAAGATTTGAAGGAGGCAGGTGGGTGGGATGGATCTGAGTGTCGGAGATGAAGGGTGGGAAAGTCCTCCTCCCGCAAGCATTTCCTCTTGGAAGTAGCCAGAAGGCTGAGCTCACAAAACTGTGGGTTGCATAAGGCCTGACAACACCTGTTTTCCTCCCAGTCAGCCAAGCAGGCCCTCTCCTGGGACCAGCTGCCCTAAGCCCAGACCCAGCAGAGGATGGAGGGTTCTCCCCAGCCTCAGTCTGTCTCTCCTGGAGAGGGCTCAGACCCCTGCAGGCTCCCGTCCCCACCTCTGGAACTCAGGGCCCTCTCTGGGCCTCTGGCTTTGCTTTTGCTTTTGTTAGTCTCTCCGAGGCTTCCTTCTGCCTTTTCTCTGCTCCACTCAACTCGCCAGGTGGAAATGCTGGCAGGCCCAGTGCGGCTGCTGTACAGATGACTATTCTCAACCTGTGACCTACAGGGACCCATAAGCCTCTAGCAGAGGCCTCGAGGGGCTGAGGCCCGCAGGGGAGGGTATGCGGAGCATGGAGGAGCCTTGGCTCCTGCTCTCGGGTGCTCCTGGTGCAGGTGAGGGCTATGTGATCACGAAACAGGCCCCTCAGATGGACACCGCACTGTTCCTGAGCTCCCGCTATCTGTAAGGACCCATAGACTGCATAAGGGGGACAGACAGCTGCAGGAGGTGGGGGGCCCACAAATTCCTGTTGTTGGGGGCTTCACATGGGGTGGGTTTGCCCCAGGCCTGGGAGGATGAATCAGATCTGACTCTGGTGGTCCTTCTGTCTACTCTTGGACTCCCCTGCGGACAGCCCCTGGACTAGGCAGGGTTCCTCTGCCCAAGGGACATCCTGGCCTGAAGGAGTTAATGTGGAGGTGGCTGGTGGCACCTGGCAAACCCCCTGCCGTGGGACACTGGATGCTGGCTTCCCCGAGTTCTGCTGGCCGCAGCTCCGTGTGGGAGACAGCAGCCCCCAGCACATTGCCCCCGCTGAGGCAGCAGGTCTCGCAGCCCCACGGCTCTGACTCCACTGCCTGGAGCCTTGTCCACCCAGCCCTAGTGTGAGTGCAGGGGTCCGTGGGCTCACTGGGAGGGCTGAGTATAGACCTGGGAATGGCAAGGGCCAGGGGGTGCCCAGAAATTCCCAGTCCCAGCCTTCACCCCTGGGGGCCCTGACGCCTGCCACTCCCTGCACCTCTACCACCTGGCCTCTGAGTTCAGCTGCGCCCCTGGGGGGCCAAGTCCATGTTACCTCCGTGGAGGGAGGCTGTGCCTGAGTGGCAGCAATGAGTGCTCTCGGGGGTGCCCTGGGTGCCTCCTGTACTGAGCCCCAAGCAGCCACTGTGAGCAAGGGGGACCCCACCCTGAGCACAGAGCCCGGCCCCGCGGGGGGACAGCCAACCCACTGCTGACCGCACAGCCGCTGCACTGTGATAAAGGAAGGGGGACTCAGAGAGTATCATGTGAGCCCCCAGACTGAGTCGTCACAGATGCTCCGAGGGGAGGGGAGATGACGCTGAGCCCCAGAGGAGGGAGAGGTATCAGGATGAAGGTGGGGTGGGAGGGAGGTGGGAGGGAAGCTGGCAGAAGGCAGCTTATGCGCTTGGAGCCTCCTCCCTTAAGTGGATCAGAATCCTCACTGCACAGGTCTCCTCCAGCACCAGAACTGGGCTCAGTGTGCCCTCTCTCCATTCCCTACCCAAAGGCGCTGCCCTCTGACCCCGGAGCCAGGCGACCCCGTTCCCACTGCGGCCGACATGGTTTTTAGTTTCCTTGCCCAAAGTGTGTTTTCTTTTCTAATATGCCTTGTACTTTTTATTTATTTATCTGAGCACTACGAGAGACCCTGAGTGGGCAGGCCTGGGTTTGATTACGGTTACCACTCTTCTATAATCTACTCAGAACGTGTGATCTGAATCAGGCAGGGCAATATTCCTTGTCCAGCCCAGTGTTCAGCGCTGAGGACTGGTGGAATGGGTTGTCTCTGCTATGGATTCCCACAGCTTGGCCACTGAGTGTGGTTTTCATGGCTTGTGGTTTCTGGGATCACTGACCGCATCCTGGTCTGGGGGCCACTGTCTGGGCCATTCCTGTGTCCTCCTGCTTGGCAGTTTGATGGGGGGCACATGCCTGGCATCTCGAGGGTCCCACTCGCCAGGTCACCTTGTCATCCTGACCAAGAAAAGGGTGGGAAGTAGAGAGGAGTGGGGCTGGGCTGTGCTGCCGCTGCGTGCTCACTCCCCTGTGACCGCACGCTGAGCCCACACCCAGTCCTCTGTTCTTCGCCTTTCTCTGGCTCTGGGGCCCCAGACCCTCTGGGACCAGGGAGCTGTGCAGAGTGGGCACTGGGCTCCCTGCCCGGCCCCTCCTGAGCTCCTGCTGGAACCCAGTGCCAGGAGGGAGGATGTGGGTCTGTGGGGAGGTGGAGGACTGTGATGGGCAGGAGTCCTGGCTGCCCCTCACCCGAGAGGAAGGGCCCCCAAGAGCCATCAGAAAGCTTATGCTCTGGGTCCCGTAGGATTTTCTTTTCTAAGAGCCTACAGGGGTGTACTTGACATTGAATAAGCTACATGGCTTTCAAGTGTACAACTTGAGTAGCTTGACAGAAGATGCACCCGTGAAACCAGCACCACAGTAGAGACAAGGAACAGATCTGTCACCCCCAGAAGCTTCCTCATTGCAATCCCACCCCCATCTGGCCCCCCTTGTTGTGTCCCCAGACAATGTCTGCGCTTGTCTCTGTCACTACAGCTTATTTTCCTAATATTTTTTATGAGTGAAAATCGTATCCTATCCACTCTCTGCTGCCTGTCTTCCTCTCCTCGGCAGACCTATTTTAAGGGTCATGATGTTGTACTGTGCACAGCGGTTCGTTTCCTTTCACTGCAGAGTCATACTTTGTGTGTGGATGGACCACAGCTGTGTATCCGTTCCGGTGTTGATGGACATTAGGTCGCTTCCAACTGGGGCCACGACAAACCAGGCTGCTATGAACCTCTGTGCACAGGTCTTTGTGTAGATATATGGTTTCATTTCTCCTGGGTTAATATCCAGGCTTGGAAATTGTTGGATTGTACGGTAGGTGTATTAGTCCGTTCTCACACTGCTCATAAAGACATACCCAACACACGGTAATTTATAAAGGAAAGAGGCTTAATGGACTCACAGTTCCCCATGGCTGGGGAGACCTCACAATCATGGCAGAAGGCAAAGGAGGAACAAAGTCACGTCTTGCCTGGCAGCAGGCAAGAGAGAGCGTGTGCAGGGAAACTCCCCTTTATAAAACCATCAAATCTCGTGAGACTTGTTCACCATCACGAGAACAGCACAAGAAAGACCCGCCCTCATGGTTCAATTACCTCCCACCATGTCCTCCCCACATGGGAATTATGGGAGCTACAATTTGAGATTTGGGTGGGGACACAGCTAAACCATATCAGCAGGTATGTTTTTAGCTTTTTGTGAAATTGCAAAGCAGTTTTCCTGCCCTGCTGCGTCCGGCAGTGCAAGAGAGGCTGGTCTTCCACATCCTTGTCAGCACTGGGTATCGTCAGTCCTTTCTGGTTGCGCCATTTTCACAGGGGTGTGGTGACGTCTCATCATGTTTTGTTTCCATTTTCCTTATGACGAATGATGTCGAGCATCTTTTCATAGGCTTATTTACTATATATCCATACATTTCTTCAGTGAAGCATCCTTTCACATCATGTGCCTGTTTTCCTAATTCGAGGGTTAGTTTTGTTTTTACTGAGTTTGAAGAGTTCTCTCTGTGTTCTGAGTACTACCCCTTTATCAACTGTATGTGATCCATGAGAGTCTATTGCTGCTGTAAGATAATTACCACAAGTTTAGAGGCTTACAGTCACACAAAATTATTATTCTACGGTTGTGGAAGTTAGAAGCCTAAAATCAAGTTGTCGATAGGGCTGGGTTCCTTCTGGAGGCTTCTGGGGAGAATCTGCTTCATTGACTTTTCCAGCTGTTAGAGACTGCTGCATGATAACTCATGGCCCCTCCCTTCATCTGCAGAGTGTGACTCCAACCTTGGCTTCTGTCCTCATTGCCTCCTTTTCCTCCCTGACCCTAACTCTACTGTTCCTCATTTAGAAGGACCTTTGGGATTACATCAGGCCCACTCAGAGAAGCCAGGATCATCTCCCCGGGTCACGACCCTTCATCTCATCTGCATTTTGCCATGTATAGTCGATGGGCTTTGGGGCCATTCTTCAGCCTGCAACATACGATTTGCAAATATATTCTCTGAGTCTGTGGCTAAGAAGAGTCAATGATGTTAAGCTGCCTATTCTCCTGAAATTGATCTGCAGATGCAATGCAGTCTAAATGAAAATCCCAGCAGCTCTGTTTTTGTACAAATCGAAGTTGATTCTTCAATTTGTACAAAAGTAGGGCTGCTGGGATTTTCATTTGAACTGTGGCTTTCTTTTTATTCCCTTAACACAGCCTTTCAAATGGCAGAACTTTTTTTTTTTGAGATAGGGTCTTGCTCTGTCACCCAGGCTGGAGTGCTGTGGCTCAATCTTGGTTCACTGTAACCTCCACCTCCCACGTTCAAGTGATGCTCATGCCTCAGCTTCCCAAGTAGCTGGCATTACAGGTGTATGCCACCACACTCAGTTCATTTTTTGTATTTTAAGTAGAGATGGGGTTTCACCATGTTGGCCAGGCTGGTCTCAAACTCTTCGCCTCAAGTGATCTGCCCACTTCGGCCTCCCAAAGTCCTGGGAGTACAGTCAGGAGCCACTGTGCCCAGCCCAAACAACAGAATATTTTAATTTTGATATAATCCATTAATCAATATTTTGCTTTTGGAGATTATGCTTTTAGTATCCTTTCCAAGAAATCATTGCCTAATTCCAATGTTTTCTTCTGGAAGTTTTGTCTTTTCTATTTCCCACTGAGGGCTGTGATCTATTTCAAATTCATTTTTCTACATAGTGTGAGGTAGGGATCAATGTTCTCTTTGTTATATATTCAATTAGTCCAGCACCACTTATTGAAAAGTCTAGCTTTTCTCCACTACATTTCCTTTGTGCTTTTATCAAATATCAATTTCCACATCCATGTAGGTCTATTTCTAAAATCTCTATTCTGTTTCATTGTTCTATTTGTCTGCCTTTACATCCAAGCAACCATTTTCTTGATAGTGTTGCTTTATAATAATTCTCAAAATTAGGTAGTATTGACCCCTCAAAATTTTTTTTTAAAAGATGTTTTGGTATTCACATCCTGTGTTTTTCCATATAAATTTTACAATCAACTTCAGTTTGCATTTAAAAAGCTGTGGGGATTTTTATTTGGCCTGTGTTGCATCTGCAGATCAATATGGGGAGATTAGGCAGCTAAACATTATTGAATCTTCCTATCCATGAACTAGGTATAATCTCTCATTTACTTAGATCTTTAATTTTTTCCAACAATATCTTGTAGTTTTCTGAATAGGTCTTACACATATTTCGTTGGATTTATCCGTAAGTATTTTATATTTTCAATGCTATGGTAAATGGTGTTTTAATTAATTTCTGATTATTCATTGGTGATTTGAAAAAAAAATGGATTTTGTATATTGAAGTTATATACTACAACCTTGCTAAACTCACTTTGTACTTCTACGAGAGTTTTCACAGATTTGATCAGATTTTCTACAGAATCATGTCATGTGTTAAATAGAAAAAGACGGTTTACTTCTTCCTTTCCTAACATTCATGACTTTTTTTTCTTGCCAGTGACACTGACCTCTAGTACTTTGCTGAGGACCTCAGCACCTTGCTGAGTAGAAATGGTGGGAGTGGACACCTTCTCTTGCTCCTGGTTGTTCTAATTGCATTCATTCAGTCTTGTACCATTCAACGTGATATGAACTGTGGGTTTTTTTGTGGATGCCCTTGAGCAAGCTTCCTTCCATGGTAGACAGTCCCCAGGGCATCCCCCAGGATCCTTGCATCTCATTGCTTACAGCCATGTCTGGTCCCCACCAGCCCCCACCCTCCTTGAGTGTAGAGAGAATCTGTGATTTGCTTCTAACCAACAGAGTATGGCAAAGAGGAAGCTGTGCATGTGATTATGTGCACGTGATTACTGCATAAGATAGTATCTCCCATCTTGTTGGTCTTACTGGAGTCTCTCACTCCCTTGTTGGTTTTGAGAGAGGAAGTGACCATTTGGGGAACCCCATGGGACAGGAATTGTGGGTAGTCTTTAGGAATAAAGGGCATCTTCCAACCAAAAACCAGCAAGAAAATGGATCCCTCAATTCCTATTAATATAATGACAAGCGTTTGCAGTCTGCCCCTAAACTGAACGAGCTTAAAAACAGACCACTCCCCAGTTGAACCACAGATAAGACTATAGCCCTGTCTCATACCTCGATTGTTGCTTTTGAGACCTTGGCAGAGGACCCCACTAAACTGTGCATGGACTCCTGACCCACAAAAACTATGAGATAATAAACAGGTGTTCTTTTAAGCTGCTAAGATGTGGTAATTCTTTACACAATGATAGAAAATGAATACTTTCTATTCTTTATTTTGGAGAGCCTTTTTTCATCTAGAATTGATGAAAATGTTCAAATCTTTTCTGTGTCTTTTGAGATTGTCATATATCATTTTAATATGGTAAAAT
>NW_016803673.1:899654-951121 GCF_001698545.2 Rhinopithecus bieti | reverse complement strand
GAGGACTCTGTTCTGTTCCATTGGTCTATATCTCTGTTTTGGTACCAGTACCATGCTGTTTTGGTTACTGTAGCCTTGTAGTATAGTTTGAAGTCAGGTAGCGTGATGCCTCCAGCTTTGTCCTTTTGACTTAGGATTGTCTTGGCAATGCGGGCTCTTTTTTGGTTCCATATGAACTTTAAAGCAGTTTTTTCCAATTCTGTGAAGAAACTCATTGGTAGCTTGATGGGGATGGCATTGAATCTATAAATAACCTTGGGCAGTATGGCCATTTTCACGATATTGATTCTTCCTATCCATGAGCATGGTATGTTCTTCATTATTTTCATAGACAGGTTCAGTTTGCTAAAATTTTGCTTACAATTGTGGTATCTATGTTCATGAGGGCTATCAGTCTATAGTTACTTTTTTCTTGCAATGATTTCTATCTACTTTTGCTATTGGAGAAATGCTGGCCTCATAGAATGAGTGATGAAGTAGTTGCAACTTTCCGATTTTCAGAAAGAATGTGGGAAGGATTGTTATTATCTCTTCCTTAAATATTTGGTAGATTTCATCAGTGATGCTGTCTGGGCCTGGAGATTTTTTTGCTGGGCTCTATTCTGCAGACTCTCTATTTCTTCGTGGACTCTCTTGTTTGTTCCATTGGTCTGTATGTCTACCTTCACATCAGTACCACATTATCCTGATAAACTTCTTTATAATAAAAATAAAGACTTAACTACAATTTCAGTTTATTTTATATGTATAGTTTTGTTTTGTTTTGTTTTGTTGTGAGATAGAGTTTTGCTCTTGTCACTTGGGCTGGCCTCACCCGTAACGAGTGACGTGACCCCTGGAAGCACCCCCCACCAACGTTTATACTGGTGCCTGTGAGGGCTTTGGTTTTTATGTGTTATCATTTGTGGGCAATTTTGAGTTCACCACAGACTTTTCAGGTCTTCCTTTGTTTTCTAAAACGAATTCAAATTTAATTATTTCCATTTATTAAAAATCATACTCTAGGGCTGGGCACGGTGGCTCACATCCGTAATCCCAACACTTAGGGAGGCCGAGGTGGGTGGATCACCTGAGGTCTGGAGTTCAAGACCAGCCTGACCAACATGAAGAAACCCCGTCTCTATTAAAAATACAAAAAGTAGCCAGGCATGGTGGTGCATGCCTGTAATCCCAGCTACTTAGGAGGCTGAAGCAGGAGAATTGCTTGAACCTGGGAGGTGGAGGTTGTGGTGAGCCGAGATCAAATCATTGCACTCCAGCCTGAGCAACAAAAGCGAAACTCCATCTCAAATAAAAATAAAAATAAAAAATTGCACTTTAAAAGCTGCATTCTGCCTTCATTTTAAAGTGTGACTTATAAATCTTATTATTCTATCTTTTTAATAACCACATATAAAGAACCTGTGAATAATTCTTGGTCCATTCCCTAACTTAGCTAACTAAACACCTTCAAACATTGTTACTGCATTTATACATTTAATATACCCACATTCATCCTTTAGTACCTTGTCTAACTTTAAAAAATCCTTCTGAATATGAACTGTTAGAAATGTAATCGTTTAAATTCACCATGTGATAAACTCAGAGTTCCAATAAACTGATTCAATAGTTTATATGAATTCAGTAAGGTTGCTGCATAAATGCATTCTGCCAAATCAATTACTCAAGTGGCCATTTTCTGTTGAAGTTACCCTGCACCTACTCCAATAGGCCAAATTCTCTTGATTATTACAAGTACTTTAAACAGCATATCTTTTAGATTTTTGAACACTAAAATATTAATATAATGTCTTTGAGCTTTTAAAGTCTTCTAGGCTTAATTATAAGTCATCCAGGCTTGAAAGATGCTTCTATTAAGAGTGACAAATAGCATGCCGTAAAGGAACTTGCCTAAGGACCTGAAATTTTGGCTGCTGGGGTTTCACTGGGCAGCTCCAGGGACCTGGCTCCTCTGCAGGTGACTTCAGGACTTTGAGGAAGACGCTTCCAAGCCATCTTCCTACGTTCTGTATCTGCACCGCCATGGAGCCTGTGTCTTCCCCAGGTTCATCCCTGGACCTCATCTGCATCTGACATAGCCTTAAGTCTTGAGAGGTCTGCCCTAAACACCATGGAACCCGAGGGGGGTTCTTAACTCGTCATCATCTCAGGACTGCACATCTCCATGGGCATTGAAGGAATATCCGACGGGATTTTGTTTCTTGCGTGACTTTGCTGGGCTGGGGTCACAGTTAAAACTCCTTCTACTGATCTTGCTAAGGAAGGAGGCACCCCCGCATCCCGATGGCAGCAGGTAGCAGGGTGCGGGGGTGGTAGTGGGAGGTGCAGTGCCGGTTCTGTCTCTGGGGGCTTTAAGTATACGGCCTCTGAGGCCCCACCTGCTACTGTCTCTAACCTGGCTCAGTCCCAGGTGAGAATGCACCTTCAGGCCAGCTCTTCTCCAAAAGGCGAATACAACCACTGACGTCCACAGCCATCCTACAGGTGGGATGCCTGGCCTCAGAGCTCAGGCGGTTTCCTGGGCCCTAGGAGTGAAATTCGCCTCCTCTCATCCTCCCTACAGGCTAAGCCCCTGCGTTCACGCTCAAGGTCTCCCCCTCAGATGTGCACCTGGGTCATAGTCCCCCAGGCTCCCCACCCTTCTGTCTTTCCCTCCTGTGTGTGTGCCACTGTGCTGTACATACTGCCCCAGGAAACGCTGAACACACGCGCATTTTCCTCTCCTTTTCACCCTGGCAGCCTGCCTGGACCTCATAGTGGCAGTTTCCAAGCCTCCTGAGGAACGTCCCAAGTCTGCTCATGGCGTGGTGAGGGTTACTATGTAAGGCCCACACCAGTGGCCCATGACCAGCTCTGGCCACGGGGACTCTAGGTATTCGGATAACAGAGAGACCTCTTTGAAGCAGAACGTCTTTAGCAAACCCTTCCTTGTTCCCCGTTCTCAGCTCATGGTGTCATCTGCTCACCGCCGAACAAAGGTGGGAGGATGGGCCTGGGCTTTACGCAAGGCCACAAGCAAGTCAGCCTGTTCCCCGGAAGGAGACCGTCCCCCTGCAGGGATGAGAGTCGCCATGGTATCCCCAAGGGGCTGGGGGGAAGGGAGCAGCCCTGGAGATGATCTTGCACCTCCTGCTGACGTCACCAAGCCCACGGAGAGGAAGCGGCTGTCACTCGGAAGATGAGAAATTGGAGTCTGAGGGAGGCTGGCTCCTCTAGCCCTATAAGAGCGCAGGGGCCTCTTGAAGCAAAGACCAGAAGAGATGGAGCTGGACAGAGCTGTGAAGGTCCTGGGCCCTGCCACCCTGCTGCTCACTTTCCTGGGCTTGGCCTGGGCTGTCCAGGCGGCAGACACCTGTCCAGGTAAGGGCACTCCAGGGCTGCTTCTTGGAAACTTCTCATCCCTGAAAGCTGGCAGCTTCGTGATTGGTGGCTTCCTGGCTTCCAGGCCTTGCACCAGGCCATGTGGTGCATCGTCTAGCAAAACAGCAGCTCTGCACACCTCATCTTATGTGAACAAATGCAGAGGCCCTGAATGGATGTGGCATGTCAGAGACGGGGCTTCTTCTGCTTGCCCTCCCATAATGGAAACCGAGGCAGGTTTCCGAACTCCCTGGGCCACATGTTCCCCTCTAAGCGTAAAAAGCGCAGTCATGGTGTTGTGTGGGGAGGTGGGGCTTGTGGCGCCAGCTGGACAGACACCAGTCGGATATTCTGCCATGATCACCATCACGGAGAGACAGGGTGTTAGGCATGGATGAGCAACCAGCACTGTGGGACCTTTCCGTCCAGCACCTGCTGGGCTCTGGAGATGACATTTCCCATGGTGTCCCTGATGTGGTACAATAAGGGTGACATTGTCCCCACGATTTCTGGACCTCCTTCGGGGCTCCCAAGAGGACACTCGGGTGCCAAACCATGGGCTTCAATGCATGGTAGGGCAGGTTGAAAATGCAGGTTCTGGAGTCAGGTCCTGATTACATCCACCTGATGAGGCTGGGATGGAGGGTCAGGAATTGCGATGCTCCCGATGCTTGCAGAGATCTGTGTCGGGATTTCTGGAATGCATGTGAGACACAGAGATCTGGGGTGTGCTGTGGCTGGCATCACATTCAAGAAGCCATCGGTGGAGTGAAGTGTGACACAGGCCAGCAACAGCAGAGATTCGCTTGGAAACTCCTAGTGGCTCGTTGTGGAGTGGTGGGGTTAGGGTGGCGTTATTTTCTTCCTTAAACACTTCTAGAGTTTCTAAATGATCA
The DNA here is from genome assembly GCF_001698545.2 of Rhinopithecus bieti. Classification (NCBI taxonomy): domain Eukaryota; kingdom Metazoa; phylum Chordata; class Mammalia; order Primates; family Cercopithecidae; genus Rhinopithecus; species Rhinopithecus bieti. The sequence goes on along the minus strand of NW_016803673.1, from coordinate 946,865 downwards.
AATAATAGCACGTGTGATTTTCGTAACACACTAACTTGAATTTGAGTTATCTAATTAAAAACAACAAAGCTGCATTCCAGTTCTAGTTTTGCACCAACTTGTTCTGTGTCCTTGAAGGACACCTCCCTGTGTGGAGGAACGAGGTGGACCCACAGGAGCCCATTCATTCTCAGATCTGTTCCAAAATCAGGCGTGGGAGTCGCGATGGTAGCCCTCTCTCCCTGTCCTTCTCACCGGATATTGATTACAGAACAGACGAGATTAGGATGCTATCCTAAATGGTAGGAGCTGAAATGAACCTGCACCCCTAGGTAGGTAAGGAAACAGAGACTCAGAGGGGTTAAGGGACTTGTTTCAGGACACACAGTACTGAGGAAGTAAGGTTTGTCTTCGGGCAGGGTAGCCTCCAAGGCCAGGGTTCTGCCCCAAATCACCTTCCTGCCTGACCAGTGCCCGAGAGGTGAGGACAGACCAAGTGGCCACCAGGGCAGGAAAACCTCCCTTCCAGGTGACCCTCCGGCTGAGGGAGGTGGCTGTGGCTATAGCCATCTGCCCAGTCCTGATGTCACCAAGGTGGCAGGCGCCTTTCCATTGAGTGGTGTGTCTGTGGCTCAGTGGAGTCTTCAGGCCCAGGTGACAGTAAGTGGCCATCTGTGTTTTTTTTCAGAGGTGAAGGTGGTGGGCCTGGAGGGCTCTGACAAGCTCACCATTCTCCGAGGCTGCCCCGGGCTGCCCGGGGCCCCTGGGCCCAAGGGAGAGGCAGGCGCCGATGGAAAGAGAGGTAGGTGCGGGCCGGATCAGGAGGCCAGGCATGGCGGCGGGCACTGGCTCTTGCTCTTTTTGAAATTAGATGCTGAGTTGGGTAACACCTCCCCACCTTGTGGTTCCTGGATCGAGAGCCTGGGTCGGGTCCTTGCTACAGCCAAGAGCAGAGCTGACTCCTAGGGCCCAACAGGGTTCTGAAATGGAGGGAGTGTCTTTCTTAACTATTTCATGAGTTCACATTTGGACACGCTTTTGTAGCTGTCTCCTAGTCCTTGATCCAATTCCAGCTTTGCTCGGCCACGAGCATGACTTCTAAGTTCTACTTCCTTCTGCCTTCCCACCTCAACATGGAGGCCACGACACTCTTCTCCACCTGTCTCAGATGAGGAAACTGGGGCTCAAAGAGTCCAGGGATTTCCCTCTGTTCTCACACTTGGAAGGAAAAGAGCCAGGATTCCACCCATGGTTTCCGGATTTCCAGCTCCCAGCCCCTGAGTGAACAGGAGAGCCCTGTGAGGCCTGGGTCCTGGGTCTAGAACCTTCTGGTGCAGGATGGGCAAGCCCGGGTGGGGCCACAGTCACATCGTAGCACGAGCAGGGTCATGGTCATGATTGGAAATGACAGCCGCCAGCTCCAGGGTGGGCCTTTGAGCCTGGGCCGAGGAGTTTTGCTCAAGGCAGTGTCTTTGGAAATTGCAGGAGAACGCGGCCTCCCTGGACCTCCTGGGAAGGCAGGACCACCTGGGTCCAAGGGTAAGGAGGGGACAAGAGTGAGGAGGGGCTTTGAGGCCCTTCCAGACCCAGCTGCAGAGGAATGTGGGCAGGTCTTCTGGGGCTGCCACGCTGTCCTCCGGCGGGAGCCCACGCCTGCCCAGGCAGCGCTCCTGGGGCTCAGTCCAGGGCAGGGGTCTCAGTGTGACAGCTGGTTCTTGATGTGTGTGTGGGGGGGTCTCAGTTTGGGGGAGTGGGGTCCTCAGTGTGGGAGCTGGTTCTCGATGTGTGTGTTGGGGGGTCTCAGTTTGGGGAGTGGGGTCCTCAGTGTGGGAGCTGGTTCTCAATGTATGTGGGGGGTCTCAGTTTGGGGAAGTGGGGTCCTCAGTGTGGGAGCTGGGTTCTCAGTGTCGGAAGAGGGGTTCTTGGTGGTGTAGGGAGAGGTTCTTGGGGTGTGTGTTGGGGGAGGGGTTCCCAGTGGGCAGGTTGTGGGGAGGTGTTATCAGCATNCTGGTTCTCGATGTGTGTGTTGGGGGGTCTCAGTTTGGGGGAGTGGGGTCCTCAGTGTGGGAGCTAGTTCTCAATGTATGTGGGGGGTCTCAGTTTGGGGGAGTGGGGTCCTCAGTGTGAGAGCTGGTTCTCGATGTGTGTGTTGGGGGGTCTCAGTTTGGGGGAGTGGGGTCCTCAGTGTGGGAGCTAGTTCTCAATGTATGTGGGGGGTCTCAGTTTGGGGGAGTGGGGTCCTCAGTGTGAGAGCTGGTTCTCGATGTGTGTGTTGGGGGGTCTCAGTTTGGGGAGTGGGGTCCTCAGTGTGGGAGCTAGTTCTCAATGTATGTGGGGGGTCTCAGTTTGGGGAGTGGGGTCCTCAGTGTGAGAGCTGGTTCTCGATGTGTGTGTTGGGGGGTCTCAGTTTGGGGAGTGGGGTCCTCAGTGTGGGAGCTGGTTCTCAATGTATGTGGGGGGTCTCAGTTTGGGGAAGTGGGGTCCTCAGTGTGGGAGCTGGGTTCTCAGTGTCGGAAGAGGGGTTCTTGGTGGTGTAGGGAGAGGTTCTTGGGGTGTGTGTTGGGGGAGGGGTTCCCAGTGGGCAGGTTGTGGGGAGGTGTTATCAGCATGGAGGGAGGAGCTGTCAGTATGGGGGAGAGATTCTGGGATGGGGAGAGGTTCTGATTATTGGGGAGGGACTTATAGTGTGGGGAGGGGTTCTTAGTGGGGGGCTGTCTGTATGGGGGAAGAGGTTCTCAAGTAGGGGAAGGTTTTCAATGCAGGAGCATCTGCCCTGAGGGTGGGTCTGAGGCCAAATCCTGTTCCTCTAAGGTGGAAATGGTTTTGGGAGGGCAGGGTGGGAGTGTCTGCTCAATCCTCTAAGCCCCACTCAGTCCTGGCCTCTGTCCCCTGAGCACGAGGCCCTGTCTTGTCCCCTCCTCCTGACTCTGCTCGAAAACCAGGATCAGCCCCAGATGGCTTGGAGAACCATGCCAACAAGCTCCAAATACAGAATTACTAGAAATTCTCCGCTTTAAAACAAAGAATTTTCTGATATATTTTCTTGAGGAATATTTTGAACAATCAGAGAAATATGCAGTCGGAAATTGAAGCTCCGTTTACTCACTCACCTTTACCCACACACCTACTCAGAATAAGACCACCCTACGCTCACCAAACCCCAGGCTCAGTCATGGGTTGTGTCTAAACGTAAAATATGCAGGGTTGGTGCCCAGACCCCAAGCAACCCTACCCCCATCATTATTACCGTGTCCACCAAGATGGGCTGTTTGTAGGCCTTGGGTTCTCAGGAGAACCCTGAAGATCCAGGCTTCCCCTATTTGGCATGTGGAGGCCTTAGCAGTCTCTGGGATGGTGGCCTCTCCTTCCCCAGGGACCTCTGAAAGGGGTGCATGTGGTGGAGGGGCCAGTGTAGGCAACCCTCGAGGGAAAGAAAAATTTGGTCAACAGAAGCAGAGTCAGGGACTCCTTGACTGGACCCATACCATCTCCTCCTGGGGAGGCCCAGAAAATGGTCTCCACTTTCTATGCAGTGTCCATGGACCAGTGGGGGTAGAAGGGCTCTGATTTCCAAACTGTGACACGTGTGTCCTCTCTCATCCATGAACAGGAGCACCTGGGGAGCCCCAGCCATGCCTGACAGGTGACTGGCCATCCCCACTTTCCCCCACGGCTTGTGGCTGTTCTTGTCTGGAAGTTCAGGGTCATACGACGTCATTGCCGGAATGAAGTGACAAATAGGAACAAAAGAAAATGGTTGCTTGCCCGTTTCCTTGTCCTCTCAGTATTCAAGGAAGTGACAAATATTGTCCAGACAACTTACATACATTCTATGGCAATTTTCTCCTATCTTCTAATCTACCCCAGAAGGCTGGGTGCCCAGGAGCTGAAGGTGGGGACGACACTGGGAGGTGGGAGGGTCAGGCCGACTGGGTGTGGCCATCACAGCTGCGTGGCCCTGGGGGCCGTGTCCCTGTCTAGGCCTCAGAGTCCTGCTCTGTTCATATAGATGCCTATGGCCCTGTTCCTCCCTCTTGGACCTCCCTCCCACTGCCCCTGCCCTGCCCAAGGCCCCAGTCCTGCAGCCACTCCCTGGGTTCCCTTCCCAGGCCCACGCACCTGCAAGGACTTGCTAGACCGAGGGCACTTCCTGAGTGGCTGGCACACCATCTACCTGCCTGACTGCCGGCCCCTGACTGTGCTCTGTGACATGGACACAGACGGAGGGGGCTGGACTGTGAGTGTGGGACTAAGGGGCCCTGGGCAGAGGTGGTCAGCCTGGGAGACCCAGAGTCCAGGCTGCACACCCGACTGGAGAACATACTCTGGAATTCTCTATTCCCCTGGTCGGGAACAGAGATAATGGGGGAGGTGACCCATGGGTAAAAGTCCAGGCCGTGCGGGAGGCTGGGAGGGGCCTGGTGCTCTCCTGCTGTGTGGCTTGGGGCTTGTTGCCTCCCCTCTCTGAGCCCCCATTTCCTCCTTCATCCCGTGGGGTCTGTGAGGAGACCAGGTGGGCGTGCTGGGGACCCCAGTCTGCGATGCTCTGCCAACTACAAACGCTGCTCCTCTGGAGGGCGGGTCCCCCGTGCTGTGGGACGTCGCCTGCTCCCCCCGGCTCCTGTTCCCTCCTGTCCCCTGGCTCCTCCATAGGTTTTCCAGCGGAGGATGGACGGCTCCGTGGACTTCTACCGGGACTGGGCCGCGTACAAGCAGGGCTTCGGCAGTCGGCTGGGGGAGTTCTGGCTGGGGAACGACAACATCCACGCCCTGACTGCCCAGGGTAGCGCCGCTGCTGGGGCTCGGGGGTCCTCAATGGGGGTGCCCCTGCCCCTTAGGCCTGGGCTACCTGGAACATAAGCGCCTCTTAGCCCACAGGGGATCGGGCCCTGAGCACACTCAGGGTGGCACTGGGACCTCCGAGGGCTGCGTCCCCTGCCGCAGGCTCTGGCAACATCAGGACAGAGAGGGTTAGAGCTCTGGGCTGAAGGCCTCTTCAGGTCTTGGCCCCGTTGGCATCTCAGATCCTGAGAGTGGGAAGGAAGGACACAGCAGCCCCATAGTGGAGGTTGGGCCCAACCCCAACTCAGCCTCTAATCCGCTAGGATTTGGGAGTCAAGAGTCTCGCCCTGTTGCTCAGCTCACCCTGCCGGGTCAGAGCTACACAGGCCCTGGGGAAGCTGCGGTGCTCTCCGCCCTCTGCCTCTGTGGAGTCCAGAGCTCCTTCCAGGCTCTGCCCCAGATCCCCAGCTCCCATGTCTAAAGGTAGAGGGCCCTTCTGCTGGGACCCTGAAACCTTCCTCTAACAGGAACCAGCGAGCTCCGTGTAGACCTGGTGGACTTTGAGGACAACCACCAGTTTGCTAAGTACAGATCGTTCAAGGTGGCCGACGAGGAGGAGAAGTACAATCTGGTCCTGGGGGCCTTTGTGGAGGGCAGTGCGGGTGAGTGTCTGCTTGGGGTTGTGCGGCCTGGGCTTCTGAGGGGGGTTTGCGAAGTGGAGAGAGCATGCTCAGTGTCCTGGCAGCCTTACAGAAGAGGCCTCACCTCTCTGAGCCGATTTGTCCATCTCTACATGCAGACACTAACGTCTGTGCTCTGCGTAGCATGGGGGTCACGGGACACATCAGTGCATGACTGCAGAAACCCCAGCAAGGACATCCGGTAGGAAGGAAATCTCTGCAGAGCAGGAACCTATGCATACTGACAGCAGCTGATATCTCTGTGGGGCGTGGCTGGAAGGGGTCTGCCATGGTGGAATCTGGAGTAGAGAATGATGATCCTGACCCCTGCCTCCTGTTCTTCTGTGAAATAAAATAGTACACATTCGGTGGCAGGGCTAGACCTAAAGACAAATTGCCAAGACCACTGCCAACAGCAGGGTAGTATTCACTGGAGTCATGGATTGCACTTCTTGGATTGTGCAGTGCACAACCTGCTTAACCATACATGGAGGACACACCAGGCCAGACCTCAGGTATAAAGACTTATACTGCCTATAATGATGTTATTGCCTGTAATGATGCTCACATTTCCTCCTGCACAGGTGATTCCCTGACATCCCACAACAACCACTCCTTCTCCACCAAAGACCAGGACAATGACCTTAACACCAGAAACTGTGCTGTGATGTATCAGGGAGCTTGGTGGTACAGAACCTGCCATGTGTCAAACCTGAATGGTCGCTACCTCAGGGGCGCTCATGACAGCTTTGCAAATGGCATCAACTGGAAGTCGGGGAAAGGATACAATTACAGCTACAAGGTGTCAGAGATGAAGGTGCGACCTGCCTAACCCAGGCTGGCCTCAGGGTCAGGACACCTCCACACATAGTTGGTGGAGGGTAGGGTTGGGAACTTGGCCCTAGGGTTTGTAAAAGAAACACATGTCGTGATTCTAAATTGCGTTTGTCTTGCTGTGCAGAAGAGGTTCAAATCTTGCTCTGTTTCCACAATCAGCCCTTCCAGATTTGTGACATTAACTCACCTCAAACCTCTGTCTTTCCTTGGCAACAAGTAAGAATGTGTTTCTGACCATGCCAGCAGGAACCTTCCTTAAGAACAAATACAAGACTTTGACGCTGTGATGGGCTCAGAGTGCAGCTGTGCTCGGGTCCCTGGGCAGGCTAAATGCCTTCCTGGGGCTCGACCATCTGGGCTTCTCTGTGAGCTGGATGGTGGGGAAGTGAGAAGGCGCATTGGAGAGGAAGTTTTTCCTGCACTCAGAGATGCTGTTGCCTGTCTAAGGCCCCCAGCCTCCCAGTTGCAGCTCTGCCCACTCACCCCCGTCACCCAGGTTTCCTGCCGCCCGCTCTGTTGGGTATTGGTGGGACCTGCTCACTACTTCCTCACAAGCCAAAGCAAGAGTGGCTGTGTGCCTGTGACTCCCTCTTCAAAACGGAGACAGCGGTTACATAAGGCAGGTGCAAGGGACCCAAGCACTCCTGAGGGGGTTAGAACCCTCCTTTTGGCCATGAGTGTCCAGCCCAAAGCTGCCCTGCAGCTGAGCCCAGTGCAGTTAGAATCAGAAAGCCAAGGCTCCTTCCACCCGCAAGCCACCTATAAGACAGCAAAGTGTATTAGCGCAGGAGCTTGTGTCTGCTGAGGACGGCACCTGGCCTCTCCTCTCGCCACCTCCTGGTCCTCCTGAGGACCCATCCCCTGTCCCCAGTTCCCGGCCAACTCAGCCTGATGAGGCTTTCGGAGGCTCCGCACCCCAGCATCTGCCAGTGCTGACCCTTGTACGGCTGTTTGGGTTCCTGATCCCTCTCATAACAGCCCTGCCCTTGTCCTCTACCCTCTACTCAGAGAGGATCCAGAAGGGTCCAAGGAGGCCATGATCCCTGAGCTTTTTAATGTGGGCCCCCTCCCTCCCCTACAAGGGTCCCTCCTGGGTCTTAGCTGGTCTAAGCTCCATGCAAGTCATGGGGAGGGCTGAGTGTCTGGGACTTCTGGGGGGATGTGCACCGTTTCCTCTGAGTTCCTGGAGGGTGCGCACCATGAAGATCAGGGCTCACCCTCCGTGAGCCATCCCCACCTTCCCTCCTCACTCTGGGTTCAAGGCCTGGGATGAGCCAGGACAGGGGGAAGCAGGGACAGCCCTGGGCATGGCCCTTCCTTCCTGGGCCCGCAGGAGGGGGCCACACCACCCACCCAGGGGGCTGACCCATCCTCAGGACAGAAACTAGCAAGTTGTCAAACCTGAGGGTTTATAACTAAATGATGGAGTGCTGCCCCAGGAAATTACACCCAGACATCTCTTTTCTCATAGACCTGGGTCCCTAGCTTTTAGACAGGATGACACATCATTGACAGGTACTGACTTTACATGCATTGCAGCTTCACACTTCAGCCATTCACTGCCAGACAGTCTTCTAGGGCAGCAAAAAGCTCAGCCACACACCCCAGGCCACAGTCAGGATGAGACCTCCCCTCAGAGCGGGGGACTCCCCTCAGCGCCATCCACCCTCCATTCTGGGCGTTTCAATCTCCAATAGGAGACTGAAATGAGGAAAACATGCACCTCACTCAACTGTAAAGGGAGGAACTGGGAATTCCTCTCAAATCTTGACCCTCGAGTTCTAGAAACGGGGTCCTCTCTGGAATCTATGATGGCCTTATTCTGAAAGGCAAAAATAAAGCTATGAAATAAAGAAATATGTTTAGCCTGACAAGCTAGAGATTTTTTAAAATACTGTTTTAAAATTTTCTTAATTGAGAGATGAGCTAAAAGTAACTTTTCTAAATATTTAATGTAACTTTGCTATACTTTATAAATACTCTCAAACTTTGGGGTTTTGTTGCGATAAGAAAAAGTACTTGTAAAATTGCAGTCAGTATGTCAGGGGGCTTGTGTGGTTAACACAGCACAGAGAGGTCATGGGGGCGTGTGTAATTAACCTAATGTAACATAAACGTATTTGCATGACACGTGCATCACATGTGTATATGTGTGTATGCGTGCACCTGCAGGGCCTCTGGGAGGTGTAACTGAGGCAGGCATTGGAAGGGCTCTGTAGGACCAGTTGGCACTGGGCGGGTACCTGGAGCCGCAGGTGCCTGCTTCTCCCATCTCCCGAGAGACCTGGCTCCTGCATGCCACCAGTGCTACCTCGGGGTGTCTGGCTCCCTCCGGAGGAGGGGGCTGAGCCAGGTTGGGGCCTGAGCCAAGGTCAAGAGTGTCCCCAGGGCTGGGCTGTCCCTGTCCCTCTGCTGGGGACCGCCGCCTCCCTTCCTGATTTTCAGAGGTCTCAGGCCTCTGCTGTCGGGAGGGCTGGAAGAAGGGACAGCACCTGGCAGCGGGCCTGTGCCCACTAGACCCTAGATTCTTAACTATAACTGTGGTTTCTGTGGTCAGGCTGGGGGTGACACAGGTGTTCAAGCCAGATTCCATCTTGAATAGGGGCTGAGTGAAATGAGGCTGAGACCTACTGGGCTGCAGTCCTAGGAGGTTAGGCATTTTTAGTCACAGGAGGCTGGCAGGGTGGGTATCACAAGATACAGGTCATAAAGACCCTGTTGATAAAACAGGATGCGGTAAAGACGACAGCCAAATCCTACCAAAACCAAGATGGTGACAAAAGTGACCTTTGGTCGTCCTCACTGCTCACCATATGCTAATTATAATGCATTCGCATGTTGAAACACACCTCCCATGACAGTTTACAAACACCATGGCAACTTCCGGAACTTACCATGTATAGTCTAAAAAAGGGAGGGACCCTCTGTTCCCTGCCCCTTTCTTGGAAAACTCATGAAAGATCCACCCCTTGTTTTGTATGTAATCAAGAAATAACTATAAAAATAGCCAGTTGGCAGTCCTCAGCGCTTCTCTGCCTACGGAGTAGTCATTCTTTCGTTTCTTTACTTCTCTAATAAACTTGCTTTTACTTTATGAACTTGCCCCAAATTATTTCTTGTGGGAGGTCCAGGAACCCTTTCTTGGGGTCTGGATGAGGATGCTTGTTTTCCCCAAAGCTGTGAAGCCTTGCTTTGTCTGGAGTAGCTGACATTGAAACCGCCACTGTAAATTATGACTGAGACAATGAAAGAGATCTGACTTAACCAACTCCATCTTGCTACTAACCTCCAAGCTATCCTTGTTCATTTCTAGGCATAGGCTGAACTAACTTTGTGAAGAACTTAGTTTATAGTTTAAAACAAAGATGGTAATACCCCTTTCTCAAAACCTCCTTCTTGCCTGGGGACTAGACTGCTTTTGTAGGACTAACAAATTAGCCACAAGATTAGAAATTATGGTTTAGGCGTCATGCAGCTGGAGGCTACAAGATTCTGACCCTCCCTAAACTGCTCCTAAAGTCAGTGCTTGAGGTATTTTGCAGACCCTGCAGTTGATGGATCAGCTGGCATCACCCAGATTGATAAACTGGCTCATCTGACCTTGTGGCCCCACCCAGGATCTGACTCAGTGCAAGAAGAGAGTGGGGACTCCCTATGATTTCATCTCTGACTAATTGGAACCCCCAGCTCATTGGCTTCCCCCTAACCCTGACCAATCAGCACTCCTGGCTCATTGGCTTCCACCCAACCGTGACTAATCAGCACTCCTGGCTCATTGGCTTTCTCCCCACCTAGCAAGCAGTCCTTAAAAACTCTGATCCCTGAATGCTCGGGGAGACTGATTTGGTAATAATGAAACTCTAGTCCAGTATCCTGCACGGCCGCTCTGCGTGAATTACTCTTTCTCTATTCCAATTCCCCTGCCTTGATAAATTGGCTCTGTCTGGGCAGCAGGCAAGGTGAACCCATTGGGTGGTTGCAACATCAGGAAGGCCCCATCCTTAGGATGAGAAAGGAACCCGCCCTGCAGGGCTGGAACCCCATGGGCTGGAACCCTAGGAAGGTGAAGCAGTGTACGCAGAAATCTCCTCTGCAGGAGAGAGGGCCATTTAACAAATCCAGGCCCAGGGCAGTCCTCCACCTCCGAGGACTCTCTCCATGAAAGTGTGATGCTCTCTGGGAATGGGAGCACACCCTGACCCTTCCCTGGGATCCTCATTCTCCATGCTGCCCCTGCTACACTTGCTCCAGACAGACCTTACTGTCACTTACCTTCGCCTCTCCAGAATCTGTGGTTTCTGATTTTATCTTCCCTGTGCTCTGCCTCCCGAGCAGCAGTGGGTGCTCTGTGGAACTTAGGACCCTTCCATCCTGCACCCAGAGGCACTCAGCCCTCGGGCAAGGGATTTGCTGCAGCCTGACCCCCACCTCGCTTCCTGTCCAGTCTTCGGGAGGAATCGACCGAGTCTGGGGCTCTGTGAGGCCTCCTGGCCTTGGTGCTGGTGGCTCTGCCTGGTGCCCTTTGGTCCCTGGTTCTGTTCAGCTGCTAGTACATGTTTATGGAGACATTGGCTACATGGTATTATGAGTGGTTTGTGCTCCCAGGCAGGGTCTCAGAGTAGAACTTGCCTCATTCAAAAGCAAAGTCTCTTCATTTCAGCGGGTGAAGTGCAGCGGCATTTCGCCTTCACAGACTTGGGCTGTATGGCCTTGATCAGTGACCTGACCTCTCTGAATCTTCCTTCTCGCTTGACATGGGATGACAGGGTGGATTTGAAGGATCCAGGGAGTAAGAAGAATGTGCTCCCACATGGGATTTGCAATGTGCACAGCATCACCCACCTGGCCCAGCTGCCAGTCCTCCTCCTACGGGACTACCTGCCCAGCTGACAGCCCTTGCCCGTGAGCCCTAGCCACCAGGATGGTCGGTTGTCCTAAGAGGAATCTCAGTAACCCCAGTCAGATGCAACAGGTGAAAAATCCCCAAAACCCTGGATGCCCTATCCTCAAGGTCAAGGAAGACACAGAGTTCAGGACACCTGCCCGACTGACCTTCACCTTCTCTTTTCTTCACCAGAATGACACTAATCACTTAGTGAAGAAAGACTAAGCCAAGCCCTTCTCCCACTACGCCCATGGAACATCTGCTGGGTGCCCAGCCCTGTCTGGAGTACAGGGCAGTGAATTCCTGCTCGGAAGGAGGCTGTGCTCTCACCAGGAGCATGAGGCCTTTTCCAATAGCATCAGACAAACGGCCTAAATGGAAGACTCAAAGCCCAGTGGCTCCAGTGAGTCCCGTCTGTTTCTTTCTTCCAGGCTCAGCCTGAAGTTCTCCTGAATCCTTAGAGGAGCCAGAACTTCCCAGTTACTTTCTCACTGCCTGTCTGACCTGAGAGACAGAGAGTTAGGAGGCAGGACGTGACTCTGGAGGCAGGGACTTGGACACTGGATCAGACTGAGGACTAGCTAAAACAGGGCCGAGGTGAAAGCAGCTTTCCATAAGACACACCCACCAGTGTGCCACGTCAGTTTACCGTTGCCGCAGCAACACCCAGAAGTTCCCACCCCTTTCCATGGCAATGACTTGATGACCCGGAAGTTACCATCCTTTTCCTAGAAACTTCTGTATCAACCACCCTTAATTTGCATATAGGTAAAAGTGGGTATAAGTGTGTCTGCAGAACTGTCTCTGAGCTGCCGCTCTGAGCACACTGCCTACAGGGAGCCCTGCTCTGCAAGGAGAGTACCTCGGTTAATGCCGTACATGGCCACTTCAATAGAAGTTGCTGTTTGATGCCACCAGCTTACCCTTGAATTCTTTCCTGGGCTAAGCCCCAATTTGGGGCTCACTTGCCCTGCATCAGATGGAGGTCCAAATTTAAGTGCAAATACAGACAGCTCACATTCCAATCCATACACAAATGGCAAACCCATGGGGAAGATGGCTGCATCATTACTGTACGTGCTCCCATCACTCCAGGAGAATTTCTCATTATTGTTGCTCATAAAAGGCATTTTATAAGCCTTTTGTGGTATTGAGACAGAGATGATGTTATATGTTCACCAAACCTGTTTTTCTCCCTCCTGAGGGTACAAGAAGTCTGCTTTTCTAAACCTCTCTTGCAGTTAAATGAGACTAGATGATGGAGATTTAGTCAATGGGATGTTCACAGAGATTATGCAGACCCCTTTCTAAATTGGCCCCCCAAACCTTCAGTCCCATGTCCTGGTGGGGAACCCCAAAACCCTCTGTAAACCTGCATTGCACCACATGGGCCCTGTATTGCAGCACAAGGGGAAATGATGGCACTGTGATCCTGAGGGGTTCTCTGTTATAGCAGCTATTGGTACTTATACTGACTCATGCAGAGATTGGTACTGGAAGTGCAACACCTAAAATCCAAGGCACTGGCCTAGCAGCCACATGGTGGGTGGAGGGCTGCGGAGTTTTGTTTGATGAACATGTTGCCTTCAATAACTTGGGAGGCAGTTCCTTAGAACATCTCTTCTAGCCGCATGGGAACAGCTTGAAAAACAGAATTTTCAGTGTGTGTTTATTTTTATTGACTGACTGACTAGGTGTTACAAGAGAAAGAAGAGCTTAGAAAAGAACTTAGCAAGCAGGAATAAAATGGATTAAAGAGTCTAGGAATTGGAAATCCCTTAGAGTTGGAAAATGCCTGAACGTTGTTAGACTCCAAACAGTAAGAGATGAGATTTTAAAAGCACTAGGGTAAGAAGGATCAATGGAATATGTTGTTTTGAACAGAGTGACCAGAATTGTAGTAAAGCTCCTTCCTGCTCAAGCCTGAAAACTTCAAGGAATACTTCCTTAAGATGAGAGATACAGGGAGGCATGGGGATAAATTAGCAAAGAAGTGTATCAAATCTGAGTCAAATATGAACCAAATTTCCATCTCAGAAAAGAAGATGCCCAGAAGAAATCTGGGGTTTTGAATCACTGCAGGAGTGATTCTTGTCACCATGCCCTGCCCTGGACTATGACCTGGGCAAGAAACAAACTTGCATTGTATTTCAGCCCTGAGATATTAAGATTGCCTGTTAAAATAGCTGCTGTTTTTTATCTTTACAAAGAGGTGGTCCAGGCGAGGAGAGGAGAAACCTGCATTCTCCTCCTGGTTCGAAAACTTACTCTGGGCTTTGTGCCAAGTTGGCCTCCTACTGATTTCTTTAGCTGCTTTTGAGCTACTCAGTTTGGTTTTCATTGTCACTGTGGCTCATCAGCCTGAGGCCATATGGGTAGGGGGCGGCCAATTATCTGATTCCTGCAGCTTTACAGGAGGCTGGAAGCTCACACGCCCACCCCACGATGTGGCAGAAGTCCCAGTCGGGAAGCCGGTAGAGCCAATGACAATCTGGAAATGTCCATCTGTCCCAAGGTAGCAAATGGGCCCTCCCAGAGCCCTGTGCTTTCCATGATGGGATGGGTGCTCTACAATTTAATTGGGGTTGAAACATAAATCATCAAATCTGAGAACTGGAAATTAAGGGGCAGCTGCTCTGGGTGATCTTGCCACCCAGAACTCGACTCAGTGTCGAGAAACTCACTACAAGAAACTCACTGCTGTCATAAGCAGCCACCAGATCGGTGTGGCCTGGGATGGTGGTGACTGACATCGGAAGGTCTTCCTCTTGTCAAATGTAGCTCTGCTTCTCCATAAAAGCTAATCTTTGGAGTGGGCCAAGCGACCTGTATGGTGGGAAGTCCACAATTGTTTACCCCATACCATCAGGAAGGGCCTCTACTGGGCTGATGGCCAAGACATGAGAGTCAAGGACAGAACGCACACCCAAAACCAAAAACAAAACCTGGAGTGGCCATTACGTATCCGGCATGCTTGGTTCGGATGAATATTTGTCTTGGCTGATACCTACCTGGCTTCCTAGCTCCTGTTTCTCCAGGCTGTGGGAGCCTGGATTCTAATTAAAACCCATTTGCGTTAATTTATTTATCTCTCTTTTCCCTTCCAGGATTGCTGTCTTCTTTAATATGAGTTTGCTCTGATGAGCCAGAAGGTCTCCGGGTTTTGTTTACTTGCACTAAAATCATCAAGCCTTTTACTTGACTCTCTGAAACTAGCACACTAGTGGTTCCTCAACCTGACTGTCCATCGGAGCCACCTGGGGACGCTCTGAAAAATACAGATTCAGGGGCCCCATCCCAGACTTTTAGAACCAAAATCTCAGTGGGTGATGCCTAGAGCCATCCCTCTTCTCTGCTGATGAGCTGTGGTAGGAAGCCACACAACAGCACATCAAACGGAGATGACAAGTCAGCCTGCCTCCCACTCCATCTCCAGGCTTTTGTGGGCCACGTGTCCCCAGGCCCCACACCCATCCCTCAGAATAAAGGTGAGAGTGACCCAAATCAACAGCAAGGTCAATGTTTTTTTAAACACAGATCAAATTAATTACGGTGAATATTTACCTGCCTTAAATAGATTGTTTTATGGGGATATGGTATCATGACCTGGGTCTGTTTCATAAGTGTCCCTTACGACACAATATGAGCTTAAAGAAAAGTTTGTACCCTTTGAATCAGTAAGCTCACCAGAGAACTTACTCTTGGGGAGAAAACGCAACATAAGGGAAAAAAGCATGTACATAAATGTGTAAATTACTGGCTAGGATATCAGTATTCAACAATAAGAGGAAACGCTGGATAGATTCTAAGTGTTCAACAATAAGAGGATGTCCTTTTCCTCCAGTGAGTATTAAGTGGCCATTTTAAAAAATGCTCAATGTGCAAGCTCTAGTGACCTGGAAACCTAAGTGTAAAATTAGAAAATAGAAATGGAAGTGCAGACTTCTACTTCCAGTAATAATGGGTTAGAAAACAAGGCCAAACTTCCTTTTGAAATCGAAAAAGCTGGACAAAGTTCAGAGATACTCTTCTAAAGCACTAAAGATAATCAGAGTAATGAGGAATGACCAGAATAAGATTCAGCAGAAACAGAAACCCAGAGTGGAGCATCTGTGAGTATCTTTGCCTGGGGTCATTCACCAATCAAAGAGAAGCTTTCAAGTCTGTGCGGGAGTTTTGTCAACTTAGCAGGCTGAAGGGGACCAGGGTACATGTTTAGAGCCTGCCAAGGATGGAGTTTCAGGTTAAGGAACTTGCACCTTAGTCTGACAACTATGTACGTGTGCATCCCAGAGGTAAGGATCACCTGCAAGTAAACCAGCTCTTCCCCAAAATTGCAAACTGGTTTTAAGTCATATGGGTGCATAGACCATCTCTGGCAATGGAACTGGATATTAACTTCCAGAACATGCCTGGAGAAGCAAATGAAACCTGTGTTGGAGGAAGACAAAGTATTGCTAGGTTTCAAGTGATCTACATCAACACTTAAAAAAGTTCACAATGTCTATGGCAGTCAAAGTGGCTGTGTTAGTATTCTACTCCTGCACAGCAAATTACCACAAACGGCACCCATTTATTAACTCACAGTTCTGTGTGTCAGGGGTCTGAGTGGGCTCAGCAAGCAAGGTCCTCTGGTTAGAGTCTCACAAAGCTGAAGTCAAGGTGTAAGCCAAGCCTTATGCTCAGCTGGAGAATTTGGGGGGCAAGCAGCTTCCAGAATCATTCAGGTTGTTGTCAGAATCCAGTTCTGTGTGGTTTTAGGAGTAAGGTTCCTCTTTTCTTGCTGGCTGTCAGCTGGGAGCTGCTGTCAACTATTGGAGGCCACTCTCAGGTTCTTTCTAGATGAACCTCCATCTTCGAAGCCCGCAAAATTGTGTCAAATCATCCTCATGCTGAAAATCTCTCTGACTCCTCTCTTGCTACCTGCCAGAGAAAACTCTCTGCATTTAAAGGCTGTCATGATTAGATTAGGCCCACCCTGGTAATCCCGTTTTTAATTAACTCAATGCCCACTAATTAGCCATCTTAATAACATCTCAAAATCACTTTTGCAATGTAACATACCATGATCACTGGCATGATAGCCTGTATTTATAGCACTGGGAATTACAACAGAAAATCTTTGGGGTTGAGTTGCATTTTTGAATGATGCTTCCCACAATGGAGTGAGCTCACCGCAGCACATCAGACACTGGACAAAACACAAATACCTGATGATTTGAAAAGTAACAAAGACAGATTGGAGAGAGAACACAACATTTGTGTAAATAACCCATCCAGGGAAAGCAAAACAAAAGTTGCAGTCTAAGCTAAATTAGGTGCATTGCCTGCTGAAACAGCAACAAAGTCAACATTTTCCCAGAATATTGTAAAGAACCAGGAAAATGTAAGCAACTCTGAAGGGAAAAGGCACTCAACATTCACCAACCCTGATATGACCAAGTGCTAGAAGTAGTAAAGACTTTAAGACAGCTATCACAACCATGCTTTAAGGAGTAAGGACAAACACTCTTGAAATGAATGGAAAGCTAGACAGTCTCATCAAAGAACTACAAAATCAATCAAATGAAAGTTTTAGAACTGAAAAATGTACCAATAGAAATAACATTTCCCCAGAGAGAATCAGTACAAGAATAGAGATAACAGAGGAGCCAGTGAACTTGAAGACAAGTCAATAAAAGTCTTCCATTTTGAACAATGGAGAGAAAACCCATTGGGAAAAATAGAGGCTTCTGGTTTTGGTAATATGGAGTTGACATACTTTTACCCTATTCCACTCAATAAATATAACAGATATCCCTGACCTGAAGAAGCTAATAACCTCAAAATAGCAATAGTCACAGATGAAAAAAAAAAAAAAAAAAAAGAAAGGCTGGTAAAAAAAAACTGCTCTCTGTATCCAATGGCTCAAGAAGAAGGCAGCCCAGCAAGACAGAAAACTTTAGACAATAATTGCTCTATTCCAGTCAAACGCTGGAGGTGACCTGTCTCCTCCCCTACAAGCAAAGGCTACGTAGACAGCCTAGATTTCCACATTCATCGAACTGTAATGAGGCATCCCAGCACCCTCTAGTGCTGAATGGGTTGGTATCAGAGAAGGCACTTTCATCTCCTCTGTGCACAAGCAGTAACAAGTCCCCTCTACCCCTGCAGTGTCAGTGGCATCTACATGGGGAAACTAGACTTCCACCCCAACAAAGCAGTTATGAGTTGCTCATCTCCTTCTCCACTAGCTGGTATCAGAGAGTCCTAGTGGAGATTCAGGACTTTCACCATCTCGCAGTAGCAATGAGTCCACCCCTCCCCTTATGGTGCCAGTAGAGACCTCATGGAGAATAGTAAGGAGGCACACAACTCTCCTATTCACAGAGGTACCAGGGCAGGTCTCCTGAGCAGCTGGATCTTCTACTCCCACCCAGCAGTAATGAGGAGTCCCAACATTTCAATAATTACATAAAAGTAAATGGCCTAAATAAACCAATTAAAAGAGAAAGATTGTCAGAGTGTATTTAAAAGCCTGGCTAAGCGTACTCAGTCTAAAAGAAACTTATTTCAAATATAATGATATAAGCATATCGAAAGTAAAAGCATGGGAAAATGTATGTTATGCAAACATTAATCAAAAGAAAGCAGGAGAGGCTCTGCTACTATCAGATAAAAGCGACTTCAGGCAAAGAAAATTGCCAGAGACAGAATATAATAATAAAGGGTCAACCTACTAAAAAGACACAGCAATTCTAAATGTATGCACAACAAACAACAGAGCTACACATTATGTGCTATACAAATAAGGTAACAATGATCTGAACAACTGCATGTTTCTTACAAGAAACCACTGGGAGCCAGATGCAGTGGCTCATGCCTATAATCCTAGCAATTTGGGAGGCAGGGCAGGTGGATCACCTGAGGTCAGGAGTTCAAGACCAGCCTGGTCAACATGGTGAAACCTCATCTCTACTAAAAATACAAAAAAATAATTGGGTGTGATAGTGGGTGCCTGTAATCCCAGCTACTTGGGTGGCCGAGGCAGGAGAATCACTTGAACCTAGGAGGCGGAGGTTGCAGTGAGCTGAGACTGTGGCATTGCACTCTGGTCTGGGCAACAAGAACAAAGCTCCTACTAAAAAAAAAAAAAGGAAAGAAGAAGAAGAAGAGGAAGGAGAAGGAGAAGGAGAAGAGGAAGAAGAAGAAGAAGGAGGAGAAGGAGGAGGAGGAGGAGGAAGAGGAGGAGGAGGAAGAAGAGGAGGAGGAGGAAGAAGAGGAGGAGGAGGAGAAAAAGAAGAAGAAGAAGAAACCGCTGGAGCCAACTGACACCGAAATAACTTTTTTTTTTTTTTTTTTTCCAGACAGGGTTTCACTCTGCTGTCTCACCCTTATTCTGCTGAATAAAGGGTGCTATTACATGTTGCAGTGGTGTGACCAGGGCTCACTGCAGCCTTGACCTCCCAGGCTCAAGTGGTCCTCTCCCCTCAGCTTCCCAAGTAGCTGGGACTACAAGCCTTCACCACCACACCTGGCTATTATTATTATTATTATTATTATTTGTAGAGATGGGCTCTGACTATGTTGCCAAGGCTAGTCTCAAACTCGTGAACTGAAGCAATCCTCCCACCTTGGCCTCCCAAAGTGCTGGGATTACAGGAATGAGACACTGTGGCCAGGCTGGAATAGCATGTTTAAAGCATGGGAAGAAAATAACTGTAAACCCAGAATGTTATATTCAGTGAAAATATTCTTCAGATATAAACTTGGAATAAAGACATTCTTTCTTTATTATAATTATCCTTTATGTTCTAGGGTACATGTGCACAACATGTTGGTGTGCTGCACCCATTAACTCGTCATTTACATTAGGCATATCTCCTAATGCTATCCCTCCCTGCTCCCCCCACCCCACGACAGACCCAGGAGTATGATGTTCCCCTTACTGTGTCCAAGTATTCTCATTGTTCACTTCCCACCTATGAGTGAGAACACGCGGTGTTTGGTTTTCTGTCCTTGTGATAGTTTGCTCAGAATGACGGTTTCCAGCTTCATCCATGCCCCTACAAAGGACATGAACTCATCCTTTTTTATGGCTGCATAGTATTCTGTGGTCTATATGTGCCACATTTTCTTAATCCAGTCTATCATTGATGGACATTTGGGTTGGTTCCAAGTCCTTGCTATTGTGAATAGTGCCCCTATAAACATACGTGTGCGTGTGGAATAAAGACATTCTGAAGGAAAGGAACGCTATGCAAACTGATCATCAATGGAGCTGCTTTAAGCTAAATGCTAAAGAAAGTTCTTAGGTTGGAAGGAGAATGAAAACAGGAAAGCACAGAACTTCAGAAACGGAAGAGAGCAACAGAAATGATAAATAATTGAATAAAAAATCACATTATTTTCTGCCTGTTAAGTTTTTTTTTTTAATGTGTATTACTGTTGACAGCAAAAGTTAAAAGACTGTCTGATGAATTTTCAAGGTAGGTAGATCTAATACATTTAATAATTGCAACATATGGAGGTAGTATAATACAACCTATATCATTGCAAGGTTGCTGTGTTTTCCTCTAAGTAGTACAATTTCAACTCTCGGTATACTGAGAAAAGTTAAGTATACATAGTCATGCCCACAGCAACCTCTAAAATAATTACACAAAGAGATATAGTGAAATGTTGGTCAATTAAAACAGAATACTAAAAAAAAATTCAAGTACAGCACAACTAGCAAGATAGTAGGTTTCAGTTAAGCCTCATACATGATTATATTATGTGTAAATGGTATAAACATGAAATTAAAGACATTAATTTTCAGATTGGATTAAAAAAACCCCAATTATATGCTGTTTATGAGGAACCCAACCTCAACTAAAAAATATAGAGTTGTTAAAAGTAAAGTGGGGGGAAAAAAGTATGTAAAATCCAAGCAAAAGAAAACTGGAAAGGTTGTATGAATAACAGACAAAGTAAAACTCAGAGCAAAGACTTTCATCAAGAATAAAGGATGCTATTACATGTTGATAAATGGGACAGTTCAACAAGGACACAATACAATTCCAGAAGTGCATTCGCCTAAAAAATGCAACTTAAAAAATCAGCAAAAAGCTGCTAGAACTGAAACGAGAAACAGATTTATAGTTTATAAATATAGTTAGAAAGCTTATGCTTCTCTGTTAGTAATCAACAGAATGACTAAACAGAAAAATCAGCAAGACGATAAAAGTGGTGAACCACACTATCAATCAGTTTATTAATCTATTTTACTTATACAGACATTTCGACATGTCAATATAGACAACAGCATAAAACATATTCTTTTCAAGTTCAGATTGAACTTTCACCAACATAGACCATCGTCTGGGCCATAAAATAAACATTGGCAAATGTAAAATAATCAAAATCATATTAAGTATGTTTTCTGACCCTGACAGAGGTAAGCCAGAAATCAATAACAGAAAGATGTCTAGAAAAATCCCAAATAATTTGCAAGTAAAGGAACACAATTTTAAATAAACCATGGGCCAAAGGAGAGGTCATGGAGGAAACTCTTAGAACTGAACTAAAATAGGTGAATTTTGCTGTATTTAAATTACACCTCAAAAAATCTGACTTAAAAAAAATCCTTTCTGCTTTCCTGTATACTCTGTCTAGCATTCAATCAAAACCCTCCAAGTGTGGAATAAAGACATTAGCCAAAAAGCTAAGATGAAAAGAAACAACAAACAAACAAACAAAACAGAAGATAAGATCCACAGGCCACTGAGGTGTTTAAAATGTCTTTAAAAACGACTCTGACTGGTATGTTGAAGAAAATGGAAGATGGTGAAAAAAATAGGTGAAAAAATGGAGAAGTGGAGCCAAGCATTGGAGTCTATGCTGGCAATTCTATAACTGAAATTAATAACTCAGTCAATGGTTTTCTACTTATAAGCAAATTAGATACAGTGAAAAGCATTATTAGTGAACTGGAATACAGGTCAGGAGAAAATATCCAGACTGAATGTGAAAAGGAAAAAAGAATACAAATCCAGAAACTAGCAGAAGAGACATATGGGACATGAGCAAACATTGACCATTGGTGTAACTGAAATATTTGAAAGAGAAGAGGGAGTAATGGCAATATTTAAGAGATAATGGCTCGCATTTTTCAAAACTCATGAAAGACATCAAGTCACAGATTCTATGAACCCCACGCAAGACAAATTCAGAGAAAGTCTCATCCTGGCGCCTTGTAGTAAAACTATAAAGGCAAAGGGAAAAAAAAAATCTCATAAATGTATGTTTTGAAAAAAGTCATATTACCTTCAGAGGAGCAACAAGACTTTCAGCTAGCTTTTCAGCTGAAATAACTAAATCTGAAAATCCTGGACATCTGTATTTACAGTGCTGAAAGAAACTAATTGGCAATATAGAAGTCTACACCCAATCTAAATACTATTTAAAATGAGGCAAAATAAAGATGTTTTCAGATAACAAAAGTGGACAGAATTCATCCTCAGCAGACTTTCATCAAAAGATATATGAGGCCAGGCACGGTGTCTCACATCTGTAATCCTAGCACTTTGGGAGGCTGCGGCGGGTGGATCACTTGAGGTCAGGAGTTCAAGATCAGCCTGGCTAACATGGTGAAACCCCATCTCTGCCAAAAAATGCAAAAATTAGCCCAGCATGGTGATGCATGCCTGTAGCTCCAGCTACATCAGAAGCTGAGGCAGGAGAATTGCTTGAGCCCAGGAAGCAGAGGTTGCAATGAGCTGAGATCATGCCACTGCACTCCAGTCTGGGGGACAGAGTGAGACCCTGTTCCAAAAAATAAAAATAAAGATGATCTCAGACCAAAAAAAAAAAAAAAATAGAAGAAGGAATAAAGGGCAACATAAAGTGTAAAAATGTGGTAAAGATGTATACTGACTGCACAAAACAATACTGATAGCCATTTCTTGCAGGGCTTTAAATAAACGTATCATGGAATGGGTGGCAACAGTAGCATAAAAAGCAGAAGGGAGTTAACGTAGTTAAAGGTGTTTCAAAGTCTTCATTGGTAAAGTGGTAGAAGGAATAATTTATAGCACACCGTAAAAAATCAAGGCTATATATTGCATTCGCAAGCATGAACACCAAAAGAGTACGAAAAGAATGAACAAATTATAAGCTGATAGAGGAGGTGAGAGGATAATAAAAATATTCAATAGAGATGAGAGAAGATGAGGAAGGAGAGGAAAAGAACAGAAACAACACTGTGTGGACATCCACGAATGCCCAAATGTTGCTGGATGGGGCCACGCCTACACTCCTACTTGAGCGTTCCCATGGCCGGGAAGAACAGCGCTGGCCCGAGAGGAGGAGGGCTTGACGTCTTTTCACACATTCAGTTTCATGCCTCAAATCACAAAGGCTCTTTCAGTTCTGCTGATGTGAGTTGGGGAGGAACTGGTGATAGGAAAAGACTCTTCATCTCTTCATAAGCTTGCTTTGCTTCTTTTTTTTTTTTTTGAGATGGAATCTTGCTCTGTCGCCCAGGCTGGAGTGCAGTGGCACGATCTTGGCTCACTCTGCCTCCCGGGTTCACGCCATTCTCCTGCCTCAGCCTCTCGAGTAGCTGGGACTATAGGCGTCCCCCCACCACGCCCGGCTAATTTTTTTTGTATTTTAAGTAAAGACGGGGTTTGACCATGTTAGCCAGGATGGTCTCGATCTCCTGACCTTATGATCCACCCGTCTTGGCCTTCCAAAGTGCTGGGATTACAGGCTTGAGCCACTGCGCCTGGCCGCTTCTTTTTCTTTTTCTTTTTTTTGAGACGAAATCTTGCTCTGTTGCCCAGGCTGGAGTGCAGTGGCATGATCTCAGCTCACTGCAACCTCCACCTCCCAGGTTCAAACGATTTCTGGTGAATTTTTGTATTTTTAGTAGAGACAAGGTTTCACCATGTTGGCCAGGCTGGTCTTGAACTCCTGACCTCAAGCGATCCACCCGCTTCAGCCTCCTAAAGTGCTAGGATTACAGGCGTGAACCACAGCACCCAGCCTGCTTTGCTTCTTAAAATTAATGTTCAGTTTCTGAAAGCTACAAATTCAAAAACTCAATTCATCCTGAATATTTTAAGTTTGGCTTACAGTTCTTGTTTTCTATTTACAAGACATCCAAATCTTAAAGGTCACCTTTTAGAGCTTTTGGATACCATAAATTTAGTTCTTGCAATAAATAGTTCTTGCAATAAAAAGATAAAAAGTGGAATACGCTCGAATTTCTCCTTCAGTGTTTCAGTTCTCTAATGAGAAAAACCTCCTTAGCACTAATTAATCTTAAGAAATTTAATAATTTAGCTTAGAAATGCAGTGCCCCCAGTCTCTTAAGTATTCCAATACTGTGTATAAATGCACTAAGATTTCCATGTAACATTACAAGATGATTTTGATTAGTTAGTTCCACATTTTATATTGGATTTGTGAGATTCTTCATAATAGGCCAAATTATTTAAACATAAGACTGTGAAAAATCAAACCTGTCCAGACTCCTTAATGCAAAAGGCATATTCTGGCCAGGCACAGTGTCTCACGCCTGTAATCTCAGCACTTTGGGAGGCAGAGGCGGGTGGATCACTTGAGGTCAGGAGTTCAAGACCAGCCTGGCCAACATGGTGAAACTCCATCTCTACTAAAAATACAAAAAACTTTGCTGGGCATGGTGGTGTGCGCCTGTGATCCCAGCTACTTGGGAGGCTGAGATCATGCCACTGCACTCCAGCCTGGGTGACAGAGTAAAACTCTGTCTCAAAAAAAACAAACAAAAAGGCATATTTGTAGGGCTATTTTATATTTGCATTTATATTAATCATATCTATATTTATATTAATCATTTCTAGACTTAACGCTAAGTCTTCCTAGGTTGTAAAAATGCTTACCTACTGAGGGACGAAAGTACTATCCCAATAGTGGATTTTGTGATGGACTAGAGATTGTGGCAGGGGCGTGGTAGGGTCTGGTCGGCCCCCAGTGGGCTACAAGGACCTCTCCTTACAGGTATTGAGTCAGGAACACTGGACATCAGGGAAGGATGTGCCTATAGCTCAAGTTCCTGGATCTAAGCATGTACTGTTTCTTTATAAGTAGTTTTTAAATTGTGGAACATAACATGTATCTAAAAGTGCATAAAGCAAAAGTATAGCTTAATTATTTCTATCACTAGTTAACAAACATCCTTACAGTCACCACCCAGGTCAAGAAACAGAACATTGCCAGGACCCCAAAGGCTTGTCCCTGTCCCTTCCCAGTCACCATGCGGTCCCACCCTCAGATACAATCACTTTCTTATTTTCCCTGTATACGTTTACCACCTAAGTATGCATCCAAAATACCATCGGCTACTTTTACTTTTGAAAAGCTTTATCTACAATGGAATCCACAGCACATACCCTCTTGAAACAGCTCCTTTTGCTGCCGTTGTTTGTGAGACTCACGCTTCCCGTGTGTAGGTGTCACTGTGTCATTGTCATGGCTGTCTGGCGTTCTACCCAATGGCTACCTTGCATGTTTTAACATCCATTCTCTTCCTGATGGGTATGTGGGCTGATTCCAGTTTGGTGCTATGGTGAGTATTTGGCTGTAAAGATTTCTGGCCATGCCACCTGGGACACATGATAGCCACATCCAAGCCCTGAGGCGGAATTGGCAGGTTACAGGACTGTGTGTCTGCTGCTCCAACAGTTGATGCCAAGCCACTTTCCAGGCTGGCTCCATCAATTTGCATTGCTACTAGCCGTGTATGCAAATCCCCCTCCCACAGTCACCTCTGACACTGGTGCTGTCTTTCTAACTTCTGTGGCTCAGATGAGGGGGATGCAGCGACTCCTTTGGGTGCTAATTTGTATTTCTCTGGTAAGTGAAAAGTGGAGCACCTTTTGATAAATACCTTGCTCCTCTGCATGTCATCTTCTGTGAAGTGTCTCTTCACGTCTCATACCTTTTTTTTTTTTTTAACTGAGCTGCTCTAATTCTTTTATTATTTGCAGGAATCCTTTCAGATAGAAACCTGTGATATATTTATTTTTGTATAGGGCCTGGTAGGTAGAATAATTCCCCGCCCCCACCACTGCTCAGCCAAAGATGCCCTGCCCTAATACACACAAACTCAGAGCCTGCAAATGCCTTCCATGGCAAAAGAGACTTTGCTGATGTGGTTGGGGATAGAGACCTGGACATAGGAGAGGATCCCAGATTATCCAGGTAGGCCTACTCTAATCCCATGAGTCTCAGGAGTGGAGAGACTGTCCCGCGGGGCTTGGGGGGAGAGGCGACAGTGGACGAAGGGTCAGAGACATGTGCCGCTGGCTTTGGGGTTGGGGGAGGGAGTCCCAGCCAATGAATGCCAGTGACCCTTGGGGCTGGAAAAGGCAAGGAAGCAGGTTCTCCCCTAGAACCCTGGAAGGACCTGCCACTGCTGAGTCCTTCTTGCTGGCCTAGTAAGGCCCTGGGACTCCAGACCTACTGAGCCAGGAGGTGACAAGTTCCTGTTGTTTCAAGCCACTCCATTTGTGGTGACTGGTTGTGGCAATAGTGGAAAACTAAAGATGTGTGTGCCACCCAGCGATTCTGCCCCTCTGGCCTTCCTTCGGTTCTCTTAGTGTCCATTGGTAAGTGGGAGCTCTTGATTGGAATGGGGTCACACTTGCCACTTTCCCTTTGATGCCTCTTAGGTCATGGTTGAGAAATCTCCCGGGCCTGGGAGCTGGAGAAGCCCCTTCTCCATCATCTCCTAGCAACCTTGTGCAGTATTTCCCTCTGAGGTCCACGGCCCCCCTAGCTGAGGTCTGTGTGTGGGAGGAAGGCCTCTTCGGAATCTTCTCTGTGCAGGTGGCTGACCAGGCGCTGTCTTCCTGGGGGCAAGTGCTAAGTGTTTATCTCTTCTCAGCAGCCAGGCGGTCCAAAGCATGAACTCTGCTATGGTGGGAAGCAGAAAAGTTCCTACTAAACTTTCCCCCTTTTTAATAAGTGTTTTCTGGACCCCAAAGTGACTTTTCTCAAGGAGTGTGAAGTGCTGTGAATGAGGCTTGGGGGGACGGGGGAGGCCTGGGGATGGAGGTGAGGATTGCCCTGTGTCAATTACTGGAGGTGGAAAATCCTTGCAAAAGTCCTCAACCTCCCTGAACATCGGTAATGCCATCTGCTAAATGAGGATCCTGACTCTTCCTGACTTAGCAAATTCCAGGGAAACACCTGCCGTGCAACAGATGCAGGAAAGTGATCAAAACCACTGGTGTTCAAGAAACACATACGGAAACTGCAAAAACTTGTCTGTCCCAAAGCAAACATATTTAGAAGCATAATTCTCCCTCTGGTGAGGTTGTGGGCATGTGGCAGGTTGACCGGGCTAGGGGCAAAGGGGCAGCTGTGGGCGTCGTGGGAGTGCGTCTGGCTGGGGAAACCGGGTAATTTCCACACCGCAGCGCTTGTGGGTATGGCCTCCCCACCAGCAGGTGCGTGTGGAGGGATCCTGGCCTGGCTAGGCGGGCCGCACCTTCATCTCCGACACCTTGTAGCTATAGTTGTACCCCTTTGCCGCACTCCAGTTGATGCCGTTGGCATAGCTCTCATGGGGTCCTCTGAGGTAGAGGCCATTCAGGTTTGAAGCATGACAGTCGGCATACCACCAGGCTCCCTGGAACTTCACAGCACAGTTCGAAGAACTCACATCGTTGTCTTGATCTTTGGTGGAGAAGAAGTGGTTGTTGTGGGCCCCTAGAGCATTACCTGCTCACAGAAAATGTGAGGTTTGCAGCTGCTAGAAAAAGCCCTGCCACCGTGAGACCCTCCCCACATCCTGCCCCTGAGCAGAGCCAGCCTCACTTTAGAGATGCATGAGCCGAGGTACAGGTGTGCAAACGACCCACCCAGGCCTTGGAGGAAGGGGAAGCAGGAGGCAACCTCTGGCAACCTGGTCTGGAAATTCCTCTCCACAACCTGAGGCCCCTGCTCCAGCAACCACCTGTTTCCTCCAGGGCCCCCCTAAACTGTCCGGCCTCGTGCTCTCTCCTGGAATGGTCTCCCTCCTCCAGCCTGCACCGCTCCTTCTGGTCTCTCTCCACGTCCCCTGGGGCCCTGGTGGCCCTTGGTAGGTGCAGGACAGCCCTCACCTGGGGGCTCTTCCTCTGTCTCAAGCCCTGAACCCGAAGCTGTTCCCTGGCTCCTACAGCTGAGAAGTGTCACCCCCTGAGCCTTGGTTTTACCACCTGCAAAATCGGGGTGACATTCCCTGCCCTGCTGCCTTCCTTGGAGGTCCCGCGTGAGATCGCGCCTGAGAAAGGACTGCACAGACTCCAGGGCTATCGTTTCCAAGGCTCCCCTGGGACTGCCTTGCTCCATGGAACAGTTAGTTACACAGGCTTCCTGCTGTAGCAATTCTCAGCGCCTTTCATGAACGAATGTGCACTGGGAATTCCCCAAGCAGATGCCCTGTAGGAAATGCCTCCCCAGATCATGCAGCCAGAGACTCCCTTTGGTAGAGAATGTCCCACAAGGCTGGTGTTCCATGGAGCACAGTTTGGGAAACAGCTCCAAAGTACGCATGAGAAAAGGACATTGTCTTCCAGGTTTCAGCAGGTGACGCCGGTGGGTCATCTCCGCCCTGCCCAGACGGCTCACTGTGCGGCAGACAGAGCCTTAGGGATGCCAGCCGCTATGTCCTGTGAGCCCCACACTGTATAGAGACACAAATGCTAGTGTCTGCTTGACAGATGGAGAAATGGGATTCAGAGAGGGGAGGGCCCAAGGTCACCAGGGGAGACACAGCCAGGTTCTCTCTGCTTCCCAAACCCCCCTCAGGCCACCCGGCCCCAAGCAGACACTCACCCGCACTGCCCTCGACAAAGCCTCCCAGTACTAGCTTGTACTTCTCCGCCTCGCCGGCCACCTTGAATGATCTGTACTTAGCAAACTGGCGATTGCCCTCAAAGTCCACCAGGTCTACACGGAGCTCGCTGCTTCCTGTTGGAAAAAGATGTTAAGGTCCCAGCCTTCAAGATCTTTCTGTCACCAGGCATGAGAGCTGGGGATGGGTAATTTTTTTTTTTTTTTTTTTTTTGAGACAGAGTTCCACTCTTGTTGCCCAGGCTGGAGTGCAATGACACGACATCAGCTCGCTGCAACCTCTGCCTCCCGGGTTCAAGCGATTATCCTGCCTCAGCCTCCCTAGTAGCTGGGATTACAGGCATGTGCCACCACGCCCAGCTACTTTTTTTTTGTATTTTTAGTAGAGATGGAGTTTCACCATGTTGGTCAGGATGGTCTTGATCTCTTGACCTTGTGATCCACCCACCTTAGCCTCCCAAAGTGCTGGGATTACAGGTGTGAGCCACCGTGCCCGGCTGGGGATGGATACATTCTTAAGGGATGGCTGAACGTGGCATCCAGGAAAAAAAATCAACCGGGAGTGTTGGAAAATCCCTTGTTGCTCTCAGGCCCTCAGAGATGGCTTTCTGTTTCTAAACACCTTTCCTGGTATTTTGGAGACCTGAACATGCCCCACTGGAGTTCATTGGGTGGAAGGGAGCATTCTTTCATTTTGAAAGTGTACCTTCTCTTTCTAAGGGTTGGTGAGCCACTAATGCAGGAGTGGGCAAAGCTATAATTGTAGTTTCTCTTGCAGGAATTTAAGGCACCTGAGTGGATACCTTCAATCATACCATGGGGCAGTGGGCAGGGATAATGGACCAGCGATGATACAGACTGCCTCAGAGCCAGCTGCAAAACTCATTCCCTGCCGTGGAGGGTTGGGGCAAGGCCCTCTCACTCGGGTGGGTGCGGCTGCAGGGGGCCTGCTGAGGCGTGGGCTGGAGGAGGCAAGCATGGGCTCTCCATGGGACTAAGATGCAAGCTTCAGAGGCACATCAACAGCTGGAGATGAAGGCCACCCCAAGCCCCAGTGGTCCCTCTCCTGCTTCCCACTCTCAGGATCTAAGATGCCAGTGGGGCCAAGACCTGAAGAGGCCTTCAGCCCAGAGCTTTATTTCCCTTCCCGATGCTGCCAGAGCCTGCGGCAGGGGACGCAGCCCTTAGAGGTCCCAGTGCCATCCTGAGTGTGCTCAGGGCCCACTCCCCTGTGGACTAAGAGGCGCTTATGTTCCTGGTGGCCCAGGCCTAAGGGGCAGGGGCACCTCAGGGCCCCCCGACCCCTGAGCCCCAGCAGTGGCCCTACCCTGGGCGGTCAGCACGTGGATGTTATCGTTCCCCAGCCAGAACTCCCCCAGCCGATTGCCAAAGCCCCGCTTGTACGCGGCCCAGTCCCGGTAGAAGTCTACAGAGCCGTCCATCCTCCGCTGGAAAACCTGTGGAGAAGCCAGGGGACAGGAGCCAGGCGGGGCAGGCCGACGTCCCATAGCACGGAGGACCCGCCCTCCAGAGGGGCAGCATTTGTAGTTGGCAGAGCATCATGGGCCGGTGCCACAAGCATGCCCAGCTGATCTCCTCGCAGACCCCATGGAATGAAAGAGGAAATGGGGGCTCAGAGAAGAGAGGCAACGAACCCCAAGCCACACAACAGGAGAGCACCAGGCCCCTCCCAGCACCGCCCCCCCTCCCCCGCCATGGCTTGGACTTTTACCCACGGGTCACCTCCCCCATTGTCTTTGATTGTCCCCGTTCAGGAGAATAGAGAATTCCAGAGTGTGTTCTCCGGCTAGGTGTGCAGCCTGGCCTCCAGGTCTCCCAGGTTGACTGCCTCTGCCCAGGGCCCCTCAGTCCCCCACTCACGGTCCAGCCCCCTCCGTCCGTGTCCATGTCACAGAGCACAGCCAGCGGCTGGCAGTTAGTCAGGTAGATGGTGTACCAGCCACTCAGGAAGTACCCTCGGTCTAGTAGGTCCTTGCAGGTGCGTGGACCTGGGAAGGGAACCCAGGGAATGGCTGCAGGATGGGGCCCCTGGGCAGGGCAGGTGCAGTGGGAGGGAGACCTGGCAGGGAGGAGCAGGGCCACAGGCTTCTGTGTGGACAGAGCAGGACTCTGAAACCTAGACAGGGACATGGCTCCCGGGGCCATGCTGTGATGGCCACGCCCAGTCTGCCTGACCCTCCCACCTCCCAGTGTCTCCCCCACCTTTAGCTCCTGGGTACCCGGCCTTTTGGGGTAGATTATAATAGTGGAGCCCAGGTTGTCATGGAAGGGATTCAGGCGATGGCTACCCATTACTCGAGTGATTGACGGGGGGATGATAGTTGCAGACAGGGTTCTTCCTTAGAGTCTGTGGCGTGAACGCATGCAACTGGACCTAGGGGTTGGGGCAAGGCTTGGGTACTGAGGTCAGGGTGTGATCAGTCACCTGTCGCACAAGACTGAGGCTGCCCAGTGTCTCCTGTGTAGGGAGAGGAGAGACACTCGTCATAAGCTTGAAATCAGAGCATCAGAGCCCTCGTCCCGGTCAGCCCCAGTGGCTCCCTGAGCACAGAATAGAGAATGGGCAAAGGCAGCTCCTCTGATGTCTCCAGGACACATGGCACAGGCCTAGGGAAGGGTGGCCAGACTCTGCTTCCCCAGAGGCACCGGCTACATGGTTGTCCGTAGGCCCCTGCTGTGCAGCTGGAGCTCTGTGGGCTGTGGCAGGCGCTGTGGGTCCTGCTGGACTAACTGGACCCCTAGTGGGGCCTTCACCACTGATAACAGCAGAATAACTCTTCAAGCCTGGTAGGGTCACTCCAAGCCTGCCCTGCCTCCGCCCTGGCCTCTGTTTCTTGGGACACAGATATCGGCGGACCCTCAGCCCCTGGCTCTGGTTCTCATTTGTGTTTGTAGGCAGAGTGTGGGACTGTGTCTTAGAGTGTTGCACATTTGGCTTTTTTAAACTTTTACAATTTTTGAATAAACAAGCATAAGTAAGACAGAAATTGAAATATTAAAGTGTCACACTTTATCTACACACTGATGTGGTCCTGCTGGCCACTGGGAGTGCCTGCCATAGACACCGGGGTTTGAGTCCTCGTGGATTCTGACAGCAAAGCCCGCCAGGTTCCTTCCACCCCTCCCTGCCCACAGCCCAGATTGACAGGGACGTGAGAGGCGGGTGGGTGGACTGATGCCTCCGACACCCCTCCCCTGGACAAAGGCTGCAGAGGCTCCTGCCTGGGTCCACGGGTGACTCACCTTTCTCTCCACGCATCCCCTTCTCTCCTCGGTCTCCTGGAGGAAAATGCAGGAGAATGAGCTTTTGGCCTTGGACGTGTGGGCCACGGAGAGGCTGGCCCCAGGGCGGGCTCCTGGCCTGGGGCACTGCATCTCCCCAGCCCTGCAGGCTCACTGAGTCATCACAACGCTCAGGTCTCAATGTTGGCGAGGGGCCCCGAGGCCTGGAATATGACAGGGCCCCTGTCTGCCTTCCTCTGTCTTTCTCTGTTGCTGTCTCCCCACCCTGTCTCTTTGTGTCTATATCTCTGTCTCTCCCTCCCTCATTTCATTATAGACAACTCCAAGGTCCCTGCTCAAGGCCTGCTCGCTCTCTGCCCCCGGTTACCTTTGGGTCCCACTGGTCCTGCCTTTCCAGGGGCTCCAGGGAGACCGCGTTCTCCTGAAAATTCCAAAGACATATCATTGAGAAAAATGCAACCTAAACAATTCTCCCTGGAAATCTTTGCCCCAAGTGATAAATTCCTGACCCTCCCCAACTCTGCCTTGAACCCATTCTGGTTCCAGGAACTCTCAGAATTGCGAGCCATGGACTTAGCTGGGGGGTGACCACAGATGGAGGTGAGGGAGTGATGGAGGGGCCTGCACCCCACCTTGGGCTCAAGGAAAGGTGCTCCTGGCTCCTGTTTGGGCCTTGGGAGCATCTTGGGTTTCACCCTTTGTTGACCATAAGCCTGGGCCCAAGTCACCATCACAGAGCTCTACTGTCTAGCAAGGGACCACATTCTGGAGCAAGGAATGCGTCCTCCGAGAGCCTCGTCCTACTACGTCCCCACACAGAGAGGGTGAGCCCCACGTGCGGCCGCTGCTGCCAGGGAGGATCCGGTTCCACCATGCGCCTGAACTCCTGGGGTGCCACACAGCCCTCCACGCGGTTCCAACCAGAAAGGGGACCCTCCCGTTCCCCGATGCCAGCCGAGAGGCAGCCTCCAGTCCATTTGCTGATCCTGATGGCTGGGGAGAGTGTGTGGGGACTGGTTCTTGCTTTAGGGTATATTAGCCAGCCACGCCCACTGGTAGAAGCTTGGTTGAAGGGAAGTCGGAACCAGACTTGATTCTTCTCCTGCCAGGGAATGACTTTCTCCCCAGTGATCCCTCAACAGGGGACAGAGACACCACTCTCAGGTCCAGCCTGCGGCGTGGGCACAGAGGACCTGGCCCTGGACACCCACATGGAAGCCTGGACACGCCAGCGAAAGTCCAAGTCATGGGGATATTTGAGCTTGTCCCATCTACATTGGGACATCCCCGCCAAGTGCTCCGCAGGCATCACCTTGAATGCCTCCAGGCACAGGGAGCTCACCCTCTAAGGCAGCGTCCTTTCCGAGCTTTTATGCACATCTGCCTTACGCCGTGCTTAGGGGGTACCCTAAACCACCCAAGGCAGGTGCCTGCTGTTGGTTCTCCCACGCGCCCTGCAGACCTGCATGCAGAGCTCAGGGCTCAGGATTCGGGCACCCTCTGTGCCTGAAGTAGACTGGTCCAGGTCCCATCCCCACTCCTTACTGGTTTGTCAAGTAGGAAAGTCTCTGACCTCTCTGAGCCTCAGTTTTCCCATCTGAGGCAGATGCAGAAGAAAGCGGTCACCTCAATTTTCAGGTGAGAATGTGGAGGGACATAGAGCTTAGAAGTCGTGCCAGTGGCCAAGCAAAGCTGGAATTGGATTAAGGACTAGGAGACAGAGCTACAGAAGCGTGTCCAAATGTGAGCTCATGAAATAGTTAGGAAAGACACTCCCTCCATTTCAGAACCCTGTTGGGCCCTGGGAGTCAGCTCTGTTCCTGGTTCTAACAGGGGCCCAAGCTCTCAATCTATGAACCACGGTGGGGGTGTTACCCAACTCAGCATCTAGCTTCAAAAAGAGCAAAAGCCAGTGCCCCGCTCCGCTGACCGTGCCTGGCCTCCCCCACGGCCTGCACCTACCACTCTTTCCATCGGCGCCTGCCTCTCCCTTTGGCCCTGGGGCTCCGGGCAGCCCCGGGCAGCCTCGGAGAATGGTGAGCTTGTCAGAGCCCTCCAGGCCCACCACCTTCACCTCTGCAGAGAAACACAGGTGCCCACTCAGTGCCTGGCCCAACAGTGGCTGGGAGGTGAGGTTTCAGCTCTGCTGGGGCCTTGGTCTGTCCTCACCCCTCGGGCACTGGTGAGGCGGAGACGTGATGGGGGGCAGAGTCCTGGCGTTGGAGGCCACCCCGACATAGGGGAGCCTCATCGCCTCAGTGCTGTGTGTCCTGGGGCAAGTCACTTAACTCCTCTGGGCTGTGTGCCCTGGGCTGCCACGTGGCGATAATAACAAGGTTGTGGCCAGGGCTGGATTAGAGAATGTGCATTTTAATCTCTTAGTGTAATTTGTGGCATTTAGAAAGAGCTTAATAAATAGTGGGCTCTTGCAATAACCAATGACAATTAATATTTCTAAGAAACTTGGGGAACTGAGGCTGACAAAGCATTTTCCCTCCCAGACCTCGGGAATGTGGTTGTGGAATTATTGGGCTGGAAGGGGCCTTCTAGGTCCTCTGGAGAAGGGCAGTGTGGGGTCCAAGGACACAGAGCCAGGTGTGGCACAGCTGGAGCAAAACCAAGGTTGTCTACTTCTTGAAGAAATATTTTTCGTTTTGTTCATTACAAAATCTACATGCCCTGCTAAGGGCCCTCTTAGAGACTGTGGAACGGAGCAGCCATAAATATGTTATCAGCCAGGGAGGCCGGGCCGTCCTTAGGAGCAGTCTCTCGCTGAGCATCACAGAACCACCTGCTCCTGAATCAAGGAGGGAAATACCTCATTGCTGTCCAAACCCTTGCCCCTATCAACTGATTCTGACTCTTTTAGGGGAGAGCCAGAAATCTGCCTTTTTAACAAACCCCCCAAGTCAGTGTGACAGCCACCGTATTAGAGGGCCTTAGAGGGCCTCTCCAGTAAGCCCGTAAGAAGATAAAGTCAACAGTATTTTCTTCCTTCTCAGTGACAGATTCCAGACCCATCTGTGAAGCTCCATGGGGCAAATCCTGGGCTTTTGAGGCAGACAGACCTGAAGTGACATCCCTCCCCTATCCCTCCATGACCCTGGGTGACGCCTCGGCTGCCCTGAGCCTCCATGTCCTTGCCTGAGGATAGAACAGATCTGCTGGGCACCTTTGCAGGAAGATGTGCATAAAAGGTTTTGCCTGGGACACCCGGGTGTCAATGAATGGGGTTGTTACCAGCTTTTTGGGACCAGAAAACCTGGGTCCTTCTCACCTGGACAGGTGTCAGCAGCCTGGGCAGGCAGGTCCTTGATATGCAGGAACAAGACTAGTA
This sequence comes from Rhinopithecus bieti, assembly GCF_001698545.2. Lineage (NCBI taxonomy): Eukaryota > Metazoa > Chordata > Mammalia > Primates > Cercopithecidae > Rhinopithecus > Rhinopithecus bieti. Next base: position 912,253 of record NW_016803673.1, on the reverse strand, counting down.
GGACAGTGAGCCCCCGGGCCATGGTGGCTCCACTCAGCTCCATGCTCTCTGGCCTTTGACTCCGAAGAGTCTCCCAGCTCTAATAGGGCAGAGGAAGCCAGCTCTCGCCTTGTGCCACAGTTTCTCAACTCCCTGGGGGACACCCACTTCCTATGGGCTGCTTCATTGCACCAACAGGAGGTATGAGGTCATCTCAAAGGGTGTTTCCTTCCACTAGGCTCCAGCAAGATGCCCACCCCATTGGGCTCTCTTCCCCAGCAAAGACACGCTGCTCCCAGTCCAGAGAGCTCCCAATACCCCTCTGCTGGAAAGGGTCGACTTTGTTTGTGGCTTAAGGAGAACACACTCCCACACCCCCTTTCCATTCCCCAGCTGTCCCCAAGCAATAATTGGAGAACTTGGCCTTATCCTTGGGGGATAAGGAAGGCTTTGCTGAAGACGTGTCCTTGCCTCATCTATTCCCAGAAAATTCAAGGTGTGTCAGGCATCAGGCGATTAACGTGGATGGGGAGGAGAAAAATGTTGAGCACCTGTTGTGTCCCAAATACTATCTCCATCATATCATCTTACGCCAGCCCCATTGGGTGGAGTAAATTATTTGAAAGTTACAGCTGGAGAAATTGAAGTCACTCCACTAGTAAGAGCCAGGCATTGGACTCAAGGCTGTCTAACATCTTGTGGATCACTGGGTTCGCTCATTTCACCTGAAGGTGGGAATGCCTCCTGTCCCTTCAAATCCTTGAGGCCGTGTTCCTACTCCACATCTCGTGCTGTGAATCATGCTTAGCCAGGACGTGTTGTGGGCACTTTGTGTGGGATTTTTAGGAGGTGTAGAAATGGTCACTAAGGAGAGTCAGATGGTAGCAGGACCGAGGAGCAGGGAGAGGTGCTGTTTTGTGGTTTGCAACTTCTCTGGGCCAGTGTGTGTAAACTGGGTTTCCAAACTCACTGGCTCCCCACGTGGGAGAGAAGTGGAGGGGGGCCCAGGGGTGGGGGGCCCAGGAGACACAGAACCTTGTGTCCAGGCTCTGTGGGTACCACAACAACTCTAGACTCTGTGTGTTTGTGTGTGTTGGCTCCAGCATGTTGAGAGACAGGGGTGGGGGGCTTCATTGCCTCAGATACTGCTTAATGTCCCTGAGCTACTGGCCCAGGCGGGAGAGATCTGGGTGTCAGTGGTGCGACCTCCTCTTTTGGAGAGGATCCAATTCAGGAGGGACATTCACCTGGGATCGGGTCAGAACAGGGAGAGAGCCAGCGGGTCTGTGCCCCTCAATTCCATTTGCCAGCTGCCCCCTGGGTGTGACGGGACTTCCTCTTCCTTGCATCGTCCATAGGTTTATTTCAGGTAAGAAGTCAACAACACACTCGGATATCAAGTTAATGTTCCCAAAAGTATGTGAGCCCAAGAGTATGAAAGAATGCAAGATTCTGGCAAGTTAAAATATCTTAACATCGGATCAGTAAAAGTCATTTGACTCCTGGCAATGGCAGTTTAGGTATTTGGTACCATCTTATTAAGAACAAACAGACAAAACCTTTAAAAAGAGATTTGCTTGAAGGCACAGTCAAGCTAGCTATGTAGTAAAGGATCACTTTGCCAAGGTCTTGGGAGCCACAGAAATCTTAGAGAAGTGAAACTAGTTGTGGGGACCTCTTTTCGCACGGGGATTTGCCAATCTCCAAAAGAGAGGTGAGAAGCTGGGCAGTTATTTCACCATCTTGCAGAGCTTAAGGTCAAAGACTGGGGCTAGGGCCTCCCAAAGGTATGGGTTTGGGGTTGGCTTTCAGAAGGGTTGCACCCTAGCAACAGGATGAGTGAGCAATAACCAACCTTCACATGGGCTGAAAACTGGTTTTGAGACATCTAGGTGTCCCCAGGAAAGGAATCTCAACTCCTGGAATTATTGCTTGTGCCCCCAGGCTCCTAGCTAAAGGAAATGGTATCATCCCAGGTCATTGTTTCTGCAAAGCGTTTTATTTTTTTCAAATGAAATGTTAGAACACCATCAACGATAACCAGGCTCATGGGAATAAAAGACAACAGATATCAGGACCAACAGAAACAACAGAATATAGAAAGGGGTCTTTGGAAGCTGTGGTTACTGAAGCTATGACATAATTAACAGGGAAAATGGAAAACCATCCTCAGAGACTGAGAACAAATAAGGATGCTTGTCGTCACCACTCTGGTCAACAGTGTATTGCATGTCACTGTCCAGTGCAGTAGGAAAGAAAACGAAACCATAAAAAGATTGGAAAGGCAGGTGCAAGGTTGTTATTTTCAGAAGATACGATTGAGGATGTAGAAAATTCAAGAGATTCTAAAGATAAACAAGCAGAATAAAAAGTTTAGCAAAATCAATTGTGCTTCTAAAACTAGCCTCAAAGAATTTTAAAATGAAATTTAAAAAATTTGTATCAGCAATGCCAAAGTCAAATAACTGTGAATAAATCTAACAACATCCATGCTGGTCTTCTGTGTACAAAACTATCAAATAGGAACTGAAAGACCTAAAAGAAGATTAAAATAATTAGAAGGATATTCTATGTGTGTGGATTAGAATACCAAATATAGGAAAAATATTCATTTTCCCTTAATTTATCTAGATATCCACTGTATTATCAATTAAACTACCATTTTCTGTGACAATTGACGGGGTGAATTTAAAATTTATATAAAGGGCCGAGTGCAGTGGCTCACACATGAAATCCCACCGCTTTTGGAGGCCGAGACAGATGGATTGCTTGAGGTCAGGAGTTCAAGACCAGCCTGGCCAACATGGTGAAACCCTGTCTCTACTAAAAATACAAAAATTAGTCAGGCACGGTGTTGAGCACCTGTAATCCCAGCTACTCAGGAGGCTGAGATGGGAGAATCGCTTGAACCCGAGAGGTGGAGTTTGCAGTGAGCCAAGATTGCACCACTGCACTCCAGCCGGGGCGACAGAGTGAAACTCTGTCTCAATAAATAAATAAATAAATAAATAAATAAAATTTATATAAAGGCAAAGAGCTGATAGCCATGATACTCTTGAGCAAGTAAAAAGAAGGGCGAGTTGCTTTAAGCGATGCTAGCAGTTGTTATCAAGCGATAGTGATGGAGGCAGTGTGGTGCTGGCTTGGGCGTACACCGCAAACCTAGGGAAGTGAGTAGGGAGTCCAGAAACAAATCCAGGCACATATAGACCCTCGATTTATGACATGGTGGCTCTTCAAAGCTATAGTGAAAGAATAAACGTTCAGTGAGTGGCACAAACTACTGGATAGTCATATGGAAAAACAAGAAGTGACACTTAAATTTTATCAGACAAAACACATTCATGTCAGGAGAATGGTAGACCCAAATGTGAGAGGGAAAACAGCAGTTTTATATCATATTACAAGATCTCCAATAGCCTTGCAGGTATTTTATATAAGACGGAAAATCACAAACCATAAAGGACAAGTCAAAAAATTGATCATGAAAGTACATTATTTCTTTTTCAAAATATATCACCATGGGAGGGAAAAGACAAGCCAGGGAGAGGGAGGAGGGATTTCAACACACAGAAGTGACAAAAGGCTTGGATTTAGAATAAAGGGTTTCTATAAATCAACAATGTTATAGAAAGTGGGAAAGTGACTTCAACAAACACTGATAAAAGATAATATTTAATAGACGATGGAAGTATGAAAACATGCTCAACTTCATAACTAATCCAAGAAATGAAAACTTAGATCTCATGAGGTGACTGCATACACTAAAATTTTTCAAAACAGCCAACCCTGCCAGGTTTTGGTGAAGATGTGTCAGAAACCTTGGTACAAGCACTTTGGAAAACTGGTGGTATTCCCAACAATTCCCTATGACCAGCATATTCCATAACCAGCGATGTTCATCTCAGTTCTCCTCAACAGAAAGGTATGCCCAGCTAGAGATATTCCATAACCAGCGATGTTCATCTCAGTTCTCCTCAACAGAAAGGTATGCCCAGTTGGAGAGAAGACATGTGTGAAAATGTCCAGCACCATGCCAGAAATAACCCAAACATCCATCTGCAGCAGAAGGGGTCCGTCAGCTGAGGTTCGTTCATACTGGAGCATCCTCTGGACCCATACAACGATCGATTCCAGCTTCATGCAAAAGCTTTGTTGAAATCCGCAAGCACACGGAGCATCCAGGACGCCAGCACTAAGGAATGCAAACTGTTCAGTTGCATCTGTACAGAGTTTGAAAGTGGGCAAAGCTGAACCGCAGTGTGAAGGAATGCACGCTCAATGGCAACGTGGAGGGAAAGGCACAGACCATGCCAGTCAGACGACCGCTCCCTTAGGAGGTGCCAGTGAGAAGACCACTCCCTTGGGAGGGACCAGTGAGAAGACCACTCTCTTGGGAGGGGCCAGTCAGATGACCGCTCCCTTTAAGACCGCTCCCTTAGGAGGGGGAGCCTTGAGGCCTGGAAGGCGCACTGTGGACTGGCGATGGGTTATGGCGTCATTGGGTGATGCATGTTTAGTTTATGCTTTCTGGTGGAAGGGTATTACATTTCACTTAAAAGAGCAAGCTTAAATAAACTATTTAAATAAAATAAACAGAACACATAAGGGCCATCATCGTCCTTTATTGCTCCCACCACAAGCTGTAGCCCAGCTGCCTCTGGGAGGCTTGGGGAGGTTGAGCGGCTGCTGGTTCGCTTCCCTGTTGCGGCTCTGGCTTCTGGGAGGTTGAGCAGCCCCTGGCCTGGCTGTTGCTCCACGTGCTGGGTCTGCAGCCTGCACTGGTCCATTACATTGATGAGATTATGCTGATTGGATCCAGTGAGCAAGAAGTAGCAAGCACACTGGACCTATTGGTGAGACATTTGTGTGCTAGGGGGTGGGAAATAAATCTGACTAAAATTCAGGGAACTTTTACCTCAGTAAAATGTCTAGGGGTCCAGTGGTGTGGGACCTGTCAAGATATTCCTTTTAAGAGGAAGGATTAGCTGCTGCATCTAGCCCCTCCTACAATGAAGAAAGAGGCACAATGCCTAGTGGGACTATTTGGATTTTGGAGGCAATGCATTCCTCATTTGGACATGTTACTCCAGCCCATTTATTGAGTGACCAGAAAGGCTGCCAGTTTTGAGTGGGGTCCAGAACAGGAGAAGGCTCTGCAACAGGTCCAGGTTGCTGTGGAAGCTGCTCTGCCACTTGGGCCATACAACCCAGCATATCCAATGGTGCTTGAGGCAGATAGGGATGCTGTCTGGAGCCTCTGGCAGGCCCCTATAGGTGAATCACAGCGGAGGCCTCTAGGATTTTGGAGTAAGGCCCTGCCGTCTTCTGCAGGTAACTACTCTCTTTTGGAGAGACAGCTCTTGACCTCTACTGAGCTTTAGAGGAAACTGAAAGTTTGACTATGGGTCATCAAGTCCCCATGTGACCTGAACTGCGTGTCATGAACTGAGTACTTTCTGACCCATCTAGCCATAAAGTGGGTTGTGCACAGCAGCATCCCATCACCAAATGGGAGTGATATGTACGTGATTGGGCTTGATCAAGTTCTGAAGGCACAAGTCAGTTACATGAAGAAGTGGCTCAAATGCCCGTGGTCTCCACTCCTGTCACCCTTCCTTCTCTCCCCCAGCCTGCACTGATGGCCTCATGGGGAGTTTCCTATGATCAGTTGACAGAGGAAGAGAAGACGAGGGCCTGGTTCCCAGATGGCTCTCCACGATAGGTAGGCACCACCTAAAAGTGGACAGCTGCAGCACTACAGCCCCTTCCTAGGACATCCCTAAAGGACAGCGGTGAAGGGGAATCTTCCCAGTGGGCAGCTTCGAGCAGTGCACCTGGTTGTGCACTTTGCATGGAAGGAGAAATGGCCAGATGTGCCATTATTTACTGATTCATGGCCTGTAGCCAATAGTTTGGCTGAATGGTCAGGGACTTGGAAGAAGCATGATTGGAAAATTGGTGACAAAGAAATTTGGGGAAGAGGTATGTGGACGGACCTCTCCGAGTGGTCAAAAACTGTGAAGGTATTTGTATGCCATGTGAGCGCTCACCAGTGGGTGACCTCGGCAGAGGAGGATTTTAACAATCAAGTGGATAGGATGACCCGTTCTGCGGACACCACTCAGCCTCTTTCCCCAACCACCTCTCTCATTGCCCAATAGGCCCATGAGCAAAGTGGCCATCACCACAGGGATGGAGGTTACACATGAGCTCAGCAACACGGTCTTCCACTCACCAAGGCTGACCTGGCTGTGGCCACTGCCGAGTGCCCAGTTTGCCAGCAGCAGAGACCAACACTGAACCCTTGATATGGCACCATTTCCCAGGGTGATCAGCCAGCTACTTGATGGCAGATTGATTATACTGGACCTCTTCCATCGTGGAAAGGGCAGTGGTTTGTCCTCACTGGAATAGACAGTTCAGTTATGGGTTTNCCAACCACCTCTCTCATTGCCCAATAGGCCCATGAGCAAAGTGGCCATCACCACAGGGATGGAGGTTACACATGAGCTCAGCAACACGGTCTTCCACTCACCAAGGCTGACCTGGCTGTGGCCACTGCCGAGTGCCCAGTTTGCCAGCAGCAGAGACCAACACTGAACCCTTGATATGGCACCATTTCCCAGGGTGATCAGCCAGCTACTTGATGGCAGATTGATTATACTGGACCTCTTCCATCGTGGAAAGGGCAGTGGTTTGTCCTCACTGGAATAGACAGTTCAGTTATGGGTTTGCCTATCCTGTATGCAATGCTCTGCCAAGACTACCATCTGTGGACTCACGAAATGCCTTATCCACCATCATGGTATTCCACACAGCATTGCCTCTGACCAAGGCACTCACTTTACAGCTAAGAAATTGTGGCAGTGGGCTCATGTTCACAGAATTCACTGGTCTTACCATGTTCCCCATTGTCCTGAAGTAGTTGGAAGTAAGACCTCTAGGCCAGCAGAACATAACATTGTCCTGAAGTAGTTGGATTGATAGAATGGTGAAATGGGCCAGGCACGGTGGCTCACGCCTGTAATCCCAGCACTTTGGGAGGCCGAGGTGAGCAGATCGCCTGAGGTCGGGAGTTCGAGACCAGTCTGACCAATATGATGAAACCCAACTCTACTAAAAATTAGCCGGGCATGGTGGCATGCACCTGTAATCCCAGCTACTCAGGAGGCTGAGATAGGAGAATCGCTTGAATCCGGGAAGTAGAGATTGCAGTGAGCCAAGTCATGAGTATTTCCTCCTTATTTTATTATGAATATGTCTGTGTATGCACACCCTTGTACTAAGAAAATATCTTCACTTCATTTCTTCTTTTTCCTTCTACCATGTGACATAAGATGTATTGACTTCATATCAATATTTAAGTGTTGTTAACTTCATATAATACCATTTAGGTTAAGGATTAGTGTGCTTCCAGTTGTACGAAGGACAGCTATATTATGTTAGGCGTAATTATGACTTTATTATTGTCTTTATTTGAAAATTACATGTGATCTCAGGAGATGTGTATGGGTTCAAGTTGACAAGGGGTGGGCCTGTGATGATTAATACCGAATGTCAACTTGATTAGATTGAAGGATTCAAAGTACTGTTCCTAGTGTGTCTGTGACGATGTTGGTAGAGGAGAGTAACGTTTGAGTCAGTGGACATGGAGAGGCAGATCCACCCTCAATCTGGATGGGCCCCATCGAGTCAGCTGCCAGCACGGCTAGAAAAAAGCAGGCAGAAGAAGATGGAAGGATTAGACTTTCTGAGTCTTCCAACCTTTATCTTTCTCATGTGCTGGATGCTTCCTGCCCTCAAACATTGGACTCCAAGTTCTTCAGCTTTTGGACTCTTGGACTTACACAGTGGTTTGCCCGGGGTTCTCAGGCCTTCAGCCACAGACTGAAGGCTGCACTGTTAGCTTCCCTCCTTTTGAGGTTTTGGGACTCGGACTGGCTTCCTGGTTCCTCAACTTGCAGATGGCCTATGACGGGACTTCACCTTGCGATCGCGCGAGTCGATTCTCCTATTCAATTCTCCTTCATATATACATCTATCCTATTAGTTCTGTCCCTCTAGGGAACCCCGACTAATATAGGGTCTTTAGGGAAATTCCTGCAATGAGCAATTAAGTCCTCTGCAAGTTTCATCTTCCTGAGCAAGAGTCTCCAGGAACACTAAAGTTCTGCTAATGCAGACTTGGGGGTAGATGTCTAAGCTGTGGCCCCAATAGGCAAGTAACATCGCCAAAAGCCCAGTGGAGAGCCGTGGAGTCAGGAACCGACTCAGAGTGACACCTAGAGCCAGGTTCTCCTTGAAATGTACACCCTTGCTGGTGGAGCTTTCCAGGACCCGCCGGTCTCAGTGGGCACCTGAGAGCAGCAGGTGTGCCCCCCGCACCCACACAGAGGCCTGGCTGCTGCAGGGCAGTTGGCTCCCTCCAGAGTGGGGGTTGGAACCAGTGTCAAGGCCAGGCGTGTCCCCTGGGCTGGGCAGTCCCCGTCCCTCTGATGGGACCCGCCCCCTCATTTTCCACGTATCACGTCTGGTGGGTGGTGGGAAGATGGACAGCTCACCTGGCTGGACCTGGTGGAGCCCCACACACACTACTCTTCAGGGTCCTGTGAGGAACCAGAGGGCACTTCTTCTTGGCTGTGAGGACAGACTGTGCCTGCAGCCCTGCCGCTGGGGAGAGGTTCTCTACCGAGTCAAACCAGAGCCCAGACCCCAGGAAAGGGACCAAGGGCTGCCTGCTCCACCTCTGTTTGGTTATTTCCTATTGGCGGGAAGAGGAATCCAGGACTTCCCTTGAGCAATGCCAGATGTGTCCACACCCATGGGCTTCCTCTCCTCAACCTCAGGACACACGGCCCTGCTTCCTCCTTGTGGCTAACTAGCCCCACTTCTGCCCCTGCTTCCTCCTTGTGGCTGACTAGCCCTACTCCTGCCCTAGGTTTGAAGGTGGCTCACTTCTTCATTCTCTCCTCCAGAGAGGCACACTCTGTCACCATGTGCCAGCTCCAGGACAGGAGTTTTCGGAAGACCCATGGAATCCTTCCATCCCCAACCCCTGGGTAGGGACCCAGCAGCTCACAGAGTTGACCCAGCCTGACCCCCACTACCTCTTCCTCACCAATATCCCATCTTGTGCAGTCCTCAGGACAGCCCAGGCCACCCTTGCCTCCTGGCTCAGGCACCAGGCCCCAACCTGGGAGCATGAGGTTTACTGAGCGCCTGTTATCCCCCTGAGTGGGAGGCCTGAGGAGCAGGGACTGTGGGCCCACACAGACCTGGGCTCTCCCCACCCGGGATGCAGGACCTCAGACCAGCTCCCTACAGGCCATGCCAATAAGGGCAGGTGAGAGCTGCGGCCCCTTCTACTGAGAAGGAGAGACAGCCCTGCTGACAGCTGGGATAGTCATGCTGACAGCACGGAGTAGTGGTGCTGAGTTTGGGGCACAGTCATGCTGAGTTGGGGGAGAGTTGTACTGCACAGAGCAGTCTTCTCCCTCCCCTCTCCTCATGTCCCCATGTCCAAGCACTGGTTTCTCTTGGCCTCCTTCGCCTTTGCTCCATCTCCCAGACAAAGTCCAAGCACTGGTTTCTCTTGGCCTTCCTCCCCTTTGCTCCATCTCCCAGAGAGACGGCCATAGTCCTCCTGAGGGTTCTTCCAGCAAAGGGAGCCACCTGGTTGGAATGCCAGTCCTCCTCAGGTCTCCAGGGAAGAGTGGGTAGATTTGCTTTCCCCACCTCCTGGTAGGTGTGCTTGGGGGAAACGCTGCTGCAGAGAGCAGGATGCGAGGATGGTGTGGGGCTCTGTAAACACCAGCGGACACAAGAGAAGCCGAAAATCCAACCTCAAAAGGCCTGGGGCTGGAGCAGGCACCATCACCCACCAGTGCCACGTCCCCACAGACTCCTTTCTCTCCCTCTGCCTTTATCCCGCACTCCTTCTTTCCCTGCCTCTCCTCCATGCCTAAGCACCACTTTCATGCGTTGAGTGCACAGCTTTTTATTTTAACCATGTTCTTGCAAAATGAATCTGTGTGTGTGTATTTTTAACTTAGGTAAATGGCATCTGTGGCACCTGGCTCTGAACATTACTTCCTCCACCGAGCTTGCATCGTGCACGTGTGACTTTTACCGTCACGCATCCTGGTGCATCTGCGTTCAGCCCGATGCTTTCCACAGCCATGCCACGCTCCCCAGGCTGCACCTACTGGGTGATCCAGGTGGCCTCTAAGCTCACCTCCATTCCCAGGGCCAATGCTGCAGTGCCACCCCCGCACCCCCTCCACCGCCTCCCCTTGCCCTGCACCTCCACCGGAACCTGTGCCAGAGTCTTCCTGGCTCACGCCAAGGTGAGGACTTCCGAGCAGTAAAACTGGACTGTTTAGAAAGCCTGGTGGGGACCGTGCTGGCTTCTTTTCTTTTCTTTTGTTTTCTTTTTTCTTTTTTTTTTGAGACGGAGTCTCGCTCTGTCGCCCAGGCTGGAGTGCAGTGGCGCCATCTCGGCTCATTGCAAGCTCCGCCTCCCGGGTTCACGCCATTCTCCTGCCTCAGCCTCCCGAGTAGCTGGGACTACAGGTGCCCGCCCCCACGCCCTGCTAAATTTTTTGTATTTTTTAGTAAAGACGGGGTTTCACCGTGTTAGCCAGGCTGGTCTTGAACTCCTGACCTCGTGATCCACCTGCCTCGGCCTCCCAAAGTGCTGGGATTACAGGCGTGAGCCGCCGCACCTGACCCGGTGCTGGTTTCTACATTTTCCCACCAACTCTTTGCACGCTCCTGCTGCCTAAGTGTGCTCGGGATTTGGAATATCCTGCTGGTACTCATCAGCTTCACAGTGGACAACGTTAACTGTCGACCAAGTAAACTGCTCCTTCCTAGCTTTCTCTGCGGGGACTGCTGCCTTTCACTGTTCATGCCTTAGCTCTAGATGTCGACCTTTATGTGCTTCAGACATTGCAAACCTCTTCTTCCATTCTATCAGCTCTCCATGGACTTTGCCCCTATAGTTTTTTGAGCGAACCATTTTGGCTTCTAAAGTTTTCTTAGTTGGGTGTGACGGCTCATGCCTGTAATCCCAGACCAGGTGTGTGCGTGTGATCCATGGGGCTCTGCAGCAGAGAAGACAGACCAGGTGTGTGCCTGTGTGTGTGTGTGTGTGTGTGTGTGTGCATGCCCATGCCTGCTGCCCCCTTGGAGCCTCAGTTTCCCTATGTGTAGCAAGTTTGAACCAGAATCCCAGTACTTCAGGAAGCCGAGGCAGGAGGATCGCTGGAGCCCAAGACTTCAAGACCACATGGCGAGACCCTATCTCTACAAAAAAGTAAATTAGCCAGGTGTGTTGGTACACACCAGTAGCCCTAGCTACTCAGGAGGCTGAGGTGGGGGGATCCCTAAGCCCAGGAGTTTGAGGCTGCAGTGAGCTGTGATTATAGCCTGTGCATTCCAGCCTGGATGACAGGGTGAGACCCTGTCTAAATAAATTTTCTTTAAGAAGTCTTTTGTGGCCCTTAAGCTCTAAAAATACTCTCCAGTCTTTTAGTTTACCGACTTTCTTCTTCTACCTTTCCAATCTGGCCCTTTGATCCATGGAGTCCTCCTGTGTCTGTGACCCACAGGTGCAGAAATGCATTGCTAACCTCCCTCTGCTAAGCAAACGTCCCCATTGGATTTGCAGTATTGCCTCTGGGATTTAAGTTCCCATGTGGGGTCAATGTTGGCCGTGTCTCTGGGCTCTGGGTTCTAGGCCATTGCTCTTCTTGCCAGTGCCACATGGCATTTATTTCTGTGTCTTTGCAGGGCATCTTCCTATCTCACAGGATGAGCTTATGCCCTTTGCCCTTCTTTTCTGATGTTGAGCTAGCCATCTGAGGACCTTAACTCCTCCATCATGGCTGATTTTCCCAAACACTGTTGATTGTGACTGCATTGAATTTGTGGGTTCGTCTGGAGATACTTGGCATTGTCCTGACATTAGGCTGCTGCTTCTGAGAGTGTGGAGAACGCAGAGCCCTGCCTGTCTTCAGATGGTCTTCCATGTCTTGTATCAGAGTGGACAGTTTTGGTTGATTCCTAGATACTTAATGAATTCTGCTCCCGTGGCGAATGGCATCTTTTTCAAAATTGTATTTTCTAATTGGCATTGCTGGGGAAAAGGAATGGTTTGCACTTCTGTAGGCCCAATATGTCTCGTAGAAATAGGCCATGTATCTGTCAATCCTACTGGCTTTTTTCTAGGTAGATCATTTGATTAGGAAGAAGTCAATGACTCACTAAAAATGAACTCTGGAAAAACTAGTTCTCCGTTGTCTAGAGTGGTAAGAACTCATTCTTTACACACGTGCACGAACGCATGCATGCGTGCACACACACCTCCCCAACACACCTGGTCTGTCTTCTCCCCTGCAGAGCCTCATGGGTCCTGCTTGGTGTCATGTCTCGTGCTCCATCCACAGCACACCAGGGAGACAGGCAGCAGAGCTCAAGCCTGCTTGAACAAACAGGCCAGGTATTCATAGAGTTCTGGTAGCAAGGGAGCAAATTCTCTGCCATTTCTTTCCTCCAGCCTCAGAGGTGTCTTCTTCCTCTTCCTGGAGTGACTGGGCGGGGGGGGGGGGGGGGGG
>NW_016803673.1:879104-899316 GCF_001698545.2 Rhinopithecus bieti | reverse complement strand
GGGGGGGGGGGGGGGGGGGGGGGCTACCAAGTTTGAAAGGCAAAACACAACCCAGCAGACCCAGTCCCCGGCCCCTGGTAGCCTCACTGGAGGACACCTGATGGCGGGCCTCTCTGGAGGACGGGTGCCTCCTGCCGGATAAACTCCCTGACTCCAGGTAGTCTAGGCTGTAGTGCCCAGCGGCAGCCCAGGCCGGGGAAAGGGTGGGCAAGAAGCCAGGGCTCCATCCCAGCTTTGAGCAAGCTCTGCAACAGGATGGACTCCCCTGCTCGGAGCCTCGGTTTCCCCATGTGTAACCCACTGAGACCAGATGACCTTTCAGAGCCTTCTCTGCTGAAGCTAAAGCTCCTCTCCACCCTCTACTCCACCCCCGCCCCCCTGCTGGCTCCATCTTCCAGTTCCAGGAGTCACTGTCGCTGTCAGCTGGTGACCCTGCCACTACTCAGATCTCATGGGCAGGCAAGGGTCCCCCGGCTCTTGTGTCAGGATCTCCTTTGTGGTAAGAGATCCCGACATCTTTAGAGAATGGGTTTAGGAATAGACACACCCGCCCTCAGGTGGTCTGACCCAGGGCTCAAGGCAAAGCAGACCAATAACATGCTTAGGAGGTGGGAATGTGAGATGGGGCAGCGGTGGTGGAAACAGGCTGGCAGCTCCCCCGACTGCCCCCAGCAGCAACCTTGGGGATATACCCAAGAGAAATGAAACAGGCCTCCACACAAACCCTCGCCCAAGCATGTTCACAGTAGCACACTTCACAATCAGCAAAAGGTGGAGGCGACCCGGGTACCCTCGACAGAAAGGGATGAACATAGTGTGGTCTCCCCACACAGGGGACAGTCCTTCCCCTTTCCTCTGTCCCTGCGCCGTCACCTCCTCCCTGCCCAGAACCCTGGGCTGGCAGCAGCATTGCCCTTTATAAAACCCCCTACCAGCTATAAAAGGGGAGGTGCTTATCAGCCCTTATGAGGGAGCAGAGGGCAGGAGTGAGCCGCAGAATGCACAGAGCATGGGTCCAGGCAACGACAGGGTCAGCCCTCCTAACATGCCCCACATGAGAAGCCAGACCACACGGCCCAGGATTCCACTGATGGGAGATCGCCACAGTGGACCGATCCACCGACAGAGAGGAGATTCCTTGTGGCCAGGGGATGGGAAGAAGGGTGGCAGAGGGGTGACAGCCAAAGGGTCCAGGGTTTCTTTTAAGGTGATGAAAATGTCCTAAAACTAGAATATGATGATGGCTGCACGATTGCGTGACTATACAGCAAACCCTGGACCTGTGCCCTTTAAATGGGTGGATTCCGCCAGGCGCAGCGGCTCACGCCTGTCATCCCGGCACTTTGGGAGGCCGAGGTGGGCTTATCACTTCAAGCCAGGAGTTTGAGACCAGTTTGGCCAACATGGTGAAACCCCATTTCTACTAAAAATACAAAAATTAGCCGGGCGTGTTGGCACATGCCTGTAATCTTAGCTACTGGGGAGGCTGAGGCAGGAGAATCGCTTGAACCCAAGGGGTGGAGGTGGCTGTGAGCTGAGATTGCACCACTGCACTCCAGCCTGGGCAACAGGGCGAGACTCTGTCTTAAAAAAATAAATGAATAAAATAAAATAAATGGGTGAATTCTGTGGTATGTGGTTTACATTTCAACAAAGCCTTTACATTTTGCAAAGAGTGCCGGGATGAAGGTACTGAGTAGGCCTCCCCCAGCACCCAGGCCCAGGGGTTCTTAAATGGCGAGGTGGAGGAGCCTGACTCTGAATACTTTAAAGGGGGGATTTTCTCTATCCCAGGATTGCAGGGTGGGACAGGCCCTGCTCTGCTACACAACATGGTCTTTTCTTCCTCTCCCCTCTTCCTTCCTTCTTTTCTCCTTCCCCTTTCCTCTGTCCCAGCACTGTCACCTCCTCCCTGCCCAGACCCCTGGGCAGGCAGCAACACTGCCCTTTAGAAAGCCCCCTACCAGCTACGAAAGGTGAGGTGCTCATCAACCCTTACAGGGAAGCAGAGGGTGAGAGTGAGGACGTGGGGCAGCACCAGCCAGAGGGACAAACACATTCATGCTTGGAACTATTTGGAGGTCAGCCCGGGCCACGAGGCAGAGATACCTGGGGCTCCAGCAGGAGGTATCCCTCACCCTGAGGCCCACTTTAATTTCCCAGAGATAATAACACCGGCGCCGAGTATCTGCCAGGCACCTGAAGATGGATGACCAGTGTTTGCAGGGTAATAGTTTGTGTCAGAGTAAATTGGAATTTATACCCCAGGAGGCAGATAATCCCCTTTAGAACTCTCCAGCCTCCCTAGGACTGGAGGGGCTTTCACAGGCTGCTTGCTGAAGACATAAACAAAGACAGCTCCACGGAAGCACCCTGCTGGCCCGAGTCCTATTTTTAATATCTTAATTGAGTCTCCAAGCCCTAGAACACAGTGGTGCAACCAAATCTTCAGCCTCCACCTCCAGCTCTGTGTAGGAGAGAGGTCAGTATCACCTTCTGCGAAGCCAGGGAAAACAAACTGGGAAGTAGCGTCGGTTTGGGGCAAGGGGCAATTGCTGGTATTTTGGTGGTGGTTGTTTTTGTTGTTTAGCTTTGTGTATATTTTAAAGCTTACGAAAAGATGAGAAAAATCCAGGTGCACGTTCTCACCTAAGTTAAACCAGTGGTTCTCAAAATCCCAAATTATTTTACTGCTTTTTGTTCCCCGGAACCAGCTCACAATCTGCTTTGTGCTTGATTTAAAGGCACTGACAAGCTGCTGCCCACTCCCCAGCACAGCGGCGAGACTGGATTGGGACTGTCATATATAATGCATGGAGTCGGGGCCAGGAGCCGTGTTGGATGCCTGTGTGATCCGCTTTGGAGCGCTGTTCCCAGAGCCATTGTGCAAACATATTTACTCTGCATAAAAGAATGGGATGAAGCTGCAAAGGACATTCATTCATCGAAGTGGATTTAATTTTTAAACTCGCATTAGGACAGGATTAACCTTGCTGAAGGGTATGGCGATGTGGGTGGAATGTATAAAACTAATCTAGGATCCACGTTGGTACGGGAGGAGCGCTGGGTGGAATTAAATATTTATTGCACATAAATACCTTCTCCTCCACCTCCCTCACCCCTGCACAGTCACGTCTGTGTAGCGGGTTCTCTGTTACAGTAGAGGCCAGAGCATGTGACCGCAACTTCTTTCATCCTCCCAGCACCCTGATCTGGTCATGACAGTGACAAGAGACACCAGGGAATGGGCACGTGGGTTTGCAGGCTCACACACACACACATGCACACACGCACACATGTACACACTCTGTCCCTGCCTGGGTTCTTTCTCTCCTTCTCCAGAGGAGCACTCTCTCAGAGGCAGAGAGAGCCCAGTCAGCCATGGTCACCACTAAGTCACCTCCATCATACTCTGAGTTAGGGGGGCAAGTGAACCTCCCATCCCCAATGAAGAATCCTAGGGAAGAATCTGATTGGCTAGTCACCTGCCAGTCATCACAACTGACGGAAATGGGGGGTGGAGCTGCTGGGCGAAGACAATGACCAGGATGCAGGTAGGCTGACCATCCCATCCTTTCACCTGGAACTGTCCCAATATTAGCAATGACAGTCTCATGTCCCCAGGGCAAACCAGGGTGGCTGGTCACTGAAGTTCAAGTCTCTCTAGAAATTTCCACATCTAATTAGCAAGTTGGGTAAGTGGGCTATAACCTGTTTCTCAAGCGCTTTATTTGTGTGATTTGCCCAGAAATTGCTTCAATAAGAGATGTTCAAAAAGGAACAACAAAAAAGAAGTGAAACAATGTCGGAGGGTAGCTTGCGGTTTCTTCAGCAAAATGCAGATCCCTCCATTATCTTGTGGTTTAAACCAAAGCTGCCTTTTGGAAACTCCTGCTGATTCTCCAGCCTCATGGAGGGTGGCAGGTTCCTCTTTTAAGTGTTGCAGGCTAGGAGTTGCGTGGTTAATGTTGGGGTCATACACACTCTGTATTTGCTACCACAGCCCCCCACTGCTAGAAGTCTCCCAAGAGGAAATCAGTGGCGTGGTCA
Organism: Rhinopithecus bieti; assembly: GCF_001698545.2. Taxonomy (NCBI): domain Eukaryota; kingdom Metazoa; phylum Chordata; class Mammalia; order Primates; family Cercopithecidae; genus Rhinopithecus; species Rhinopithecus bieti. The sequence continues at coordinate 895,266 of NW_016803673.1, read as the reverse complement.
TGCACAGCTCCTGTGCTCCTGACGGAGACTGTCGTGGATCCAGGGCCATCTAGACATCTAGGTATTTTCAGCTTTCTTCCCTTAGGACGAGAGGACCAAGGCTTGAGCAGCCCCGAATCGCTCCCATGGTGGCCCAGACAGGCACGGAGGAGGGTGATTGGTCCCTGGGAATGTGGATGCCTGGAGCGGTGCATGGGGCTGTTTCTGCCTCGTTCTGAGCCTGCACTGGGGCCTCGGGTCCCTGCAGAGCTGGTGGCCCACAGCTGGTAGCACTGTCCAGGTGCAGATTTCAATCATTTTCCATGCAAAGGATGTGCACATGACCTAACAATAGTGGCCGACCTTCAGTAAGAGCCACCTGGGATGGTGCAGGTCACCCGACTGCCTTTCTTCACCTGTGTCCCATCCGCGGAGGGGAGGGGGGGCTTCACTGTACATTTTACATTTGGGGAAACTGAGGCAACCTGGAGGCGGTCGCAGAGCTAACCACTAGCGGGAGAGCATCGGGCACATGAGGACCTGCAGCTTTGCAGGAGGAAGCCCGAGCATCCTCACGGGCACTCTCCGCTGGAGGTTTATCTTTGAAATCAGCCCTGCCTCCTCCAATCAGCTCTGTCTGGTTTAGCTCAGCTAACGGGATGCGTCAGCTTCCCCAATTAAAACACTTTACACTCTCACATAAGGACCGATAAGCTTAACCTTTAGGGACAGGTTTGGTTTTGGTTTTGCCTCTTCCTGTCACAGGCTTCAGCTGCTGCATGGATGAGGAAGTCAGGGAGGTAACTGATCAGACCAGCGGACCTTCTCCCTGCCCCTGGCTGGCTAGCTGGGACCTTTCCCCCTCTGCCTCTCCAAACCTGAGGCTGGAAGGGGCCCATAAGGTGTGTTCGGGAATCTGGGAGGTTGCCAAGCCCCATCTACCAAGGTGGCTGGTTCTGTCCCTAAGTTGGAGCTCAGGACTGGCTTCAGCCAAGGCAGTGCCCAGAGCCTTTGAGAGACCCCAGGGTGGGGTCCGTGGGGTGGGCCTGGCTCTTTAGGGAAGGCTGCTTTCAGGGAGCATGGGCCGCCGCACGCTCTCCTCCTGGTGTTGACAGTGACGGATGTGGTCAGGGCAGGACCCAGACAGGGAAGAGCTGAGGTTCCTGGCGGGTCAGTTTGGCTCTTCCCTGCTCTGTTCTGTGGCTGCAGATACAAACCTGGGGCCCAGCAGGGACAGGTGTCCCCACCTGTCAAAGGCCTACGGGCCCAGAGAGGGGGACGCTGCTCCTCCCGGCCCTGGTGTCGGAAGCACAGGATGACTGGCCTTCGTCAAGAGGCAGAGGAGGGCGGGATGCCTGCTGGGCACGGGGACGCTCAACTTCCAAGCAGGTCTTGCTGCTCTCCTGCCCTGCAGGTGACAAAGCTGAGGCTCTGTTGGGAGTGGCAGTCTGCCCGTCATCCCTGGCAGTGGGTCACCATGGAGCCTGGCTGTGGGACCTGGAATTGGACCTGAGTTATGCAGCTGGCCCGTGCAGGTGCTGGCTTTGTCTCTCTGGGCCTCCAAATCCTGAGCTACACATGAGGACGAGGCCAGCTCTGCACTGAGAACAAAGCCGATGGCAGAGGCCATGTGCCGCAGGCCTGGACTCATCCACCTCACTATGCAGGCAGGTCCCAGCCCCCAGAAGCTCCTGGAACTTGGAACTCTGTGCAGAAGCCCTCAGCTGAGCAGCCCAATTCTGCCTCTCCCAGCTGCCCCAAGAGCCTGCTACCTCATCTGCAGGGGCAGGGAAGACCACGACGCCCCCCACCCCACATCCAAGCTCCCCCACAATCCACAGACCTGTCCATTTCACCTCCGTCCACGTCCCTTTCCCCTGCTGCCACTGCCCAGGCCCAGCCACCCCCACCCCTCTGCTGCTGCAGCCTGGAAGGTCGCTGCACGCCTCTCTATCCCGGGCAGTCCTGCGCCACTGGGCCCAGCTGTGAGATGGAGCATAAGGGGCATGTGGCACCCCTAAGCACAGACCCTCCTGGGCAGTCCTGTTACAGAGAGAGACAGATAGCCCTCCTCACAGCCTCCAGGCCCTCTGGGTCCAGCCGCGTTCCCTGACCGACTCATCCTGTGGGTGCCAGGCATGGCCCTCGCCTGGGCACTCACCCTGCCACCCCCAGGCCTCCCAGGGCCAGAGTCTCTGCCCTGGGCACTTGTATTTGCCTGATGACTCCACTCATCCTTCCGTCTTGTCTGCCCCGGACAGTCATAACCCTCCTGTCTCCCCACTGGCAGGACACGCTGCACCTTCTGAATCCCACCGTGGCCGTGGGACCACTTCACTTGTCTCTCAGCACACTGAGGCCAGGCACTCAGGGATCACATCTCTTTCCTGAGCAATGTACCTGCAGCCACTACTGAATGAATGATGAACGGACCAGTGAATGAACACAGGCAGGCCTCAGGAGGTCCTTCCAGCCCTAAAACTGACTCGGGGACTTGATGAATGCCAGTGGGTGATTTTCTGGCTCCGAAGGCAGATGGGGGGAGTGGACGACTCAGCCCTGCATGCGTGCAGTGACCCAGCACTAGGAGAGGTGGGTGGCTCTGGCGGGGTGGCCGCCTGTGAGATGCTCCCTGGGGCTTGCTGGGGAGAGAGATGAGTAAACATCAGTCAGAGTTTTGTGACAAAGCCTCTGCCAAGGGAAGCCCATGGTATCACAGAGACGAGACAAGGGCATCCACCACAGGAGGGTGGGCATAAACAGGGTGGGCAGGTGTGGGCTTTGTCATTTGTCATGGCCAGGGCTGGGAGTCCTCAGCGCTTCCAGCTCTGGAGACAGGCCCAGAGCCCTGGAAAGGGGAGCTCCCATCAGCCCACAAAGGGCTGGGCCGGCTGTCCAAGGCAGACATCCGGGATCCTTCTGTTTGAACCGATGGGTGGACACTCAGTTGCTCCGGGGGCTGGTCCAGGTTCCATCCCAGTCATGGCTGTCTATGCAGAACATGGCACCCAGGCCCCCGGATTAGCAGATAATCCTTCAAGAGGGTCCAGAAACGGTGTGCTGAGCACAATTCTCCATGAGACAGAGGCCTCTGGACATGGGCCTGAGGGGCCCACATTGAAATAGGACTCTCTAATCATAGCTGGGCACCAATTGGGCACCGGCTTCCATGGCTGAGGCCTGCTGGCTTCTCTCTGTCAGTGAACCGTGCTCCCGTCAGCCTCTGCGTGACATCCCTCAAGGCCACAGCCACCTCTTGCTCTGCATCCGGGAGCAGGAGTGTCCGGGGTGGAGGCTCTGCCGCCCCATGGGCTGTGGGGCTGTCTGTGCCGGGAGGAAGGACCCCTACCCGTGCCCGCTGTGTGCCTGCTCAGGGGTTGAGGCAGCTGTGCAGCTTATGAAGAGGATGGTACCCCTGTCCCAGGCTGCCAGGGCGCTCTGTGACCTCCTGTTCTTGGGCTCCTCTGCTGGTCCCCTCCCGTTCCTCCTAAGCCATCCTCCTGCCCTCACCTTCTTTCCTGGAAAGCCGTGCATCCACTCATCAGAGCTTCACTGAGCACCCAGCCCGGGCCTCATGTGCCCCAGAAACACAGCCTTGAACACAACAGCGGGTTCCCTCTCAGGAGGTTCCCCACCTCCCTCTGGGTGGGGGAGAAGGAGACCAGCATTGGCATGCACTGTGTCAGGTGGAGATCAATTTGAAGAAAAGCAAAATGGGGTGGTGGTGGGCAGGGCACAGCAGGGGGCGCTATCTCAGAGCTTCCTGTAGGGCCGTCTGCGCAGAAGCCCATTGCCACCGCTTGTAGCTCATCCGTCCTTGTGGCAGCCCCGTGCCAGTTCTGCAGACCAAAGAACAAGGTTCAGAGAGGGTGAGCAGCTGGCAGGAGAACACACAGCAGCTAGTAGCAGGAGCAGAGCCCCGTCTTCCCTCTATCTGAGCCCTTTCCTTCTCCTTAGCTTTGCCCACCAAAGCCCTTCCCATCTCCTTGCCTAGAGACAGTCAACTGTGATGCTGTGTTCAGGATGACCCTGGCCAGGTGGAATAATCGCACGCCTAGGAAAAATGATAGAAAATAAATATTCCAAGATACTAGCAAGCCGGTGTGGCTTTCTCCAGTGCTTTACATTATTTTCTTCTTACTTTCCAAATTTTATGCAGTGAGAATTTATTACTTTCATTACCAGGAGCAAAACATAGAAACAAACAAAAAACCCTGTCTGATCTTTCAGACTAGTTCAAATGTCTTCTTTTCTAGAACTGGGATGACCAGGACATTTGGGTGTGAAAGGCGTGAAACAAGCCTTAACAGATACTAAAGAATGCCAGACAAGCAGAATGAGGATGACCCCAAGCAAGGTGGACCCTGCTCCAGCTGCAGGGAACAGCGAGGCTGCAGGTCAGTGTTGAGTGGCCCTTTACAAAGGACCATGACCCAGGCTGGGGGCAGTGGCTCACACCTGTCATCCCAGCACTTTGGGAGGCTGGAGAACTTGAGGTCAGGAGTTCGAGACCAGCCTGGCCAACACGGTGAAACCCTGTCTCTACTAAAAATTAGCCGGACATGGTGGTGCACATTTGTAATCCCAGCTACTTGGGAGGCTGAGGCAGGAGAATCGCTTAAACCCAGGAGGCGGAGGTTGTGGTGAGCTGAGATTGCGCCACTGCACTCCAGCCTGGGCAAGAGTGAAACTCAGTCTCAAATAATAAAAACAAACAAACAAAAGAAAAACGCATACACACACCCACAAAAAAACCAAAGGGCCGTGACCCACATGGACCTGGGACAAGGCTTTGGCTAAGCAAGCCCGGGTGTCCAGTAACTATGGCCCCAGGAAGGGTCAGCAAGGCAAGCTCCGTATCCCTAAGACTCTCCAATGACCGAGTCTTGAGACAAAAGCAGACAGTAGGCTCAGCTCTCTGGAGGGTCCTAGCCAGGACAACACAGGTCCACCTCCAGGCAAGGTCATGCTCCCTGCCCCGCTCTGCCCCTTGGAGCAAGCTGTCGGAGGGGCCAAGGACTCCTCTCAGTAGGCTTGGGAGGAAACAGGACCAAGTTCTATTTTTTAAATCACAAAATTAGAGCCATTTCTGTCTCTTCCTGGTCTGTCCCCTCTGAACCTGGGAGGCCCCTCTCCAGCAGAGGCTGCTTTTGTTCTCTCTCATTCTATACAAACACTCCCGAGCCTTTCTGCTGCTGCAAAGAGAGCTTTGATTCTTTGCCGAGAATCTGTACCGCGGGCTCCAAATGGGAGCGTTTCTCCGGAGAGGAGCGGGAGGAGAATCGTTTTGTCGACGGCAGGTAATTAAGTCGGCATGCAGAGAGGGAGCATGCGTTATGCGATGATTAATCCCCAAGACGGCAAAGACATTTTTCATCTTCAAATCTCTCCTCGGTCGTTCATGAATCATCTCAGCTCCTGGGAGAGAAGGGCTGGTGCTCGCTGTAAGAGCAAGGGAAACTGAGTCGGCTGTGTCCACCGCCCCCGCCACGCGGTGCAGAGTGGAGGCAGCCTCGAGAGGGCATGCTCTGGAAGACCATGGGGTTTCTCCCGAGGCACCTCGTCCATGTGGCTTCCTACCTCCCCAGTCTCGTCTGGGCAGGAATTCAGGAATCGATAAAAATGTTATTTTAAATAAAAAGAAAGCCACCCTGCTCTGCTTGGCACAGGCTGCCGTTGACCGCCTTCTGCACCTGCTTTTGTTCTGTTTTTCTCAGGTACCTGCCCATTTCCAGCTCCCAGCCTCCCTTCAGAACACAGACTGTCTTGCCATTTTCTTAGCGAGCAGTTTGCAGCAAAGTGCTATTTTGCTCTCAAATGCCTTCCTTTCCAATTGGGACAAACGGCTATGAATACGACGCACCCTGTTTTGCATTCAAATTGTTGTGAAAGTTTTGCGGCTGTAAATAACATGCTCTTGGTGCTCAAGACAGAATTATTATTACTTTTTTCTCAGTTCTTGGAACCAGTGATAAATTAAACATTTATTTTGCCCCCGCCCCTTGCAGCTGGCAGGCAACGTGGAGCTGATTGCTCTGCCTCTGTCTGTCCTGACTGATGTGCCCTGAGGCCGGGAGAGGAACAAGATGACAGTGACTTGCCAGGGGTGAAGGCACATGGGTGGGGAGCAGGTGTAAATGGGGGAGGGGGCACGTGCAGGGGGGGTTTTCTGAGACAGGGCTTCTCTTCCGTGTGTTCTCTGGACAATCTTCCAATGATGAATAGAGTTTACCCTCAACGGTCAGAGGCTGACATTTGACATAGAGGGAAACTGAGGCACCGCGGAGGTCTCCAGAGGGATTCTGTGCCCACACACTGTTCTCTTTCCACAGTCCGCTCTGGGTCAGCTCCTGGGAAGTGGTATTTTTCCTTCGGGACGGGCGCTGGGCATGTGGATGCGGGAGAGCCTGGCTCCTGGGCCCCGCCAAGTGGAAATGGAGGGTGCCGTGCCTCTTGGACTAAGAGGGTGAGCCTGGTAGGTGCACTGGTCTGACTGACATTCCTGCTGCAAGGTCCTGAGCATGTCCTTGGAGCCTCGGTTTCCTCACCTGCAAATGATCTTGAAGATGTTCAAATGCCTTCTTCCTTCCTGAGGTCCTGAAAACAGCCAAGGGAGGTCTGGGCGGGGAGGATTTTACGTGAGACACATGGGATCCACCGTGACTCAGGCCACAGGGTCCGCCGGGCACCCCGCCCAGACTGCCCCCCACCGACAGCTGCCATGCACAGGTGGGTGGTGGAGGCTCCAGCCCCACTCAAGCCTGCAGGCACACTTTCTCATCGACGGACACTAACACATGCTTGTCTGTGGGCAGGGCTGGCAGGGGATTCACGCCCACCTGCCCTGCAGCACCCAGCCATTCTGCCTCCACCCTGTCTGCCTCGCTCAAGTGCACGATGGCCAGGTGGATGGACGACCCTCCCAACCTCACCTCCCAGGTTTCCCGGAGGGAATCCAGCCCCTACTGGATCTTACTAGACCTGGGTTCTCAGATGACCCTTCCACACGAGGAAAGACAGTCCGGGGCTAGTGGGGGCATCGCAGCTTCCTGGGGCCCTGCAGGAGACGGAAGAAGCCAGGGTGCTCATCACACAGGCCTCCAGCTCGCTCCAGGGGCTGGACCTGGGGACCAGCCTGGGGGATGGGTTCTTCCCTCTCCCTCTCCCCATCTCCCAGCCCGCCAGCCCCTCCCAGGGAGTAAGATGCCCCCCATGGAGAGCCTTTTTTCTGTAGCTGTGCAGGGGTGGGAGTGGCGGAGACAGAGCTTTGTCTAGTAAGAGGAATCCATCTAGTTTGCTAAACCGCTTTCCCCTCTGGAATCGTGCGGCTCCTCTCCAGGGAGCTTGGCCCAGTCAGGCCTGCAAGCCGCGCCTCCTCCCAGCCCCACCCTGCCTTTTGTCTCTTGTCTCTGATATCTGCGTTCCTTCTGCCTGTGCTTTGCTTCTTTCTGCTGCTCGCTGGCTAATAGGATTGAGCGGGAAGGCGCCAGGAGAGCCGGCAGCCTGGCCTGGGGGGTCTCTCACTCTTCCTCTGCCAGGAGCCTTATTGAGTGCAGGGTGTTTGACTTCAGAAACACGTCCCCGCGGCTTTCCTTTCCGCCTTCGCTCTGGGACTGATTTGTTTACTTATTTCAGAGTCTTGCGATCCCTCTTTCCGGAGGGGTTTGCTGGATCACAGGTCCCCATTGCCCTGGGCTTAGTGTGTGGGGAATGTGGGTATGAGAGATACTAACATGGGCAAAGTCGGCTCATCTCATCCAACTTCACCACCTTGCGCATTGCAGCCCCACAGTGCAATGTAAAGATGGGGAAACTGAGGCCCAAAGACTCAAGAGAAATGAAATGAGCAGAGGTTGACGCTGAATTGGACCCAGATCCTCCGGGCCCCACAGCTGAGCTTGTCCCAAGGCTGCGTGCTGCCCCGAGAGTTCCTCGGATGGAGAAGTGCTCCCTGCCCCTCCCTGCTCCATGCCTGGCTTGGACACAGGGCACCCCTGCTCATGCTTGAAATTCCAAGCTTAGCCATCCTCCTTTGTCCGGCATCGCCCTCGCACCTCCTCCTGAGGGACACAGAAACCCTGTGTATGGGTGTCCTCACTGCAGGTCTCCCTACCTGGCAGGCGGGGAATGTTTGGGAGCAGGTGGTGGGCGAGGGGGAGAAACAGTAGGCAGGGATTTCATGAGGAAGAAAACCAGTAAGCAGGTTGACAAAACCTCACCTGTGTCAGCTTGCACACCTTTTGTCACCAGAAAGCCTGACCTTCACCTTGCACTTGTAAGATCTGATCCTAGTCCTCAAAGAGCATGGAGATCCTCTTTATACAAATGGGAATACTAGGTATGGAGTTCGAGAGGATTGACCGAGACCGCCTGGCTGGTTGAAGGTGGGTAAAGTCCTGGGTTCCTAATTTCTGCCAGGAGACCCTTGCTCCATTCTCTTCCCAGGGCAGAGCCGCACTTGGTCCTGGGGAAAGTCACCTGGAGAGGAGAGGGAAGACAGCAGAGGGTGGAGGGCAGAAGACAGAGTGCAGAGGGCGGAGGACAGAGGGCAGAGGACAGAGGGCAGAGGGCAGAGGGCAGGGCGGAGGGTGGGGAAGCCCTCCATCACCTCTGCCCACGCAGCCTACCCCATCCCCAGTTCACAAGACAGTTAACTTGGTTCTTGCCCTGAGCCAGGCCCTGGCCGGGAGCCTGGGGCCACAGGTGCCCTCAAATGCACATGGGACTCAGGTTCACGAGCAGTGGCCTCATGGCAGGAGGGTGGTCACCGTGGGCTGGGGAGGCTATGTGGCTCCTCTGGCAGCTCCCCCTGCGAAAGCCAAGGTCGAAGAGTGAGTCGAGTGTGTGCCAGCCTGTCTGACCCTCTCCCTCTCCGCTCAGGGCCCGGAGCCGCCCAAACAGGCAGCCGTGACTCTGATGAAGCCACCCGTGCTGGGGGCGTGGGGTGGGGTTGGGGGCATCAGTGGAAGCCTACTTCTTGGTGGTCCCAAATGTCACAGTCTGCGACCCATGAAGGATGGCTGGGCCACTCCTTGGGACAGGGTTACACCAGACACACACACACAGACACATTCACACCAAAAACACAGGCACATTCACCCCAGACACACACACATTCACACCAGACACACAGACCATCACCCCAGACACACACACATTCACACCAGACACACAGACCATTCACATCACACACACACAGACACATTCACACCAGACACACACACAGACATATGCACACCAGACACACACACACATTCACACCAGATACACACACACACAGACCATTCACATCACACACACACAGACACATTCACACCAGACACACACAGACACATTCACACCAGACACACAAACAGACACATTCACACCAGATACACACACACAGACCATTCACTTCAGACAGACACAGACACATTCACACCAGACACACACAGAGATACATTCACACCAGATACACACACACACACAGGCAAAGACACATTCACACCAGACACACACACACAGACACAGGCACACCCCTGCACACAGCCACTGTACTCATGCATACCTGGGCACACCTGCTTGCACGCTCACACTCGCCCAACCCCACACTCCCCTGCTTCCTCTCCCACTTTCTCTCCTGATCCTGTAGCGCTTGTTCCCCCTAGGTTACTTGGGGGCCCCGAAGAGCCAGCCAGGCCTGCCGCCATCCCCACCCCACAGAGTGATGCCACGTGCCCAGAGCAGTGGGCGTGGGAGGCAGAGCCTGGAGCTCCCAAAGCCGGCCGCCCACGGCCTCGCCTCCAGCCATGAGGGTGCGGAATTCTCCCCCAGCCAGCAGAGGTTCCGGCCATCTGTCTCCAAGGATGCTGGGGGCGGACAGGCTGTGCTGCTCTGGGGCTGCTCCACCTGACGGACAGCAGTGTCGACCACCCACGTTTGCTCCACAGACTTCCACACCCCTCCGCACCCAGCAGCCCGGGGAAGGCAGGCTGGAGGTCCCTGCATGACAGGTGAGGAGAGAGGAAGGGAGCCCGGCACTCTGAACACCGCCCCAGCCCGGCAGCACGTCAGGACCCCACACTGGCCTCTTACATTCAGAAGCCGAGCCCCAGCCAAAACCCAGCCATCAAAGTCTCTGGGGGCAGCACCAGCAGGGCAGAGGGCACTGGTTCCCTTAGAATGTTCTAGAAGGTTCATCCTCAGGCGTCTTTGTCCCCACACTGCCCGGTGCCGCCTGCCTGCTCACTTGCAGGTGACCCTAGTTTCTCAGCGGCTTGGCAGCCTCGCGGGCTTTTGTAACACTGACATCACGTGTGTGAGATCATTGGCTTGGAAGATTCAGCTCAGAATTGGACAGAAGTGCCCTGCCCTGCCAGGGACAGCTGCAGGTCCTTGTCACCTGCAGCTGCGTGAGAAACTAAGGTTCAAACCGATCTTCCTGACCTGAAAAGCAGGTCCTGCTCCATTACCCCTTTGGCTGGGCTCTCCGTCAGCGGGGTCCGGGCAGCCCGGTCAGTTACTCTCGTTTCCAGAGGAGGAGAGAGGCAGTACGAAGGCCATGGACAGCAAGCCTCGGGACCGCAGCACAGCCTCAGGTCGTTGCTAATACCCCTGTGCCTCCCACAGCCCTTCCCAGGAAAGCCACGACAGCGCTCACCCCACTCCCAGGGTGCTCACCTGGGACCTCCTCACCTCTGCACCTGCCCTGGATGTCCCCAGCCCTGACCCTGGCCTGGCAGTGCTGGCGGACAGGTTGTAACCAGTCCAGCTCCCCAGGGGTGAGGGGGCCCATCACCGGTCACCCACAGGCATCCCTGGGTCTGTTTTGTTTAGCAGCGTCCAGGGTTCCCTTCATGTCCTCTAAATCTACATGAACCTGACGGGCACACTCACTCCAAGGCCAAGTGTTCTGTAAACACTCAACACCGTGCTGTTAACCAAGGTTGTGTTAAGAAGCGACTACGTGGCCAGGAAATAGATTTTGTAGAGTTAGGCGCTGTTAGGTTACAGACGGGTTTTCATCTGCGGCTCCTGGCTTATAACACCCATAGCACTTGTTCCCATCTGCGTTAGAATGTTGGGGATGTTGGGCCTCATGGGCAACCTCTGACTTCCTGACTTCTCCTGCCCTCCTTTCACCTGCCCCAAGGCGGCACCCTAAACTTCTCCCGCCTTTCGGATTGTGGGTTTTTTTTTTTTTTTTTTTTTTGAGACGGAGTCTCGCTCTGTCGCCCAGGCTGCAGTGCAGTGGCCGGATCTCAGCTCACTGCAAGCTCCGCCTCCCGGGTTCCCGCCATTCTCCTGCCTCAGCCTCCCGAGTAGCTGGGACTACAGGTGCTGCCACCTCACCCGGCTAGTTTTTTGTATTTTTTAGTAGAGACGGGGTTTCACCGTGTTAGCCAGGATGGTCTCGATCTCCTGACCTCGTGATCCGCCCGTCTCGGCCTCCCAAAGTGCTGGGATTACAGGCTTGAGCCACCGCGTCCGGCCCGGATTGTGGGTCTTAAGACCCTCTCGTGAGAGGGCCCCATCCTACGCCATGGGGGAAGGAATGCTGATGTTATGAAGCTTCCGTAAAATCCCAAGAGGACTCGGTTCAGTGAGGTTCCTGGAGGGTGGTGCCCCCAGGAAGGATGTGGGAGCTCTGAGTCCCTTCCTCCCGCCTCAGCCTATGCGTCTCTTCATCTGTGTCCTTTGCAATAGTCTTTTTCATTAATCCGTAAAGGTAAGTGTTTGCCTGAGCTCTGCCAGCTGCCCCAGCAAACTAATAGAATCAGAAAGAGTGGGTCATGGGAATGCCAACCTGAAACCGACCGGGGCTGGTCAGAAGTTCCAGGGGCCCAGACTTGTGGCTGCTGTGTGTAGGGGGCAGCCTTGGGGGTCACAGAAGTCTTGTCCTGTGTTGATGACTGTTGAAGTATGAGAGTAGAGGAGAAACACAGTTCAGGCGAGAGGTTTCCCTGCACAAGTTACGAACCACATGACCTGGCACAACTTTCCCGACCTGTGCCCCTTCCTCGCCTACTGGGGGATAGTGAGATCAATGTCGCAGCCTGAGCAAGAGCCCAGAAGGCGGCTGGGTGCGTGGGCAAACCTCGAGAAATGTGAGCTCGTATGTGAGGTATACGACATGCCAGTGTGCCATGTCCATGGTGCCACGCCCCAGTGCAGCCTTGAGTGCAGTGACTCTCTGAGATTTCTGATTATAAAGGCCCTGCATGCTCAGTAAAGAGTCTGGAGAAATGCAGAAAATTTAAAGAACATGAAGAACTGCCCAGAAATAACAACTATGAACGTTTCAGAGGCCCCTCGTCCTTTTCCTGTGTACACTATGGCACAGCTACACCGTCCTCTGCCTGGGGTCCCAGAACATGAGAGCATTCACTGCCACCCTGACTCATGCCTGTCCTCAGCTGGGCTCCTGTGCCCACCACAACCCCACTCCCTGATGACAGCCAGCCGGTCTGCCAGGATATTCCTCCTCGGCTCAGGACGGCCCCACTGCCGAGTCCCCAGCATGCATTGACTTGGGTACTCCCTATGCTGAGTCGACCACTAGGCCCATCATGCCGATGCAGAATAGGAAGCCCCAGAGTGGGGCTGGGCCCGCTTGGCTTCTTCTCTTCACCCAGGAAAGACTTCAAGGGCGAGCCCGTGGTGGGGTGGAAGAAACAGCTTTATTGACCAGGCAGTGTTGCAGCTCCGTGACGGCCCCTGCAGAGCGGGGCTACCCCACAGGCAGTGTGCCGAGAGGAGCAGCTCAGGGTGGTTCTGCAGTCACGTCTATATCTACTTTTAATAACATGCAGATTAAGGGGTGGTTTATGCAGAAATCTCTAGATCCTGGGGTTATTGCCCTGGAAAGAGGAGGTAATACCCAGGTGTTGCCATGGCAACAGTCAGCTCACACTGGCGGGCGTGTCTTATGGAAAGGTGCTTCTACCCCATCCCTGTTTTATCTACCCCATCCCTGTTTTAGTTGGTCCTCAATTTGGTCCAGCGTCTGAGCCCCGCCCCTGGAGTGGAGTGCCACCTCTCCACTGCAGTGTGAGTGGGGACAGATTCCCTGGGGCACCCAGTTGAAGGTCATGTCCTGCCGGAAGAGCTAAGACCACACCCATCTGTCTGATTTCTGAAGCTGGGCTCTCATGCCTTGGATCTCTGGCTCCCTTCTTGTCCCAGAGGCCGAGGGGTGGGGGGGCTAAATATTTCGTGACCTTTAGACCACACTTGTAGAAGGGTGTGCAGGCGGGGGGACTGAGGCCAGTAAAGGTCACACTTGTAGAGGGGTGTGCAGGCGGGAGGGACTGAGGCCAGGTTCCGGCTCTGACTGGGGGCCTTCCCAGGCCCTGAGGTTTCTCCAGAGTCAACTCCATGGCCCACTGGCAGCTGAGTCACACAGAGTGATTGCTGGTCATGTCCTTGATTGAGAACAATGCACTCAGAGCATCCTCCACTCATAAATAGCAGGAAGCAAAGGCCATTACAAGAGCATATGGTACCTCTAGGCCATTTCTGCCTCTGGCCCCGTCACTGCCACAGTGGCTGAAACTCGTCTTCTGTCCTGACAGGTTTCCCTAGAAACCCATCGATTTATAGTGTCTGTAGCTGGCCTTTTGGAGACCTCAGACCAAACTGTGTTAGAAAACAACAGCAACAACAAAACTCCTATTTCTCCAAATGGCCCTGGAAGATGCACCGACTGTGCCCTCAAGACCCTGTGTGTGGGGCATCCACCTCCCTGGGCTCATGGAGTTGGCTGGTGGCCAGGGTGTAAGGGTGCATACTGGGCAAGGACGGGCTGAGGCAGGTGGCAAGGTCCGCATCACCCCCACCCATCTATGGTCCCTGGTCGCAAAGGATAGACCCATCCATCCACCTTTCTGAAACTGTTGCCAATGCACCCTGAATTCGGAAATGCTCTCCTCTCTCTTCTTTTTCCCGTTGCCAGACTCAGGGTGGAGATAGTGGCTGACGTTTTTCCCCAAGGGCGAGGACAAGGAATGACCAAAAGATCATCATCCCAGGGGCTTTGGGAATGTGAGCCCTGCTGCATTTCCTCCAGCAGAAGAATTTCTTTCCTTCAGTTTCCACCGGCTTTCAGGGAGGACACAGGTCCCTTCTGCTAACTGATCTCTGTCTCATGCTCTGCAAACCCATCCTGCAGGCTGCAGGTGCAGCCCCACTTGGGAGTCCATCCTCCTTTCACTCCTTCTCCATGACTTCCCAAAACTCTGGCTGGGTGTGTGCTCCAGGGAACTTTCTAGGGTGGTGGCACTATGCCACAATTTGGGGGTTTTAGGGTGGTAGTTACATGGGTGTCTACAATTGTTAACATTTACTAAATTAAGATCTGTGCATCATATTGTATTAAATTGTATCTCAAATAGAAAAGGACAAGAGTGCACCTTTGTGTAGGGCAAACCCGTGCCGCACACCCCAGCCCTGCTGGCGCTCTGGGGCTGGCCTCCGCTCATGCCCTGCAAGGCCTCGCCTGCAGATGCAGCTTGTTTGCTCAGCACGCTCATGCGTGTATGCCACGGGTCAGTTGAGATCTGGACCAGGGGTAGGTACAGAATCTTTCTCGGTCATTGCGGTTGTTTTAACAGCTTTGTTGAGCTATCATCCACATTACTATCACATTTACCCATTTAAAATACACAACTCAATGCTTTTTGGTAACTCTCTCCACGGAGCTGTGCAACCATCAGCGCAGTCTAATGTGAGAACATGTTCATTATCCCTTCCCAAAGAAGGCTTGTATTTATTAGCAGTCATTCCCCAATCCAACACCTCCCCTAGGTCTTACCTGACCCCAGGCCAGCACCAATCTCCTTTCTGTCTCTACGGATTTGCTGATCCTGGGCATTTTGTACAAATGGAATTAGACAACAGATGCTCTTAGTGACTGACTGGCTTCTCCATTTAGCAGAATGTGTTCAAGACTCATCCATGTTGAAGCACACAATTGTACTTCCTCCTTTTTTGTTGCTGCATAATACTCCATGGTTGCTGAACACTATTCCATAGTATTACTTGTCAGTTGGTAGACATTGGGGGTGTTTCCACTTTTTGACTGTTAAGATCTAAGGCTGCTATGAAATTCATGTACAAGCTTTTATGTGAACATGTTTCCAGTTTTTATGGGCATATACCTTGGGGTACAATTGCTGGGTCATATGGTAACTCAGTAATTAATCTTTTGATGAACTGACAGACTGTTTTCAAATCAATGGCATGATTTTACATCCCACCAGCAGCATATGAAAGTTCCAATTTCTCTACATCCTTGTCAACACTCGTTATTATCTGTCTTCATGACTATAGCCACGCTAATGGATGTGAAATGGTATCTTACTGTGATTTTGATTTGCATTTCCCTGATGGCTAATGCAGCTGAACATCTTTTCATGTGCTTATTGGTCAGTTGTGTATCTTCTTTGGAGAAATGTCTATCCAAGTCTTTTGCCCCTTTTTTAAAAATTGAGTTCTCTGTCTTATAATTATTGCACAGTGAGTTCTTTTCTTTCTTTCTTTCTTTCTTTCTTTCTTTCTTTCTTTCTTTCTTTCTTTCTTTTTTTTATGAGATAGAGTCTCGCTCTGTCACCAGGCTGGAGTACAGTGGCTTGATCTTGGCTCACTGCAAACTCCACCTCCTGGGTTTGAGCGATTCTCCTGCCTCAGCCTACCAAGTAGCTGGGACTACAGGTGCACACCAACATGCCCAGCTAATTTTTGTATTTTTAGTAGAGATGGGATTTCACCATGTTGGCCAGAATGGTCTCGATCTCGTCAAGACCAGGATCAGGTGATCCTCCCCCCTCGGCCTCCCAAAGTGCTGGGAATACAGGCGTTAGCCACTGCACCCAGCTGTGAGTTCTTTATTCTAGATACAAGTGTCTCATCAGAGAGATGATTTATAACGATTTTCTCCCGTTTTGTCAGTTGTCTTTTTAATTTATTGTGTCTTAAAGCACAAAAGCTTTTAATTTTAGTGAGGTCCAATTCATCTGTCTTTTCTTTTTTTCCTTGAGCTTTTGATTTCATGTCTAAGAAGCTGTTGAGTAACACAAGGTCACAAAGATTTATGTGTTTTTTCCTAAGAGCTTTTATAGTTTTAGCTCTTACATTTAAATCTTTGATCCATGTTTTGTTTGTTTGTTTGTTTTGAGACAGAGTCTTGCTCTGTCACCCAGGCTGG